>NC_137014.1:937317-1054817 GCF_032717465.1 Coenobita brevimanus | reverse complement strand
TCATAACCTGCACCGCCCCGTGTACCTGTAATCACTACACTCTTTTCACTTTAACATGGCCTAAAACTGCCATATCTCTATCTGAACACTTAGTTTTAACAAAAGGCTAACTCTAGAATATAATGCTAGTCACAGAGCGTCGCCTTGGAAAAGATGTAAGCCGTCATATTCTTCTTCAGAGGTACGCGAAATTAGCTGCGAAAGGACGAAAATCTGGGCCAAAGTAAGGTGAACGAACTATAGTGGACTCCGGGACTGTAAATGAGGTTATTTTTTAGTCCCATCGGTCCCAGGATATTTTTCATTTCAATCAGGCCAAGAACGTACGATTTTATTTGAGTTAAGGGCGATCTCTCTTCGTTAGCGATTTATTCCTGGATATGGTTAATCAGTTTGTTCTTTATGCTGAGTATGATGGTATTTGAATGATTTAAATGACACAGAGAGTAGCGAGTAATAAGCAAAGTAAATCGCTTAGGAAGAGGTATTGGGGAGCTTCCTTAACGGACGAGAATGTAGGCCTTATGGTGAAAGAGTTAGCTGAAAACCATACCTCGCAGCTCACACACCTTCATATAACCCTGAACCAATCCACAGAAATTGCACACACACACACACACACACACACACACACACACACACACACACAACTCGACTGGTAAGAATAAAATAAAGACTCTCGCAGTAAAAGGTTACTGAAGAATATTTGTAAAGCCTTCACTGAGAGATGTCTTCTTTGAAATGGGTAATAATCGTTTGGTGGTAACAAGGATCAAACTAAGGGAATGTCATCGTACTGAATGGGTAATGGAGACTACTGCCAGCAACTTCACTGGCAACATATAGAATAAAGGAAAAAGACGTAACAGTGCTGAAAGGATTAAAATGTTTCATAATTGCCTTAATATTCAGTGTGTGTGTGTGTGTGTGTGTGTGTGTGTGTGTGTGTGTGTGTGTGTGTGTGTGTGTGTGTGTGTGTGTGTGTGTGTGTTCTCTGGGAGCTTCTGCTGGAGCAATATCTATCATAATCATCATTTCACTAATACATGGAATGAGCGGAAGCTAGAAATATGATTTTAAGATACCGAAATAAGCACATACTGCGTTGCGTGACAGACGTGACCTCGTGGACGATGCTCTCATCCACTGCGTCAGGGTTGCCCTCGCTGCTAACTCTCCGACCAGCCGTTAGCATTCCATTTCCCAGTCTGAGTCATCAAGGAGAGTAGTTTATAAATATATGAACCCTAATTTGTCAGTCCATGATGTTTACAGAAAGAAAACTAATGTGAACAAGATCCACAGGAAGTCGTTCAGTCGTTTTCGTGTGATTGGGCACTCGCTAGCTGTGGAAGGTGGCAGATGGAACAGGCAGGGTCGGGGTCAACTGCCACGAGATGAGCGATTATGCCCATTCGGGGCCATACAGACAGAGCGTCACGTTGTGGAATCCTGTCCCATCACACAACATACATGTAAAGCATATGGTTTTACTACTTTGCGACAAATTATCGTCCCTGCTGATAACTCTTTACTTGTGTTTGAGATAGCCTAATACATAAGATTATTTCCATATAATCCTGATAATTACTCGTATTAGTGAGGTTTGTTTGTAATCCATTTTATTTTATTTTTTTTTATTATTAAAGTTGCCAATTCAAAGTCCGGTGACTTAGCAGAGTGTAAGTAAAATGCAGGATATATTGCGGTGGATTGGAGAATATAATATAAACTACTGGCTGCTAGATGTTTGCGTAAATTTATTTACGTAATAGTGCGGGTGAATGTAATTCGGTTGTTTGTTTCACATAATGCTATGGTCAGATTCGATTTGTTACTCTGATTTAAATATCAATCTTACAGCTTTTGTGTGGAGATTTTTGGACCATATACGAGTAACTGTTACCTACAGAGATGTATATAGTTATATTACAAGTACCATGCAATTTGTGGTCCGTAAACTATCTATATATCTGTCTATGCATGACTGAATACCTAAATCAGTTCTGCTTACATGGTGAACAGGAAGTTGCTGACAAGGAACCTACACATGGTGATGTTGCTTCATGGGTGGAGCGAAGCACCTGCAGCATCCACACAAGAGCCAAACCTCCACATTTCCATGCACTCTCCTTGCACAGTGTATATACTGAACTGTACTGTACTTGTAGAATGGCCTCACAGAAGCAGTTGCATACTATGATTAATGGTTCTTGCCCCAACATACCAGGTTTTAGCAACAGCAACAACAAATGAACATTAAAAATACATTTTGAACCAATGTCCATCTCATACTCGAAGTCATAACAGCATTGTACAAGGAGTTCTATATTGTACAGTTATCTGTATCATAAACAGTATATAATGTAGAAACACAAAAAATTCATGAGGGAAATGAAATGTGGGTGAAGGACATCATTTTTATTTTAGCAACTAATGGCCAACATAGGGACTCTGAGATCTGGCTGTGGATAAGCCTGGAAACTAATCATAACTATGGTCAAGCCCCACTGGAACCTCACCACAGCACTGTGAAACATAAACATTCAAGGTTTTACCAACACACAAAATAACTACAGTACTTTAGATACCAGGGAAACATTGAGATAATACACTATGTACCAAGCCCTCATTTCAACAGAACAGGTAATTTTGGTACTACGTAAGTAATTACAGGGTGTGTGGTCGTGTTACTTAAATACATAATGTAAAAGTAACTTTCAAATACTGAATTATGAACGAAGTCAAATTAAATTAGTCGAAAACTGTCATGAAAATATCAGTAATTTCGGGGATCTCTCTGCACTGATTTACATGTCTTTTTTGCTCATTTGCAGGACTGAATAGGCAAAAAATGTACATATGAAGGAAGACAGACTGATTGTCAGTATTGCTCAAAATGGAATAAAAATGTATTACAGTGGTTTCTCATAGTATGCTCCATTCATTATGGACAACAAAAATCACTCATGCGCTGTAAGGCAGGGACAGTGAATAATATGTTTTACAGTAAACCTCATAAGGCAGCATCCCACTGAGAAAACAAATTTTCATTCATTTTTCCTACAATATAATTTCTTTACTGCATTGTATGCATAAACTGATAACTATTAATGACAGGTACAGTACTAATGAAAGACCCATGAAACAGTATCTGTGGTCAGAAATGAGAAAATGACCACATTGCACTGCAGCAGCCTACAAATATGTCACATTGTCCCATGACTTTGCTGTTAGATGATGGCTCTGGGGAGCAGCAAGTATTTTGGCTCTGGAAGACAGCAAGGTGTATGAGAGGGCTCATGGTATCAGCAGTAACACTGGATTTAGCCGTCTTTTGCCTGCCATCTCACATCGTACTGGTTTGACGTGTATCCAGGGGTATACAAGGATTATTGTTCTGACCTCACGTACATGGGGGAACACTCACTGCAAATGTGCGTAAAATAAGGAACCACTGTACATGCATCCATATTTCCTTTCAAGATAAAAACTAACCAGTACAATTTAATACAGTATCATGAACATTGCTAGTGTCACAAAGAACTTATAAACACATCAAAACTGGTTACCACTTCACATATATGAAGTTTTGCTTAAGGTACATCTACAGAAATCAGTTTGAACACAGAACATACAAATATTGTTACCAGTCATCATATCCAAAATCAATGGGACAGTAAATAGTACAGTAGTACTCTTTATACTGTGCATACAGGCAGTCCTTGTTATATGGACCTTAAAACTGATACTGTACTATAAATTGGGGGAAACAGGCAATTCAGCTTTAATGGTAGTAATGGGACTTTAGTAGGCTATTTTTTTTATAATTAACTGTGGACTTAATTCTCATATGGTTGTAACGAGTCTAGTATTATTACAGCTAATGCCAAACAACTTTATTTAGTTGAAAATGAGTAAAATACAAAAGCCTGAAAGCATTGATATCCAAATAGAATGCAAAAAAGGCAACTAATAACAAAGACTTCCTGTATTGAAGGGGGGGGGGGGCATACTGCACGTGTATCATAAGAAACTTGGCTGCATACAGTACATTACATACCAAATCCTTGGGTTGAAAAACAGTTATTATTTTCTTAATTACAGTAACAGTGATCAAGCAGTCATTCCCGACCCACATCTGTTGTTCTTTCACTTGGCAGAATTTCTTTTGCAGTTTATTCCACATGCAGTAGTTCAGTGACACAATATGATAATACTGTGGCTCTACATCTTTTCATATGCACTTTATCATGACTAGCATCATATTCTAGTGTTCAGTCTCTTGATACAGCTCAACAGTCAAGATGAGAAATGGCACATTTAGGCTAAGTTAAACAGGACAGAGTATACCAACATACAATAATCATACATGGTACAAAGTTTACCTTATATTAACTTCTTTACTGTGATGATGTACTGTATTTTTAATTTTTATTAGGCAACTACCAATCGATTTTATTCAGCTTAGGAAGGATCTCAGGTGGTGACGGGATTAATAAAGACAATGTCAATCCCATTTACATGAAACATTTACCCTATGTAGATAAAATTGTCTACAGATACCAAAATGCAACAAAAATGATGTCACTGCAATGAAGAACTTGAAAACAATGAAATTTTTGGTAAAGAGAAATACAAGTAATACTGTAAAACAGTCATCACAACACCCAGTCCATATTCCCTACACATACCAGCTGAGAGAGCAAGCATATCCATTGGTCACCATACAGCACATAATTTTTTTCTTAATTCATCAAAAAGCTATCATTTAGCTGCTAGATACGATACTATGCTTACCCTAGTTAAAGGCATCAATGATATCACAAGCATAATGACTGCAAACTGATTCTGGGTACAGCAATCATTGCATAGTTGGCAAGTTCAAGAAGCAAATTACAGGCAGTCCTTGCTGTAAGTCAGAGATGAGTTCTAAAATCTCACAAGTTTACATTACAACAGTTATACTTTAGGGGAACTGGTGAATTAATTCTAGGGGCAGCAGAAGAGTTTTTACAGCCATGGGGTCCACGAATGTCATCTATGCTTATTCTTATCTTCTAATGACTTTAATCAGCTTTTCATAGTGTACATGAACGGCAAGGGTTGAGACGTAGCTTTAACAAACATCTTTACTATGAGAGAGCTTTCCTTAGTTGAATAAAATCATAAGGTGGCAGCAAGAATAAGCTTCAAAGGACATTGCCTGGATTCGAGGGCAATTTTTCTGTAATGAATGTCAACTCAGTGGCAAGAAAGATCGTAATAGGTTGCTTATAACAAGGACTTACTATACTGTACTGTGCTGTGAATGATATACATTTTGTAACCTATCAAAGTGGCTTGCAGGACTGCAGTGTTTACCCTTTCAATCCATTGATGTATTATTCATTTTAATCTTGCCATCTCCAGACAGCTTCATTCAGCTCTGGACAGACATTTTGAACTGAAAAAATTACATTCAACCTTTCTTTTCTTTTTCACTACAAGAGGTCTTCTCAAAGTTATATAAGTACCACTTGGAGGCTGCAAGAATAAAACAGTAAAGACATACCTGGACTGAAGGATTAAACTTACTATAATGTAGTGTAATGTATATTATAGTGTATTGTATATTGCACCTTTCATAACCCTTTTACTGCAGTGGTACAACTGTAGTACTTTACTGTGATTAACTGCAAACAATTTATTCACCTAAGAAAAATCTTATGCCAAAAAAAAAAAGGGAGGGGGGGGGGGTAACATAATCTCTACAACCCATGCACTGTGATGGTAAAACTCAGGATATTCTACCATGGTTGACTAAAAATTATTTTGTTCACTTGATAAAAACTCTTTGCAGTACAGTAAATGGGTTATGCTTCAACACAAACAATAAAATTAACAGCTTTGTTGGTACATGACTACAAGTTACTGGAAACAGACTTAGATTTATTCTAACTACTATCACATATTATCTACTTTTATTACAGATGTACTCTTATAGGTATATTTATGTACTAAGGTAGAGGGCTGGTGCCTACTATGAGTGCTCACAAGGCGTGTTTACTGTGTTCAAGATATGCAACTACATACCATACAAAAGGGTAAGTAAGACAACCAAAGGTGATTGAAACTGAGGAAATAATGTTTAAAAAATTTCCTGAGAAATTATGAATATGACCTAGATATTTTTGGTAGTTATGGAGGCATGGTATATTCCGCACCCATATGTAAAATGAATACCTACATCTTCAGAACAGTGCTCACCAAAATACAAATTTTATTTCAGCACATTCTGAAAAATGTTGTGAACTCTCACTGCTATGAATACTGTATGGGTATTTGTTCTACATGTGTGCTGTTCCAGATGACTGGTTGAAGAGTGAGATTATAAATGTGTATATGAGAAAGGATGATGCCCTGGAAAGAGGAAATTATAGAAGCATTAAGCTTTTGAACCATATAATGAAGGTAATGGAGAAATGTCTAGAGGGTACGATAAGGGAAAGCACGACTACTGATAAGAGGCAATTAGGGTTTATGCCAAGCAGAGGGATGACTGATGTAATATTCAGGAAATGTACATAGGAAGGAAGAGAGTTGAACTTGTTTTTGTTGCAATGGAGGAGGCCTTTGACAAGAGTGCCCAGGAAGCTGGTGAAGTGGACAATAAGAATGCTTGAGATTGAGGAGTGGTAGGTCTGAGTGGTACTGTAATGGCAATGAATGAGGATACTTGCACCCTAGTGAGACTGAAGGGAGATTTTGAGTGATGAATTTTCTTTGAATGTTGGTGTGCATCAGGAGTCAATATTAAGCCCATTGTTCATCATGGTGCCATTAAGTGATCAATGGCAACACACGCGACGATGTTGGAGCCTTTATAAATTAACAAATGAAAAAAAATGAAGAAATATATATGATGCCAAGAGAACTATACCAGAATTATTTTGGTCATATTCATAGTTTCCTAGGCACTGATTTTTAATGACTATTTCCCTACATGGCTGCAATTACCCAAGGAGGTCTCAGTTTACCCAATGCATGTTTATTATCCCAGGAGTCTTTTGGTGATGGACGGTCACCCTCTTAAAACCATCCACTTTTGACCTAGCATGGATAAAATGCCTTGCTTCAGTTTCCGTGTCTTAATATGGTATTCCATGCAGCACATGGTTTACATTCAAATCAATTTCCCAGGTATGTAGTTAATGACAAAATAATCAGACAAAATCTCCTTCATTATATTAGCTTAACCATTTTTAAGCAATGCGTCACACTTATAAAGTCTTACTTTCTCTGATTGTACAGCCTGATCTGGCAAAATACAGTTATACGCTGTTATATATAACCTGGCAACATGCTATTACATGTGCATCACAAGATACAGATGAAGATAATGACTCAGAAATTGGGTAAGGACAAGCAGTACAGTATAAGGTCTTCACTAAATTAATATTATACATTAGGTCACACTCATTCACTATAACATACAGTATGTCTTTGGATAAGAAACCTTGGACATTAAAAGCAAAACACGCAAAGCTCCAACACTAACAAGGAATGATCTACAGTTTAAGTTTAATTTGAATAAGAATAAATGTACAGGACATGTCAAAAAAAAAAAAAGGTACAAGAAGACTGTGAAATATGATTTTGAATGTGGTCCACAAGCTATCCTTAACTCACATGTGAAAATAGTAGGCCATATAATGATAATGTAAATACTGTTAGCAATAATGCAATGCTTGAACCAAACATAATATATGCACAAAAGGAAAATGTATACAGCAGCTACTTTCCATTTATTCACACAAAACACTCAAGCAGTCTGGAACACCCATAATATTCTGTGATCTGTCCACTTGTCAACAAGAGGTATGGGCTTATCATCTACATACATTATCAGTTTTTAATCTTAATTTGCATGTGATCCATCAATAAAGATGGGGACCACTACCTGAAATACAGTAAGTGCTGTATTGTACTGACAACAGCAGTTGGTCGATTTAGTATGGTGAAAACCTTCCATGTGGTCACAAAATTACAATGATATTAGTTTTCCCCCCCAAAAAAATCATTATATGTGGAAGGAAGACAAAGAAAAATTATAATCACCAAGGAAAATATGGACTGAAGCTATACCTTGTTAAAAAATCAAAAGAATTAAACTGGAGAACATGGCTACAGCAATACTGCATTGTTTACACTGTGCTTACCTGGCTAAATATCATTCTGCATATAGCTTAAAGGACATTTACTAATTCACGCCATGTACTGCATTATAAATGTGAGATCTGTACAAATATGGCTATTAAGAGTCATTTAGCAAAACTATGCATTTTACAGCCTGGTCAATATCCCAAACTCAGTACACAGACATGAAGAGCAACATACGGCAAAAGCAATAAAAAAAAATCTTTATATTTTCACCCTGATTAGCGATGCAAGCATCTGTCAATCAAGATAATGGGTCTATGCTTTGGATGATATTACTGGTTATTATATTTGGAAGCACAAGCTAAAAATGTACCATAAATAGGCAATCTTTTATAGTAATAATAATAATAATAAAAATGATAATAATCATCATCATCATTCATAATCTTACTGGTAAAATAGCTCCAGATACAGAATAAATTACTTTATTGTCTGTAGATAATGATGTGTAACTTGAGAACAAAGAAGTATGTCACAAAAATTAGTGTGTGAATCTGAGAGCCTGTTTGAGTGACAAAATTCAGGTGAATGTGGAAAAGAGTACAGTATTTGAGAGAGGCACTGACAGTAGGCTTTGCATACTGATAAGTGGTCTCATGATGGAGTATATTCAGGAGTGTTTTGTTCCAGTGATGGTATGACTGATGAAGTAGAGGAAAGGATTAAACATAGTTTCACAGTGACAGGTGCACTAACAACAGAAGTTAAGGGTAGAATTGATATGGAAATGAAGAGATCCTTAGAGAACAATGTGCTAGTGACTGCATCAACTTCTGGGAATAAGACAAAAGAAATGATAAAGGGACAAAAGTCATGACTGCCACAAAGAGATGAATTAATGCATCTCTGAACTGCATATACATCACCTGGTCTGACAAGTGGACAAATAAATGAATGGGCAGGAAAAATACAGTGGAGGCACATGCAAGATATTAGTTATAGTTTGGAGGAATGGACTGTACTGAGATGTTGACATGTGGAATGCAAAGAGTCTGGAGGGGGGGAAAAAAAAAAAAAAAAAAAGTGTATTGATACAAAGGAAAGGAAAATACAGAATGAGGTAATAAATGCAGAGAAAGGTGACTTGGAATGGTGAGGCACAGTGGATATATGAAGGTATCAAGGTGCCTGGAGGCAATTTTGTCATGGACACCCCAGATGAGCTTTGAGACTGGGCATCTGGCAACAGAAAGACAGACAAATAAATATATTTAGAAATTCAGCATGCTGCATTATTCATTACACTCAGTTTATTACAGCAAAAATGTAACAAACTTCTATAACAAGAAACATTGATTTAAACTGCAACTATAAACTTAGTATAAACATGACAAATACTTGATTAGGCCACATTTGGTAAACACATGCCAGGTTTTACTCTTGTGGCTCCTGTTAAAGAAATTACTGCCCATACCCAGACTGTAATGCATTCTTAAGGAGTTATAAAGCTCAACTGTGCAATACTAACAAACTATATACCATATAATTCTTTCTAGTAGCAGCAATGAAAATTTACTGCAGACATGCCTGCAGTTGAAATAAAGGATGGATGCTTAAGAAGCATTTAGGTACTTGGTTTGTTAATGTGTGGCAAGTGTGTTAACACTCTCATGATTTGAACAATTCTAGTATTCTATTTCAGCTTATGTCAGATGATTTTCCAGTTGAGTGAGCCACATGACCTTGAGTGTGTTAATACTGGTACAATTAACCTTCTCAGGGTCGAACAATATTCTGTTCCAGCTAACATCAGGTGACTGCATTCATGCAAAAGTGAGTTATATGAGCCTGAAAGTGTTAAGCAGGCGAGAGAGAGGACGGCTGTGGACGGGTACTGAAGGAAAGCTGGAAGTGAGGCAGTAATACACTAGGTTCTAGCAACACCCCACTAACAACTTGTGGACAAGACAGCTCAATGAAGATATCTCACATATTATTCAAATGCTAAAACTGGACAGATTTTGCTGCCTTTCTGCATACTGAAGATGTACATTTAATGGTGACTAACATAGCATATTCTTTGTATTAAGATTAATATTATAGCACAACACATTATTAATCTCTTTTCTGCACCATTGTAGGAATTCCTATTGATTCCTTATATTAAGTGCTCCTATAAATAGTTATGTAGATAATAAATGCCAAACATAATGGGTGTTATACAGAATGTGAAACATGCCCTGTCCCCTTTATTTCAGAGCAGACATAAGACAGCAACTCAGTAGATGGCACTACTTTTGGAAGACTACAGCAATTATTAACAAGCAGTATTTGGCAATATACTCTACTACACTTCAGTTATCATTTTTTTTTTTTTAATCTTCAGAATACAGTATTCTAATCAATCACACAAGAACTTTAGGTATTGTAGCTGTTGTTTGTGGCTCAAAGCAAACAACAATATGAAGCATATGAACTGCAAAAATCTCATAATTTCAGCTGGGTACATCCAGACAATACCTGTAGTTGTTGTATTCCAGATCTGTTTGTCTATGGTGTAGGAATAAAGTGTAAGAGATGAGTGAATATATGATGGCATGAGGTAGCATTATGGTTAATGCAGAGCAGGTAGAGCAGGTTGTGTTTAACTGCATTTAGTAGTGGTACTAGAGCAGAGAAAGGTCTTGGTCCCATTTGTCAGTTAAGCTGAATTTTTCCATTACAGTAACTTTCAAGCAGGGGATATCCATAATAAAAATCTTCAGTTTTATCTTCATACACCTTGTTTTCACACCTATCATTCTGCATCCCTTGCCATTTCTCTTACTCAGAAATTGCTGTACTCCTCTTTTTCATGCAACAAGAGATCTTCCCCTTGCAGCACTGTCAATTACCTCACCATTACACACTCTTCTTATCACTCTGTCTCCCTGCATTCTATCCATACCACTGTAGCACATCTGTTTGAACCTGACCAAGGTCCCTAATTCTTTTCAGTTCACCTGATAGCCAAATACAGTCAGACAGAAGGGTTAATGTGTCCAGTAGCCAAAATGACACATTCCTGCCTCATAACTAAGGCTCACTGAATTTCATGAAACCTAGACTTCATACACAAGCTGTAGGAGTGGCCTAGTTCAGACAGATTGACTACAGAAGTGACTACAGTTACCTATTCATCACACACTTCTTGTCACTGGGACCAGAATACCTCAGTATTAGCACTTGCACTTCATGGTCATGGGGTTGGCAGTTCAAACCCATACTATAGTAGTGTATTTCTGGTGACAGATATAGCGTCTCTCAGAGGATCTCTCCTTGCCCTGTAGAGCTACCTGTGGTCCATTTGTACTAGCTTGGAGGATTCACTCATATCTTGTCATTCTACATCCCCCCATTCTGTCCACACCATCTCAGTAGTATTAGTCTTTTTTTCAGTTAGATAATGTATTTGATCAAACTTAGTACTCTGGCCATGTCTCAGATTAAACTCATGGCAGGTTAAAGAACTGCTATTAAAGAAAACTTATTTAATACCAGTTTTATAAATTAATTCATGCTCTCAAATATTTCATTTAATGTCCATTTTATAACTCACATGTCAAATATTTCATTTCAGGATAACGTTAGTTACTGAACATGTGTTATATAGTGAAATCAGTAAACTTTTGTATTCTATAACTACAGCCACATTATCATATACATCAGCTCCACCCTTTAGGTCAATTTCTTGGTAAACAGAAAAGGAGAGAAAACTTATCTTAATGTTACACAGTCTCAGTGCTAAACATGTTAAACATGTTATATATAAATAAGTCTGTCTTAGGTAAATTAATAGCAGATACTCCAGCTTCAGTATTTCTATAGAAGCAATTATACAATTCCATTTAGCATTTATGGCAATTATTAGTAACTTTAAATTTCTTTAACAAATAACTGTTGCCAATTTCATATATTTTCATAACAGGATACACATCATATTACCTTACTGGAAACATTTACATTACATACTGTCTTAAAGCCAGCAACATTTGTGAGGGTAATTAAAAAAGCAAAGGCACTCTTCATGTAATACTGTATATACTGGATGTCACACTATATCTTTTATTCTGGTTGAAGAACAGGTAATTTTATGCTCCCTAAGAAAGATCTCTAGTAGTGAACTGGATAATGGTGGCTATACCTAACCCTTCTTGTTCAAAAAGTCTCACATAAATTCAATAAAATCATCTGATGATAACAAGAATGATGTGATAAAGATGTTACCAGATTGAAAGGATTAACTGAATTCTGATTTTGAAAAGAAGTAATGAATGTGGTGAACTGACAGTACTGCCTCTGCTGAACCAACTTAACTGTGTGGTGTGAGGCAAGGTGATCTTATACAAAATACTGTAATGGTATAACTGTTCATTTTGAGGGTTTAAGAAACATAACCTGCTTTACTTTTATAATTACCCTCACACCCTTACAAACAAATTATATATATATATATATATATATATATATATATATATATATATACACACACACACTCAACCCCCTGCTATCACGCGTTCAGCTATCACGCTTATCTGCTATCACGCACACATCAAATGCACAACCATACATGGTTCACGCACCCCAAGACCGCTATCACCTGTCGAGTTTGAAGACAGGCTAATCGAAACTTATTCACACGGCACTTCATACGAGGTTTGCAGAGGATACGATGGTTAATCAGAACGGTAATGTGGTAAAATTCCACATTCCATTTGGAATGCATCTGAACGGATTCCTGCTGAGGACACGATGGGCAAAACAGTGACCAAAACCCATTCGGCTCGAAAGAATATATCGTACTACAGCACTGAAATTTAGCCTAACGCTGAATACTTATTAATATTGTATTTTAGAATAAATATCAGTCGTTTTGAAACCCTTATAAAGAGTTAATATTTCTTATGCCGAAAAAACTGTGATGTCGATAAAGTAATCACGTGTTTACAACTGAGACGGGGCTCTGACGAAAGTGTGAGGAACGTGTGTGATAGTGTCCAAGTTTTGTTCCACTTAAATGTTCCTCAGCCATTCCTGATATAAGGTACCATGTGATACCCCCTTTAGCTGTGGACACAAAAGAAATGGAGACAGCCAAAGAGATCTGGCGGCAACTAAGCCACTCCCAAGCCTCAGAACTCCTCAAACCACCCAAGCCGTAATCCATATAAAAGATTGATGGCCTTTTATGTTGTTTATTTATTCATAATACTGTTATTAATAATATAATAATGCTTTATTTCATGTTAGAGGAGAGATTGGCAGGAAATCGTAGGCATAAAGTGGTTAAAAGTTAGAAAAATGGGCCACCGAAAAACCAATTAGATATTTTCCCATTGATTGTTCAGTTCAGCTATCACGCGCATTTCCTGTGACCAATTAGGCGCGATAGCAGGGGATTGAGTGTGTGTGTATATATATATATATATATATATCCATCCATCATCCAATCCTACGTTGCCCTATGAGGAGTGTAGGAGCCCGGGGCTAGGCAGTTGGTCCTGACATTTAAGATGAGAGTGACCAACCTCACTCATCCCTGAGTGGCATTATGTGAGCAATAGACCCCAACCACTCTTTGGATATAAACCTTCACCGACTCAATCCGATTGGAGCACAATAATTACCCACTAAACTACCAGGTGCCAAAACATATATATATATATATATATATATATATATATATATATATATATATATATATATATATATTCACTCTCATCTTAAATGTCAGGACCAACTGCCTAGCCCCGGGCTCCTACGCTCCTCATGGGGCAACGTAGGATTGGATGATGGATGGATATATATATATATATATATATATATATATATATATATATATTCTTAGTAACCCCATGATAACAGTGTCTGTACAGTGCGTAGATGTATTTCTTAATTATTGTCGCTTTGGGCATTACCCGAGTACAACTGATGGCTGCAAACGGCTTTTATATTTCATTTCTCTGGTACCTACTAAAATGCTAATTGTTGTACAAACAATTTTTTTTCTTCTTTTCTACATTAACAGCATCACTAACTCATGATGTTGGCAAGCTAACACAGCCATACATAAAATAAATTACCTTATAAAATTAATGATAGATTTTTATACTGTAATATCTGAATGCAGTACGTACATAAAACTGCATACAGTTTAGTAATTCTTTTTTTTTTCTTCTTCTTCTTCTTTTTTTTTACCGAAGCAATGCTCTACTTGAGAAATTTTATCTGTACAATGCTGTTAATTCAAGTACAGTCAGGGACAAATATTCTATCTAATATTTAACTTCCTTTACCTCCCACTTCACTCAGTTTGCTAAAATTCCACTGCTATAAAGGGCATGGCATGTCCTTCCACCCATATAAACTGCTTTTTGATGTGGCAATACTACATCAGAAAGGACAGGAAATGACAAGCCCTAAATGTGGAGTACAAGCAGTGAAACAGTAGCAGAACTTTTGACCCCCTTGATGTACCCACCATTCTACTCATAATACAAAAGTACACATCTCAGTGTTCATAATCAAAAGTTTTCGATAAATAAAACATAACGGCAGGTTCAAATCAGTAGTTTAAAGCCATAACTATTCCCACAACTATGATATTTTACAGTACTTAAGGAGTCATTTTACACAGTGTTATATTAAATCCTTATACTCTATGAGGGTTTCATTTCACTCTGTTAGACTTTGGGAAAGAAGAACTGGGCCTTGCAGATCGAAGCTCCACACACTAACTTTTAGGTGCATTTTCAGTTCAGTTTACTATTTACAACTGATAGAAAAAAAGAAAAAAAAAGAATAAAATCATTTTTCAGATAAACGTTTTCCCCAAGGGACATTTTTGAGCAAAGCATTTACTTTTGGAAGAGAAACAACAAGCTCTGAAGGGACAATGCCAGTCCCCCCTTGTCAACAAAACCATGATTGTATTCTCATTCTCCAGCATACTGTTCCCAGAATCTAAGTTAACTCCTTAACTTTATTACATATTTTATATCTTATTCTTGCTACTACATGACTCTTTTTTTAGAATGGCTTTTTGAACGACAGAAGTTCAATACAGCCTTCATTAATCCATTTAGTATGAGAGACCTTTCTTAAGTTGAAATAAACTATCTTAATGTAGCAAGAATAAAATGTCACAGAACCTCCTTCTGATGACATTAACTTGGACTTACATGTCACACAACATTTGTTTCTTACTTTAAAAAAAAAAAAAAAAAAAAAAATCAGAAAGAAAATAAATTAGTGTTTTAATAAATTATGGAATATATGAGTACAGTACTTAACTAATAAATGCATTTAAACAAAAATGATATTTCAACTTCATACATTATACAATAAGAAAAAAAAAATTGCATGTTCCATACGTAGCAAGTTCTGTCACATTACACTTAACCCCTTTACTTCCTGCTGAATTGCCTTCTCTTTATAGCAGTTATCTAAAAACAATTTCTCTACTTACTCTGTATTTTTAAGCTCGAATCATCCGAATAAAAAATTAAAAAACACCCAAGCTCCAAATAATATGGAACACACTATGTAATGCATGATACACTGTGCAAGTGTACAGTACAGTCTCAGAATGTGTCTTGTTTAACAGTGCTGTGTTTTGTACAAATGTAAGAACTATACCCACTTTCTATACAACTATATCTGATTATGTTCCTTCCAGCAACCTCAGCAATAAATTCTATTAAACTCCTTCCCTCCTTCCACCTATCTAAGCACACAAATTCACCCAGTGCTTTCCTTCACTTGACAAATATATCCCAGTTCCTCCCCATGCCAAACAAGGCATCCATAAATCTCACTCTCTCTTTCTCTCTCTCATGTGTGCACGCGGAGTAAACTGTAGCACCAGTCGAACAGAGTGGTACTCCCGAGGTGGATGGCAAGCTGGTGTTCCTCTTTCACCAGCCCAGAAGGCCTGTTCCTGACCATTTCCTTTTGCTGAACCTTTTCAATGTTTTCATTAAGATGGAGAGTAGGCCAGCATACTCTCATAAACCTGTACCTCCAACTATCTATACCACACAACATGCACATTAGATATCACATCTTCTATTTCCATCCCCTCTTAGTTCATTTTGTTTTATATATATATATATATATATATATATATATATATATGCACATATGCACACAACATTCATCCCATTCCACCTCCCCTACCTCTCTCCAATTCTCTTTCTCTCTCTTCTCCATCTTTCCCATACTTCACGTCTGCTGCTTCCCCTCCTCCCTCCCTCTACCTTACACTTCCCTCACTGGGAAGCAAAGCTGCTATGAGACTGAGCTGAGGGTGGTTCTAGCTGATGAGAGACTAATACGAAACTGGAAGGGAAGAAATGGAAACCTGAAGAGAAGTACAGCGTTGGGAATGGACAGAAAGGCAGATGAGAAGTGAACTGGAATGGGGAGGGAGTACAGCTGTGTATACACTACATTTATTAATTAGAAATGTGAAGGGAAAGGATATATATATGATAAAAGACAGAATCAGTAAGAGAATGAATGGGTTTAGGAGGAGGAGGGAAAGGTATAATGGACTAAATCAATCACATCATTATGGCCAATTTCACCCAACTTGCAATTTTTTTCCTTAATACAGTACCCTATTGACTGGTGGTCAGATTCACATTATGATCTTTTTGTATACCACAGAACACAGGAATTTATACTTCAATATAACCAGGACCTCAAGCCAAAGAGAACTGAAACATAACATAATGAGACTGTCATGAAGTACGTTGCCTGCATATAAAAACATCTAGGACAAGCCTTGGTAGCGAAGGGGTTAAGTGACTAGGCAAGATTGAGCATATCTGATGGTTATTTGATGAAGACCAATATCAAACAGTATATACTGTTAATGATTATTGCTTATTATTACAACTAATGCTGATCTTGCTTTAGCTACCTTTTACATTAATCACAAAATGTCTTTGTAACAAAGTAAAGTTTACAAAAAAAAAAAAAAGCCTTATATACTATAAAGTTAGATAAATTAATGAGATTATACTAAAATTCTGATGAAAGGCATAATTACAATGTATATACAAATAGAAGAAAAAAAATACTTAACTTAAAATATTGTCTCGTGAGGAACAACACAACTCAACAATGTAAATTTGTGACTCATGTTTTAATGTTTATGCTCAGCAACCATGCATATGACCATTACTTAAATACAGTACTGTAATGGTTTGTTACATTACAATACTGTACTATGTGATCATTGTCCCATTTTTATACAATAAACTTGTATTTTGGAAGCATTTTCTTCTACCATCTTTTATGATGAAAACTTTGAACATCAAAGACTCAGCAACAATACCATGCTTGAAACTGCAGTTTAGAGATCAGCAGGAGGACACACATTAGGAAACACAGATGCACTTCAAAAACGAATAATATGGCAGCAAACTGTAACTGCAGTGCAAATGGTACATGTTAAAATGACAACAGTAACAGCAAACCCTTCATTACTCCCTTTGAAAGCCACAGAGGACCCAGGTAATAGGAGGCCCCGACTCTATGCTATGTCAGGCCTTCCCATGCTCCAGACCCTCTAAAGCATAATAATGGACTAACCATTACTGCTACAATTTCACATCAGTACAGCCCTGGAATTACCAGTGAAAGTCATGCAATTTCAATATGATTTATACAGTATTTTGGCACACTGTGGACAGAGTTGACATAATTTGTCATTCTTACATTATGATTTTTATATGAGCAGACATAGGCAAAGAGCAGATCTTTTGTTTTGACTTTCAGAATCATAAAAGTGCAAGGTATACCAAATAATCTGATGTCCTGTTATGCATTATGA
The DNA here is from genome assembly GCF_032717465.1 of Coenobita brevimanus. Classification (NCBI taxonomy): domain Eukaryota; kingdom Metazoa; phylum Arthropoda; class Malacostraca; order Decapoda; family Coenobitidae; genus Coenobita; species Coenobita brevimanus. Next base: position 1,036,795 of record NC_137014.1, on the reverse strand, counting down.
TGCAAGCTCACAGTCTCCCACAGACCACCAAAGAATGCGAACTTCCTGAAATTGATGGTAATGCGCATCACTCTAGCTCTGGGGAAAATGTCAATTACAGTACAATGGTTCTTTCAGCAATTCAAATTAACATAACAAAACAGTTCTTTCATATGGAACACAGCACATAAATACAAGGCACCAGTCGTCAAGATATAATTAGAACTCAATAAACATCCCATGAGCTTCAAACACATTGCAGGTAAGTAATAAAATTTGTTTAATAAGTGTGCACAGAGGAAAAAGAACGTCTTACTAATACTGTACTAATTTCTTTCAGACAAGCTCAAAACAAAGATCTTAATCAGAATATCTGCAGCCTACCAGATCAAGAATTTTTTGAGCAAAGTGTTTACTAGGTTAAATTAGATGAACAACTACCATATCATGTTTGGCAGCACTAAATAAATAGTAGTAGTTTTACTTGATACCTCAGAAACAAAATACAGCAGATCCCTAATCAGAAAAGCCACATAAATATACTGATATCCATCACTTAATAACAAATGTTTAAAATGATTGTTCACTGGCAAATCCCTTAAAATTTTTATGATCATCATATAATTCTTATTATGAATGAACAAGTCATTATTTGTAACAAGGATTTACAAAACTGCCATATATTTGCGGGTATATCAATATATCATTAATATCCACGAATTAGTTGTTAGTAAGAATTAAGGATCACCGTACTGATTCATCACTGAAGCTAAACATGCCTCAGAGTACTTTAAATACATTAAAAAAAAAAAAAAAAGTAACATAAAACATAAATCACATATGGCGATGCATGGCTGAGCACAATAAACCTAAACCATGATGCAAAAATTTACAACAGCCACAGCTGGGCAGGAAATGTTTTACATGATCAGCACTTAAATCTTATCCAAGATTTCACTGTTCAAAATAAACATAAGATGGAGTTCCTGCCTGTCACAGGGCACATCACTACATGATTAAAGGAGGTGTGAGGGATAAGCTACTGGGAATTACAAACAGAGGAAATAACAAAACAAATGCTACTGTAAGGTACAACTAGCCAATTACGATGGCATATCTATTGCTCAATCTACTAAAAGATTCATTAACTAACCATGTTCACTTGAAAGCAGTCATGTCATATCAGTACTGTCAGTCTTCCTCTTTGATTCAGAGAAGTGCCATAAATACATATGCACTTTAACTGATGACAAATGACAAGTAAAGGAATCAGTGGTAGCTGTTAACCAAATCGTTCTGACTTGTGTCCTACATACGTTTTTTGCATTTTTCTGATGTCATGTGACTACCAATGATAATTTACTGTAATTTGTGGTGACATATCTGAGTCTAGTATCATTCCCTGTTTCCCAGTAACTTTCTAATGACACATAATGAATACTTATTTTTCATCATTGTAACCTCATGTACAAGGAATATTTTCTAATTAGGTCTTTCCATTTAACTTTTCATTACTCCATGCTAGGTTCCTCACACAAAATCCTTCTCATGTAGTTAAGGATAACAAAGTGTAATTATCCACAACTACACACAATTACCATATTATTGTACTAATGTAGCTACTCCAGGTGTTTACTACAAGCGATGAATAGAAGGAAAGAGAACTTGCCTGTAAAGCTCATGAAGCCTTGACATTGCAGTTGATCTAAAGTGCTCTCTTACTTTTTCTATTGCATCCTTAACTACACAGTAACCATGTCCTGTGAGTGAGCTCGGGTGAGATGGCCAGAGTTGTGGAGTTGTGTTGGTCCTCACACTGATTGTCAACTGCTGGACGATTTCCATTCTAACACCACCAAGTCATGGTGGTGGAAATCGTAGTATGCCGTCATATGAAAGCCCATGTTGGTCAGCACCACCAGATACTCCAGCAAGGCAAACACTGAGTACACTGCAACAGAGGGTTTAAATCCTGTACCACACTACAATATTATGAGAGGACAATTATACACTGATGTAAAAACAAACATAACTGCTTCACACTGCATTACTGGACAGTGTATGGTAATATTTCAAGGACAGTAGGATTAATAGGCTACTTTTACTTTTCACACAAGAACACACCAACAATAAACCCTTAAGAAGTCAGCATGTATGGGGCTTTAGCCTTTCTCCATGAAGAATTGCCAAATGACAGTATCAGTACAGTATGAACACAGGCAACGCTACATTGTTGCAATCCTCCACCTGACCAAGCAAATACGTACCACCTCCCTGCACACCTAACCAAGCGCATAATGCCCCATCCCCCCTTGTATAACACAGACACATTAAAACTTAAAAAGATGACAGAGAAAATCAACAGCATCATTTCAACTACCACTGCCACTATCAATGTCATCATCTTCATCAGCATCTCAATAAACCATCATCATCATCATCATCATCATCATCATCACCATCATCATCATCTCGACTAGTATCACCATCCATCATCATATCAACGAACACTAACACTACCATCATCATCATCATCATCTCAACTATCGCCACCACTATCATCATCATCATCTACCACCATCACCATCATCAACATCATTACCACCACTGGCATCACCAACACTACCATCATCATCTCAACTAGCACCACCACCACCACCACCATCATCATCATCATCATCATCATCATCATCATTACCACCACCACAACCACCACCACCATCATTGCAACCCCCCACCTCCTTGCACACCTAACCAAGCATATAATGGCCCCCTTCCCTCTTCCCCCCCCCCCTGTATAACACAGAGACATTAAAACTTAAAAATTTTAGCAGTTTATCCACAGTAAACTTAACCTGGTCCCTTCAGATTCCTTGTGCAGGGTTCATTGAAATCTGATTTTTTTTGTTTTTCATTATTCTTTCCTTTTCCTTCTGCCTATGGGTGACTCTACACTGAATGACAAGCCAAATGGTTTCCTGTACACCAGGAAACTATTTACTATGGTGGGTGGTAAGCATATAACCAAATTTTGGCACCTGGTGGTTTAGTGGGTAATTATTGTGCTCCAATCGGATTGAGCTGGTGAAGGTTTATATCCAAGGGATGGTTGGGGTTAGCTCACGTAATGCCACTCAGGGATGAGTGAGGTTGGTCACTCTCATCTTAAATGTCAGGACCAACTGACTAGCCCCGGGCTCCTACGCTCCTCATGGGGCAACATAGGATTGGATGATGGATGGATGGATGGATTAAAAAAAGAAAAAAAAGGAAAGAGAGAGAGAGAGAGAGAGAGAGAGCATTCTACCTAACAAAAGGCACCAGTACTTTCTGAGTTTCCTCCAGAAACTAAATGTATATGGCTTTTAAATTTTTCATTATTTAAAAAAAAAACTACTTAAGACAGAGCATTCTATCTATCAAAATGCACCAGTTCATTATAAGACACATAACAATATGAAATTTCACGACTCTATTGTTAATACTTTCTGAGATTTGGTCCGGAAACAAAATCTCTATGCCAGGCCAGCCACTCTGCTGCCCAACTCTATAGACGGACACCAGTGATAATAATACCCTCCTCTGACTCTGTCAGGTGGAGGGTAAAAATCAAGTTGAGAAGTCTGTTAATGCATATGATTCACATGTGAATTAAATTCACAACTTTAACCATTAGAATAGCCCATATGTGGCAATATGCTGAGGGTGTGTGACAGCATCCTGATCAATAAATACTGAATGTAAATAAGACAACATACTGAGAATATGCTGGACTCCCATTTATGAAATATATGAACAAAGGGTATACACCATATTGCCTTAGGCTTAGGATATGATATATGCCACCTATGTAACTGTACCATACTGCCTTAGGCTTTAGGATATGATATATCCCACCTATGTATCTGTACCAGGTATGCTATATCACCTCCTCCACCTTTTGATCATCATCTTCAATGCCTTGCTCCCTACCAGGAATAAGATGATTGGGGGTTTATTAGTTTCTTAAACTGAACACCTGCCGATAGGGACAAATGACTAATAACAGGTCAGTGAAAAGACAATGGCATTTTGTGTGTATGACAAAGCAGCAGAGAACACTACTGCTTCCTGGCTGACTTTACTCATGGCAAGCAAGAGTTGTGATATTTGGCAAAAAGTGAGTATAAAGGTCCAAAATTTAACCGTCATCACTAACACCATCATCTGTCTGTCTATCTATCTATCTATAGCCAGACACCATAACCCTGTAAGGGGTAGTCGTTTGTCTTTGGGTTAGTTGTTTTACGGGGAGGGTCACTAACCCTTCGCCAACCCATTCGTTGACACGTAGGGAACATGTATGGGTTATATGGTTACCACCCAGCATTATAAATGGTTTCCTGGCATACAAGGACATTTGGCTTGTCACTCAATGTAAAGCCATCTGAAAAGAAAAGACGAGCAATAAAATGTGACAGGAAAGATGGGAGAAATAGAAAGAGAAAGGGCAGACACAGAAAATGAGTGACAAAGGTGAAGGAAGAAGTACACAGCACTACATCAAGTGACTGGATGATGGTTATGATCATCATCCAAACTCTAATTTCCAGTAACAAAATGGGGTGAGTCAAGATTCACAAACAAAGAGAATGTACAAAAGGTTGGAGAACTATCAAAAGGTGTGTCCAATGACACAATCATTCACATACACTGTAAAATATAGGCACAACTACCATTCACTGTAGGGAAGATTATGTAAATTCAAAGAATGTGTGTGGGTGTGTGTGTGTGTGGGTGTGGGTGGGTGTGAGAGAGAGAGAGAGAGACTGAGTGGAATGTGGGTTATAACTGCATGTGTGACTGAATGACCAAACACACTGTATAATGATGAGTTGTTCATTTTCTGAAACCATTTACAAATGCAACTTAACCTTCTATAAATTTTACTTACTGCCAGGTTCACAGTACTTGTTGTGGCGGTAGAAGAAGTACAGGGCAACAAAGAAGCTGGTCAGATTGGCTGTCATCAGTTGTTTCTGAAAGGCACAGCACAGTAAATAAAGCAGTCATGTACTCTTTCAAAGAAAGGGGGGGGGGGGGAATTGGGCAAAATATACAATACAGTACTTTACAGAATTAAAGCAGTGATGTGGAACCAAATATGAACAAAAATCTACAGAGTAACCACAGAGATAAATGACTGTATAGAGAAGTTGCTAGAGATCAAGCAGCATGTAAAGTTGCCTGGTGACCAAGACTGATGCATGCAAGCATGTTGGTGAATAAATTTTACCAGCATTAGCCTACAGGATCAATAACACTGGAACCAGTTCTGACCTGACTGGATTTCCTGACAAAATATGAACTGGACCAAGACTGATTTTTTCACCAGTGGATTACACCTCTTTCCACTTCGTCTATGTGTTACATGAAATAGGCGCATATAATACAGGAATGTACGATACAGTAAGTGGTACAGTCAGCTTCTAATCACCCATGAAATTTAATGGATGTGTTTCTAGTTCACTAGACCCTGCCTCACCCCATCCTAAGGTAGGGAAAGAGGTCTGAAAGATGACGATGGTGATGATGATAATGGTGTGCTTATGTGTTCTGGTGCTTGAGGCTGCAGGTACTTGTTAAATTGTGAATGTTATGGAAATCCTCAATATACAGGTACCATCAATTTTACATGCCTGATAAACAATCAGCTTGTTCATAATGCATGTTTCCAGAATGTTAGTCATATACTGTACTTTACAGTACAGTGACCCCCCCCCCAATTACATGTTTCCATTTGTGATTTGTACCTCTTATATGGAGAGATAAACCTTACCCTGATTCCTGTTATGTAGGAAAGACTCCTGTTTGCTCAGGATAATCCCAGATATCCCCCCAAAAAAACAAAAAACAAAAAAAAACATGGTCTGTCGGAAGCGGGCAATCAAAAGTCCCATGCGGTGGCATGTCAGCATGGCCTGGTGACGCATAGCCGCGTGCATGTTTACTAAACATTTTACTCTTTTCCTCACAAGGAGCTACAGACACTAATATTTTACTAATTATTGAAAGTGAAAGTGAGATGCATACATGGATATAAGCTGAACCGAATGCTATGTAAGTTATGTAACACAAAGGAGGCAGTCTAGCAGTGACACCCTGGCATCATCCGCGCGCATGTTTACAGAAACACTTTATTATATTCCACAGAAGGAATTATAAGCACTAAGAATTTTTTGTCACTTATTAACCCGCCCCGTCCCGAAGACGTATGGGTACGTTGCAACGATTTGCATTTGCCCGTCCCGGCGACGTACCAGTACGTCGTGCAATTGCAAGGTCGCTAATTTGCACAATTTTCAATTTTCGCACGTGATTTTTCGTATGTATACACGGGACACCTTCCTCTATTCCTGTACAAGATACCAAGCAGGGACAATGCCTTACACTGCATAACCTCCCCCCTCCCCCCCTCACGACATTGTCTTGGCAAAGGACCTGTTGCCAGTGACCTGGCTAGTAAAGTTATTCAGGGCCAGAGTGATTCCCCAATCGATGACAATGTGGAGGACAATGTTTACATAGCATTAGAAGAAGAAACAGCCAGAAATAATGATCAGGTAGTGTGGCAAAAATAGGTCAGGTATGGTGATTAGTTAGTGAGTGAAACAATGCTTATAATGCCTTTATTACTGCTTGAAAACCAATATACTGTCATACTACATATACATTCGTACCAAGTAAATAAATAAATACCGTTTATGAGTGGATAAAATAGTTACCCTCCCATAGAACTCGTTTTCTTTGGTGCCAGCATGTTAGAAAACCCACTCAGGTAAGGAGGAACTCCTACCTGGATTGGGCACTTTAAACCTCAGGTGAGCGATTTCTCTATGAATTTTCGATGTTTCTCACCAAAAGCGAAGGTTTTAGCCAAAAAAAAAAAAAATTCGAAAATACCTCGGGACTGGGGGATGTCGGAGGTGCGGAAAACTTCGGGACGTGACGGGTTAAAAGTGAAAGTGATATGTGTAGATAGACATGAGTAAAGCTAAATGCAAGCAACAACCTACGTAAGTTACGCAACACAGAGGAGACAGCCTGGCGCCATGCCTCTGCATCCATGTTTATATAAAGATTTTATAATTTTCCTCAGAAGGATCTACAGGCACTATGAATATTCTGTTACTTACTAAAAGTGTGAGTGAGATGCACAGATGGATATGAGTACAACCGAGAGCAGGCGACTAGCTACATAAGTTACATAACATCCTTGTCATGGTAAGTCCATCTATCTATCTATTGCCAGATGCCATACTCCCAGAAAGGGTGGCCATTTGACTTTGAGTTATTTGTTTTACAGGGAGGGTCAATAACCCTCCACCAACCCACTTGTTGATACATAAGGAGCATGTATGGTTTGGTTATATGGTTACCACCCAGTGCTGTAAATGGTTTCTTGGTTTACAGGAAACCACTTGGCTTGTCACTCAATGTAAAGCCTCCTGTAAAGGAAAGGAAAGCAATAAGAAGTGACACGAAAGAGGGGAGAAATAGGAAGAGAGAAGGGCAAGCACAGAAAAAGAATGATAAAGGCTAAGGAAGAAGTAGGCAGCACTACATCAAGTGAGTGGATGATGGTCGGTAAGTGATCATCACTTATTTACCACTTTGTACACTCTAATTAATCCTTATTTACACTCAGTGATGTTCATAGAGGTTGTATGTTTACTACAATAAATAGTAGGTGTGATCTGGAGGAGAGGTCAAAAATTTTCGAGACAGCCAAAATGGGGACTCTGGGAAAATTTTTGGATTTCACCATACCAATTAGCCTTATAACATGGGTTTCTATGGTACCATTTGAGTGATTTCGATTTCCATGGAAAAATTCCGCGTAACTGGAGGGGTCACTGTACCGTACCATGTGCACAGAGCTGATGGTCAGGTTCAAAATGTTTTCATAACATGCACAGAATGCACATAATACCCCTCCACCTTCACCTCCCTCTACCTCATGGTTAGTGGATGGAATATTGTCTGCATATTAAAATCCTTAATAATACTGACAGTGAACTTTTGCACTTGAAAGGGCACTGCAACAATAAGGGCTTCAGCTGTGGTCCCTGACAGCTTTGCATGCCATAAATACACAGAACTGCCCAGAACTGTCAGTGAAATCTGACAAGGATATGTGTCAACCATTCATATCTTTAATAAAGGCTCCAACATGCTTGCATGCATCGGTCTTGGTCGCCTAATGGTGGCTCTTCATGCTGCTCGATCTAAGGCACCCTCACTATTCAGTCCCCAATCCCTGGGGTCACACTCCATGACTTCATCCCAGATCTTATTCAGTCTGCCTCTCGCAACCCTACCTCCGACATTCATAGTACTTTCTGCATCCAACTGTCATCCTCCCTCCTCTCCACATGCTTAAACCATCTCAATCTGCCCTTCCTCATCACAGTACCAATACAATGATCCATCCATCCATCATCTAATCCAGTGTTAACCCATGAGAAGTGTAGAAGTCCGGGGCTAAGCAAGTTGGTCCTGACATTTAAGATGAGAGTGACCAGCCTCACTCATCCCTGAGTAGCATTACACAAGCAATAAACCCCAACAACCCCGTGGATGTAAACCTGCACTGGCTCAATCCGAATGGAACGCCTTAATTACCCACTAGATCACCAAGGCGCCATAATTTAGTTACATGGTTACCACCCAGTGTAGTAAATGATTTTCTGGTGTACAGGAAACCATTTTGCTTGTCACTCAGTGTAAAGTCACCCATTGGCAGAAGGAAGAAGAAAGAATGAAGGAAAGAAATACGAAAGAGGAAGGAAGAGAAGAAGAAAGGAGGAAAGGATTGGGCAGGCATCCAAGAGCAGCACTATATCAAGTGTGTGGATGATGAGCACCCCCACCTACCAATACAATGATGATGATAATAATAATCATAATAATAATTATAATAATAAATAATAATTATTATTAATTTAACTAAAATAATGTACAGTAATATGAATAGCACTGCACATATTCAGTAATTATGAAAAATTCATAGTAAGAGTAACTAACCTTTCTGGTGTACGCAACACGTTCTAGTGGTGTTAAGAGACGGCTGAGGTGGTCCTTGAGAAGGCAGCAAGTGAATACCATGTAAAGCTCACTGCACACCATGAACATAATGAATGATGCCTTGTGAACATCTGAAAAACACATGAACAAAAACAAATCATCATCATCCTGACCATTTCTCCTCCTATGAACCAGATACAGTACAAGGTATCAGTAAGAGAAAGAACTAACACCAAAATGCCTAATGAAATGAACCACACAATCATTCAAATCCCTGGAATCCTGGCTACACCTCAGGAAGTTAACCATCTGCACATATAATTTTCCTTCTTTTATAGATGCACATCACCTTTACATTCTTGACTGAGCTATTCCATCAGCTATGAAAAGGTTACCAAATCCCTGCTGTGTGCTACTCTATACTTACCTCATTCAACCAACTTGATCCTCTGTCAATTCCCCAGCCTCCTAAACTTCCATACCTCACTTACTCACACATTCATTTACCATGTCGATCCACCTTCTTTTGTCAACTGTGCCTCGTTCCACCTTAGCAACTTACTAACATACACTCTTTTCATCACCTAAACTACATCCACTCTCTCCATGACCATAACATCCCTATATTATGGGAGGTATACAGGTGATGCAATATCGCCATCGTGAAGAGGTTAAAGTCCCGGTATTCATTTCTCTCATTTCAACTCCATTCCTGCATCCACCACAACTGCTTTCTTTTTCTTCAACCGCCCTTTCAACCTCCATATTCCACATGCTAGACCTTTTCTACCAACTGCTACCTTCACAACACCATACACAGCTTTAGCATCATGATCAAACACTCTCTGCTTGCACTCCGCAAATTTTCCAAATCTATTTATTTCCATATCAATAACCCTACTCCTCCATTAACTTATGTTCATACTCATATAACAATGTTTTGTCTCTTGTTTCTCCACTTTCAATCTTTTACTCTAAGTACTACACTCAACTTTCCTTTTTAGATGGATATACATTGAGCAACAAGCCTTATAGTTTCCTGTAAGCCAGGAAACCATTTACAACAGTGGGTGGTAACCATATAACCAACCCATACATGTTCTCTACATGTCAATAAATGGGTTGGCCGACAGTTAGTGCCACCCCCCATAAAACAACTAACTCATAGACAAATGGCCACCCCTTACAGAATTATGGTGTCTGGCAATAGATAGTTAGACAGACTACTTCCAACCATTATTATCCAAGTTCCTCTGAAGATCACCTCACATACCAGTCACATTCTGATTCGATAAACTTCAGCACCATCCTCTCACTGCTGTAATATCATCATAACCTCCCTGACTGGATCTCTACAAGCACATAACCAATGAGGCTCCCTTCAACCTTCTTTCCAATACCCAATATATTATGTATGTCTATGTGCTTTTCTTTGTCTGAAACATAAATTACTAATGAATTTTTTTTTTTATAAAACTTTAGGGACTACTGAATCTCCCCCCCCCCCTTGTGTGTCCAACTCTGGGCATTCCTAGGCTTCACAGCCTGCTCTCAAGGCCCAGCAGTCCTCCTACATATCATACAGTCTCCACATGTCATCACTTCAGTGCTAACACCCACCGTCCATATTGAATACAGGCTAGGGCTGTCTCTTACAGGACTGAGGTATTGGTATTAACGAGGAACTTTTACCACTGTCAATTGGTCTTCTGGTAGATCAGTAAAGACTGCTGTATGAAATTAAAATCCTTAAACTGTTCCCTGCCACAGTGGGGATTTAAACCCGGGTCCATTAGGACTGCAGGCCACCTCTCTACTGACCTGATGATAACTACCGTACTCTATATAATAACATACCATAGTTTTCCTTTGAAGAAACAAATGAGAGTCCAAGAAGAGCAACATTCTCTATCACATTCAACAAAGTGGTCATTTGCACTGCCCTCTGTTGAAAAGAAAAATGCAAATTATTATTACCAGGTATTACTATTATTATTATTATTATTATTCATCTTGAGAATATTCAAAATTTTTCCAAGAGAGTTTTGCTATTCACACTTGCCAGCTTAATGTCTACAAACAGGTAAAATCACACACATTTTCCCTTTAAAGAGAATAAAATGAGGGAACTTACTCGATAGAAAGGTATATTAGGAAGAACTCGTTTCATGAAGCTGCTATACATTGAGGCCAAGAGGAAGCGTGGAGCTGAGTGGACTGCAATGGCAATCCTCCATATGTAGCGCTGGGGTACAAATTCACCAATAGCAGAAGATATTGAAGGTAAGTAATTTGGTACCTGAAGGGAAAAAAAAAAAATTATACATTTTAAATCTCTTGCATTAGCCTCAATGCCCTTGTATTGTACATTTTTTAAATGCCCATATGAGTTTACTTCCAAGAGATGGTTTGGATTTACTGCTCATGCACTACTGCTTTGGAGATAACAACGCAACTGGTCACCCTCATCTTCAATATCTGGAATAAGCAGCCTAGCACCAGCCCCATACATTCCTGATGTGGTAACACTAGGTTGGATGATGGATGAATGGATTTAACCCCTTCTATCAGATGGCATATTTTCTGTTCTTACCATCTCTAGACAGTGTTTTTTAACTAACTTCCTTCTAGTTTTAACTGTTTCTCTTAAGCTGAATAGAACAGTATGAAAGCCATAAAAATGCAGTGAAAATGACATCCTCTGGCTTCAAGTGTGAACACTCAGAATCATATAGCAGGGTATAATATTGGTGTAATGTCAATGCACAAATTTCTTACAGTAATATGAGATGCCAGTGCACTACTGTATTATATAACAGAAAAGTATGATAAATCCCAAAGATCAATCACAACATAGCACAAATATCATAGCTTAATACAATGCTATAAGCAATAACAACGGCAATACTGAAAGCTCACAAAGTACTGCAAGGATTTTCACAACTAAAATATCTGTAGGCTACAGTAGCTGCCCAAGATTTGCACACCTAACATGTGACTGTTCAGACATAAAGCTTATCTGGACAAGAGCTCAGTGGACTGCAGGCTGAAGTTGCCCTTCTGCAATCCACCACCCTTCTTAAAGGGGATATCCTGATTTGCACAATGGTAAAGGAGAGAATGCCAGTTTTATACTATGGAACATGAACTTTTTCACACTGGGAGAACCTCCATCATAAGTAGGTTTAGTCATGGCAGTAATCCCAAAGGCTAGCCCCCACAAAGAGGAGGCAGCGAAGCAACTCTTAGGGACCCTGAGAAATCCTGGTATGTATGGTCATATTCTTCCTTTTCATTTTTTTTTATATATTTTTCATCTATGAACACAAAATTCTACAAACAGCTACACCTCTAATCACACCAGGTTTTCAGCAAGGTAGAACCCCCTGGGAATCCCCCCCTCCTCTAGGATCTCCTGCTATGGAGTGAGGCTGTACAGCTTTACTGCACTTGTTTATGACAGTGCTCCACCATCCTCTGTGGATAGTTACTGTTGCTAAGTCAGTTGGCCTACAACAATATTTGTGCATACTTGCCAAGGGTTTAACAGTTTTAAAATACAATTAGGATTTCTAGGGTACATACATTAATTTTCTTTCATGACACAAATTAGTTGGGACATCTAGTCTATAAGGAAAAGCAAGGCATGAATATCATAGCATGTTAACAAAACCGCATAACTGTTTCACTGGTGCATTGGCCCAATCATGTAGCTACACAAAAAAGCAAGGTATATTATATATTACGGGTAGTCTGTGCAAAATATGGTTTGTGAGACAAGGCTACTTACCCCACAATGGGTAGCAGTGGACAGATCGAAGTTGTATCGCAAGGAGAGATAAATGCAGAGCAAAAATGCTCCTAGAGGCAAGGAGACGGTGACCACAGCTAGGCGGGCCAGAGAGATGCGTACCACTGCATCTGACTCTCCCATCATGAACCACCAGGGTCAGCCTGTAACAAACACTACTGCTATTATGGTGTACATAACTGTGTTATACTCAGTTTTCAGCTGATGGAACAGGGCTACTCAATTGAAATACTATGTCGTGGTAGCATGTAATTAAGCATTACTTGTGGGGTACGAATGAGTCTTCTTGGTTAGCAGTCATACTAACGCACCACTCTGCACTTGGCCATTAACTGAGCTGAAAGGCGTTCGAGATTCTCGTCAGGTGAAAATAGACTACAGTCAACTTTCATCGCCGGTTCATTCGTGTTTCTCGATACCCTACGGCGCTAATAAGTGGCTATTTCCAAGTAAATTTACGCATATCTTAAGCACATGCACATGAATATTTTATAAGTAATATGCTTGCATACCTCTAACATTGGATTATTTCTCGATTAAACAAATTCCAGCTCTCATCCTTCGATTCGTCCTCCTCGGTCCCATCAGCTGATTCTTGACAACAAACATTTTCTGGATGATATGGATACGGTTCTTGAAATAATAACAAAGTGGAGAAATGAATCAAGGAATTAGCTGATATTGTTACTGCACAATTTTACGACATTAAAGAGTTCAAAAAGTAATTGCACTCGGTTAATTGTATGGTTTGTCTCTGAAATTCTCGTACTCGGTAACTCCATCTCGGCAGCAGCCTCACTGTCGGTCGGCAGTGTCCGTCAAAGGAAGGCATTGGTGGGGCAGGGGTATGAATTTTACCTCGTAGGTGATAGTGAGTGTTCATTGGATTTGGACAGCATGGATGATGACATTGGCGACGAGGATGTTGTGTTTGAGGTAGGAGACAGCTATCTGTTATCTGCGTTTGTAGCAGAATATTAACCTGATGATTATTTCAAGCTCACGCCCTCTTGTCTCTGGTTCAGCATTGTTGATGACCATTATATTATGAAAGTTGCAGTAAATTAATGTATAACTTAGAATAACAGGCAGGTGACTACTGACAGACGTGGTACAGTAGGACTGAACCGGTAAAACTAATGCTGTTTGACTTGTATGGTGTGTGTATGATGTACCATTTACGGTATATATTATTTGCCAAGCTATTCAGAATGTAAGTGGACATAACTACCAGTACTGCTGTTATGTTCTGTGGGTTTCAGTGGTTTTCTTTGAGTTCAGATGGTTCATAACTACAAGCTGAAGAATCCCTAGAGATAGTACTCTGAAGTAGATCTAAAAGCTATTGAAGTTGTCGCATCATGGGTTATTTTGAGAGGCATCTGTGGCCTGCAGTATTCCTGCTGAAGCCACTTCAGCCAGAAAGATCAACAGCTGCAAACCTGGTAACCCTGGTCATCCCATAGCCCTCTTGCCTCAGGAAGAATGAACATTAGTTATTATAAGTGCCTGGCAACCTTGGATGATTATGGCCTTGTATTTGATGTTGACGGTGTGCATTATTTCATGAAGGAACACCTTGACAAAACAACACAGTAAGTGCTTCAGTTCAAGGATGACATCCCTGGACCTGACTGGGTACAGAAGTTTATGAGGTGTCATTCTGACATGATGAAGTTAATTGTCAGAACATTAACAGAAACCATATCACTGTATGATTTCCAGATGTTTTAAAAACCTCGGGTAATAACTGGAAGAAGTTTTTCCTCCAAACATTGTCAATTGTGATGAAACAAATCCATGGTAGCTACAGGATGGTCCTAAAGTCATGAAGCTTTTTTTTTTTTTTTTTTTTTTTTTTATTTATTTTTTTTTTTTATAAATAATGAAAATCATGCAAAGATGACTGTTTAAAAAACAAAGTTTCTTTTATTGTCAGTTGCACTTAGGTGGTGGCGACCATCTTCCTCTCACTTGATGTAGTACAGCCTACTTCTTCCTTAGCCTTTATCATTCTTTTTCTGTGCCTGCTCTCCTCTCCTATTTCTCCCATCTTTCCTGTCACTTCTCATTGCTTTTCTTTCCTTTACAGGTGGCATTACATTGAATGACAAGCCAAATGGTTTCCTGTAAGCCAAGAAACCATCTACAACGCTGGGTGGTAACCATATAACCAAACCATACGTATTCCCTACGTGTCAGCAAGTGGGTTGGTGGAGGGTTAGTGCCCCTTTCCGTAAAACCAATAAATCGTAGTCAAATGGCCACCCCTTACGGGATTATGGCATCTGTCAATATGTAGATAGATAGACTTGACGTTGGCTATTTTGATCATCTGAAGCAAATATAATATTTTACCAGAATTTTTCATTTCATTCGGATTTGCTGTGACTGATCCCACTTCAGTAATGATTAACAGCATTAGTGGTAACTGCTATATTTTCAGGGCAGCTCACTACACCAGCACCTCCTGGATACTGGCTACACAGACTTTGAACCCAGCCAGTTGTCACATTCATCTGCCCTACGTGGTAACTTTACAACTTACTCTGCTGAAGAAACAAAGGTATGTTTTGACCTGTACTATACTGATAAGGAATACCTGGCACATTACTGTTTTTACCATACAGTAAAAGTGTTAGTTTTGAGATAGGTACAGAACTTGACAGAAAGCCACAATACAGTAAAATCTCATTATAATGAACATGGGGGGGGGGAGGAAGCCTCATCCAATAAAGCCAAAAATCCCTTATATCCAATGGTCCCTCCCCAGAAAAAATCCCTTATATCCAATGGTCCCTCCCCAGAGGATGGATGTCAAGCACATGTTTGAAATTAAATGAGTAAAGTAACATATTCTAGTACATAAAATTAAAACTATACCATTTTACACCAACTTGGCCCATAATTTTGCCCTTTTGTGGTTTATTTCACATCCTTGTCATTGCACTTCATGAAACATGTACCGGCATTGTGCCGCATTTAATGGATGTTGTTTGTTATAGCCAACAAAAGTCTGGTGTCTTTGTAGTGTCCATTAAATGTGATATCCAATCTGTCAAGGTATGTTAAATTGAGGTTTTACTGTACAGTGCTTCTCCTATAACGCGGGTAATGTAGACTGGCCACAAGCTGCAGTATTCTTTTCTGCGTTATGCTTTCCATATGTTTCTATTATAAAGGGCTAACCTAGACTGGACATTTTCTAAAGTTGCCCTTTTCACCTCAAATTCCACCCAAACCCTCCACATTCATTGTGGTACTCATACCCAGGAAGTACTAATAATACTTAAGAAAGGTTCAGGAAGTAATAATACATAAGAAAGATTCCTAAACATTACTGTAATAAAAAATGTTTAGGTCACTAACCTAACTGGTTCTGACAGAGGTAACAGTGCTTTGTACCATAGGAGTAGCTATCTCAGACACGGACACAAGGCAGGAGACCACCAAAAAACCATGGAGGATGCCCCCAGTGGCCAATGGGGGTACATATGGATGTGATGTAATGCAACCAATCACAGTGCATCACTTGCCGAATGTCATCATGCGCAACATTTGACTTTTGGCGGGCTGTCTGAGCTCTGATGCCCAACAACTTGCTGCGGTATATTTATTTGTGACTGTGGTATATATTTCGTGGTCACACCCTAGGTGACCGTAAGGTCAAATCTGTGTTATAAGATACTGCATTACAGGAGAGAGCATTGTACTTCTTTGTAGTAAAGGAAACTAAATAAGGAAGAGTGAGAATCTTTGAGGAATAAGTTGCTCTGCTGAGAATACTGGGGAAAATATAACAGAGTTCTCCCTACGTGTCAGGTAGGGTTGGTGGAGGATTAGTGCCCCTCCCTGTAAAACAATTAACTCTAAGCCCTTGGCCACCCTCTTTGGGATACATGGCGTCTGGCAATGAATGAATGAATGAACTTTGCCCTCATGTATTTAGAGTCTTCCATGTGTAAAATTATCACCACTGGGGATGAATTTTCCATTATTCCCTTTGAATTGTGAATTTTGAGCTTTCTTGTAATGAAATCACTGTGTAAACTAAGTTTGAAATGTCAAATGTGGACTGAGAGTGTAGATCTCAAATCCCACGATTTCTCTGATATCTACGGTACAATTTGTTTTGGAGATTTGGTCCTTATGGAGTATAGTGGAAAAGCATACAAACCAGACAAACTAAAGAGAGAAGACAGTGCATCACAAAAGGTAGGATAGCTGAGGAATTGGGTGGATATAGAGATTATTGTATCAATCTATCTGTCTGTCTATCTATCCATCAGTCTATATCTATGTCGGTCTATCCATCTATCTATCTATATCTACTTATATATATATATATATATATATATATATATATATATACAGTATATATATATATATATATATATATATATATATATATATACAGTGGAATCTCAGATTTCGACAGTTTAGAATTCGATGAATCAAATTTCGATGCATTTTGGAGTAGGCTGCCTACCTTACTTTTTGATGCAAAGTTGCGTATTTTGATGCTCTCAGGGCCAGACTCAAATCAAAACAAGCAAAGATAATATTTTTGATGCGAACCAAAATGCTAGACTTGAAGGAAAATTATAAGAAAAAGTATGACCCTAACCTAATATCATATGTGACATGTGTCAAGAAGAGAATGAAAATCAACATCATTTATTCATACAGTGTATGAAGCATACGATGATATGGTTCTGAGTCAATTCACCGTCAAGTCAATTCGCCTGTCAGATAATTCACCGTCAAAACATGGAAGATTCCCTGTCATTCTATAAATATACAGTACTTATTATTAACTAATCAATACTTTAATAACTCGAATTGTAACAAGAGAAATTAAAGGAAGAGAATCAATAGTAGAAATACTAAAACAAAATGAATTACGGGTGGTTGCAAATACAGTAGGCAGAATACTGAACTGAAGAGAAGTACGGTAATTATGAATATAAGGAGCAACATAGAAATGAACAATAGAGACTGAGAAAAAAAATAGTCATGTTGTCTAAGGACAAGAGCTCCCGGGTGAGAATAGGCACCAACAACAACAAGCCATGTGCAAGGTGATGCTCTGTTGTCGGCAGCCATCTTGTGACTGTCCCGCCAGCAGCCAGCCCTCTACAACCAAGTGCTGCACTTTCAGCTTGTACATTCCACATGTGGACGTGCATTTCACTGCAATTCAGTTGTATGTATTTCTTTGTATTTTCGTTGCAACTTGCGTGTTTCAAGATGGCAAACAAGAGTGGTTCTTCGGATAGCAGTGGTAATGGATGAGAGCAGCCTGGCTCCTCTAAAGCTTCGCAGCCAAAGGAGAAATGGCAATACAGGAAAGGACAGAAATACACCAAGTATACACTTGCTGACAGTATGACAATACAATGCAGAACTTCAGTTACTTAACCACAATTATAGTTCATAAAGTTTACAGAGGGTGTGGCCAAAAAATTATGATTTTAGGTAGTTAGGTTCGGAGGCCCCGGACCCAAACTAATTTTTTCCATAAGAAGTTCAGTTTAAATTTCGATGATTTGAATTTCGCGGTGATTTTTAGGTACATATGCCAATCGAAATTTGAGATTCCACTGTATATCTCATCTCATCTCATCTCATCAGCTGTTTGAGTGTCCACTGCAGGACCGACCTATCCTGACTGAAGTGGGGATGATACAGCCAATGTATCACTACCAAGTGGCTTAGGCTGTCTAGTAGAGATTGTATGTAGGGTGAGAAGTGCTTGTAAGTGTAATTGTAGTGTTGGAGTGGCTTTGGATGTGTGTGTAGTCTGTGAACCAAGTGTAATCGCCTGTGCAAGCCAATCGGGTGCAAGCATACTTTATGGTATGCGACACTGGTTCAACCACAGCACCACTTGTGTCCGCCAATGCAGTATGTGGCCTGAAGAACGCTCCCAAAGTTTATTACCCTGGTAGGGCGTGAACCCTTGTTCTTCAGTGTACGAAAGCGCACACTCCTGGTGTTACTCCTCGTGTATAGAGAGAGAGAGAAAAAAAAAATTCCACCAAAGTAAATTTTGGTCTTATAGATTTGAAGAGCATCATTTTACACTCCAGAAAATGTATGTTTCACTCTCATATGTCTAATGGTTACCACACAGTTTAAAGTCCATCCATCAATCCATCCATCCATCATCATCTAGGAGCCAGGGGCTAGGTACGTTGCTCCTGACATTTAAGATGAGAGTGACTAGCTTCATTCATCCCTGAGTGGCATTACGTGAGTAACAACCCCAACCACCCCTTGGATATAAATTTGCACTGGCTCAATCCAATTGGAGTGCCTTAACAGGTTCCATAATTTGGTTATATGGTTACCACCCAGCATAGTAAATGGTTTCTTGATGTACAGGAAACAGTCAAATATAAAAATAAAAGTCGCACCACACTGTGAGCAAGAATGGGATGTCGCTGAGAAATAAGGGGGTATATGGAGGTTGGGGGATTGTTGAAGGGACATCAGGAGGGGAGTAAAGGGAGGGAATATGGCTGCCACACACAGCTGATACTGTCTAGAGGGGGTATGGGGGGTAGTTTGGGTGGGACAGAGGGCAGGATCCAATGGGGCAGAGGGAGGTGGGGAAATGATGATGTGGTGGTCCCTCCCCACACCCGAGGAGGGGGCTGGATCAAGGCTCCCGTCACCTTGTCTCTTAATTTCAATTGGCTAGGTACCATTTACATCATAAAAGAGGTGGGGTTACAGCTTTCCAATTTTTTGCAACCTCTCTCTGATCATCGGTCTTAGGACTTCACGTACCAAGTTCGTAAACCGACGATTGTCAGACATAGGACTTTAGGGGTAAAAAAAAAAAAAAGAGAGAGAGAGAGAGAGAGAGAGACAGAAGAAAGCCACCCCTTGGGAATCAGTCCTGTTCAAGGCAATCTCTCTGACTGGGGCATTCCAGCACAAGGCTACCAGCCCTTAAATGTTCTGGAGAGTTACTAGCTTTGAGCCCCTAAACTTCGAAGCTGATAGTATGGGACAGGCTGTTATTTATTTATTTATTTTTATTTATATATTTTTTTTAATGAATTGTGATGGTGACTGAAGCCTTTGTGTTTGCAGACTTTTCTTACACCATTGAGAGAGAAGTGGAGTCTCCTTTGTGCTGCAGCCACAGGAAGATGGCTGGTAAGACATTTTTTGTTGCCACATAATGTACTGTCACAAGCAAAAGTTTGCCAGTAATCTTCTGGCTGCCAGCAGTGTAACGTGCCTTCTGTATTTCTCTTTCCTCCCCAAATCTTAGAGAGAATCTTTACTTCTCACAATGTCTTGTTTGTGTGCTTATCTGTATATTGCTGTTTTTTCTGAAGTAGGCTTGACATGCTGGAGAGCCTACCAAGTAAAAGACAGTCTGGCAGTGTAAATATTCCATTAATTTTCAGCTGTTGTTCTGTTTTGCCAGCTTACAGTTTTATTAACTGAGAGTTTAGCCTCATGGTGGCTGATTAGTGAGCATCGCTGACTGTGAAACTGTTGGCCCATTAGCACCGGGGTTTGAATCCTGGTGTGGGCAGCTGGGGTCACTTGCTTGGATATCCTTCCACCCTTTGTGGGTTGGTAGGTAAAATGAGTACCTAGGATAACACCTAGGGGGGAAACTGTGGTGATCTGAATGATGCAGTGGCCTTGTATCCCAGGTTATTGGGTGAATAACCTGCTACAGACTCAAAGGTGTATGTTAAGTAGATGAGCACCGCGGCTAAGTGCCTCATAGCATATGCTACCATCTTTACTCTTTTGCCATTTAGCCAGTTGACTTTTATTGCCACTAGTCAAGTACACTGTCAGCTAACATACAGTACTTGTGGGAAAAATGACTTATAGCTATTATTGTTAAATATCACTAATAGTGCTAATACTGTTCTTTGAGTTTTCTTCATTATACAGACATTGAACTAATTTTTTTGTGTCCTACAGCGTGAGTCATTAGTAAGGTCAGGCGTGAGTAGGGTGGTGGCAGAGGCAGGGCTAGTCAGTGAGGATGACTGGCTGCTGCTAGATCACTTCCTGCCAGAAGGGGCACAAGAATATTGTTCAGGCCACCCTTGCCATCACTCAGTTTGGAGCTTTTGCATGCAGCTCACACCAGTCAACTCCATGTGGCTCATGTGAGTTTTAATTGTAACTACATGCCTTGTACTGAATTTAAACCTTTGAATTTGGTGACGGTCCGAAGGGATCTTTGTACGTGACGTGTTAGGAGTGTAATATTGTATGGCAGTGAGTCCTGGGCTGTAATGGAAGAGGATATTCATAGGCTTAAACCTACAGAAATGACAGTGATTTGATGGATGTGCAATGAGTCCTTGAATGCAAGGCTCTTGGGGGGGGGGGGAATAGGATTATGATTCAAGAGTTGAGAGGAAAGATGAGGCTGGAGTGTATTGGTGCTGGAGGAGCAAATTGAGGTGGTTTGGGTGTGTGAAGAGGATGAAGGATGACAGTTGGGTGCAGAAAGTGAGAAGTGTGAACATTGGTGCTAGGGTTGCAAGAGGCAGGCC
Source organism: Coenobita brevimanus (assembly GCF_032717465.1). Lineage (NCBI taxonomy): Eukaryota > Metazoa > Arthropoda > Malacostraca > Decapoda > Coenobitidae > Coenobita > Coenobita brevimanus. Next base: position 1,015,393 of record NC_137014.1, on the reverse strand, counting down.
AAAGAAGACATGGGACAAAGTCTTAGTGATAAGGGACTGAATAGAGAGGCTGCCAGAAATCAAGCAGTGTGTAGAGCTGCCATTGGGTGGCCACAGCTGATGCATGCAAGCATATTGGAGCCTTTGTAAAGGATATGGTGATACTATATAAAATTATCTAGATTTAGTACCTTAAGTACTGTGTTAGGACATTCTGTTATATCATAACCCCAGTCTGTCTGGCTGAGCAGACCCTATGCCCATAGGTAAGTAAGGGGGAGGCAGTGGCTCAGTCGATAGAGAGGTGGCCTGCTGTTCTAACGGACCCAGGTTCAAATCCCTGCTGGGACAGGGAACAGTTTAAGGATTTGAATTTCATAAAAGCAGACTTTACTGATCTACCAAAAGACCCGCCGACATGTCATAAAAATACCCCCTCTAATACCAATACACCAGTCCTGTATGAGACAGCCTTAGCATGTATTCAATATGGTCGGTGGGTGTTAGCGCTGAAGTGGTGACATGTAGAGGTGTAAGGTATGTAGGAGGACTACTGGGCCTTGAGAGCAAGCTGTGAAGCCTATGCCCAGAGTCAGACAAAAAAGAAAAAAAAACTGCTTCTGTGGGACCATCCTACAGGTACAGTACGGTACATGCACTGTTTAAGGGGGTGGCACTCATGTGGTTGATGACACCTAAGTGGGGTCCTTCCAACAACAAGGTGCAGAGAGATTTATGGTGGTTTGGTTCCTGGGTAGATTCTGCAACTGCTTCACCCAAGGTGCACAGTGCCACAGTATGTAGGTTTCTCATCAGCACAGGGACATTGTATACAAAAAAAGTAGAAAGGGAAATTGCTTTTCTTGTTTTTGTGCTCCCAGCCAGTTCAGCTTGGCATACCAGAGATCATTTGCATAGGTTATTTTCAAAGTTTTTGTGTGTTTTGAGAGTGAGAAAGAATGAGAGGAGTAGTGGTGTGAAGAATTAACAAGTAGCTATGGTACAGTACAAGATAGCTGTGCTTATACTTTGTCGAGGCAGATGCATGCAAGCACGTAGGAGTCTTTATAAATGATGCGGTATGATTCAGTTCCAGATATATGTGTCTAGAATTGACCATAATGCCGGAGATGGTTTAAGGCAGGGGTCTTTAACTTTTTCTGGTCATATATCCCCAGGTTCAGCTCCAGGTCAGCCTGACATCCCCACTCAAATATTATTACCATTTCACTTTCAATTTCCTGTAAGTAAAAATGAGTAATGGGAATGGCTATGAACAAACAGATGAATTTTATGGATTCTTTTTCAACAAAGTAATATTCATGCTCACCTTGTTGTTTGTGTATGAATGTATTACCATACACAAAGTTAGATTTTTTTCATTATGCATTTATGGATATCCCCAAGATCCCATTTCAATACCCTGTGGGGATATTGAGGCACTGCTGTAAGAACACCTGGTTTAAGGCAATGTCAGTGTTGGTTATTCAACATATTTCAACTTTGTTTCAGAATGGTATCGCTGTTGATGTTGGGTGTTGGTATTTTGGCTGCAGGATTTGAGGTCTGGTACTGCCCTGTGTCTGCCCTGCTCTTCATTCTCCCCTCATTTTTCTTTTTGACACAGGGGTAAGTTAATGAATCTGATATCCAGCTGTAGTTTCCTGTACACCAGGAAACCATTTACTCTGCTGGTTGGTAACCATATAACCAAATTATGGTGCCCGGTGGTTTAGTAGGTAATTAAGGGCTCCAATTGGATTGAGCTTGTGTAGGTTTATATCCAAGGGATGGTTGGGGTGTATTGTTCATGTAATGCCACTCAGGGATGTGTGAGGCTGGTCAGTCATCTTAAATGTCAGAACCAGCTTGCCAAGCCCTGAGCTCCCATGCTTCTCATGGGGCAACATAGGATTAGAGGATGGATGAAGTACGGTTCTGAACTAGTCACTAATATGGTACCTCTAAGCATGCTTATATTAACATTAGTAAAGATGGAGGTTGTCATTTTTTAATTTTTTTCCAAGGATGCTTAAGTGGCACCCAACTGATTCCAGCTTAGAACATGCAGTAGTGCCAGAATCAACAGTACATAATCATCATCATGGAAAAGTACAGATATACCTGTGCACCAAAGACTCGTTTGACAACGAAGCTACCAGTTGGAAATAGAACAGATATCAGTGTGCCCTAAAGGGGGTAATAGAGATCATCTGTTTTTATACCAAGCCCTTGACTGAGTTGCTGTCAGGTTTATTGGAATAAACCTTTGCTTCCCCCCTCCCCCCCACAATTATTGCGCTCCAGGCGGATTGAACCGGTGAAGATTTATATCCAAGGGGTGGTAGGGGTTGATTGCTCATGTAATGCCACTCAGGGATGAGTGAGGCTGGTCACTCTCATCTTAAATGCCGGGACCAACTGCTTAGCCCTGGGCTTCTACGCTGGGGCGATGTAGGATTGGATGATGGATGAAAGTACCCTAATACACCTTGCATTATAGGGTGAGGATGCAAGCAATAGAGAGCAGGCACATTATTGTAGTTTGAAAGAGAATGCAGTCATTACCAGTACCTTTGCTTTACTGTGTCTGCTGTAACTTATCTCAAACTTGCTGTCATTCCATAGTGAATGTTATTTTTGTGGTCCCAGCTTATCTTGAATGCAGAGTGTAGGATGAAATGAATGCTAGAATATGATGCTAGACATGCAGAAGTTCCGTGGAAGGACTGCAGAGCTGTACTGATGTTAATTCTGCTTTTGGACAACAAGAAATAGGTCGCTGCAGGATGAAAGTCTGCCAGCTTAGTGTGGACAAACTATCATAGGTGTAGTAAAACTGCAACCAAGATATTTGTAGGTACTGTAATTGTTTAAGTCAAATCTATTGACAGTCTTGGAAAAGATGTTAGCTTTCTACAGATGTTGAGAGCCTGATAATAGGAGGCCGAATTTCATAATAGGTGTATCAGTCCCTGCCTATACATCTATCTGTCTATTTTATTTTATTTTATTTATTTATGTATGTATTTATTTTTTGCAGGTATATTTTCCTGAGCTGTTATCATCTGATTATGCAAGTGAAGAAAGTAGTCATGCATTTAAGAGACTTCAGTCAAATTGTGTCAAAGTCTCTTCGTCTTCTTCAGGAAATGGATCTCATAGCCAAAGGATTTGTATTGTGAGTTGAATGGGTATGCAGTACAGTACAGGCAGTGTTCATTATAAGTCAGCGATGTGGTACAGACTGTCACAACTTTTTCCACACATTGGTAGTGTAATTAAGGAAAACTGGAAAACCATCATTATATGTAGCAATTGAATTTTGTTTTTGTAGCCAATTTAGTATGGACTAATCCTCCCCCCCCTCCCCCCCAAAAAAAAACAAAAAAGACATATAGTATTGTCTGACTGACTATATACTGTATGTATATATATATATATATATATATATATACACACACACACACACACACACACACACACACACACACACACACATGTTCCTCTCCACCCATTATCAAGTCCTAATATACCCTCTCAGGAGCATAGGGGCCCAGAGCTAAGCAACTTACTCCCATGATTTAAGGCAAGGGTGACCAGCCTCACTTGCCCACGAGTGGCATTATGTGAATGTAAAACCCCAACATCCACTCACTCGATGTAGTGCCGCTCTTGGGTGACTGCCCTTTCCTCTCTTCCGTCCTTTCTTTCTGTCCTCTTCTGTCTTTCCTTCATTCTTTCATCCTCCTAATGCCTACGGGTGACTGTACACTCCCTCTTCTGTCTTTTTTTCCTTCATTCTTTCCTTTTCCTTCTGCCTATGGGTGACTCCACACTGAGTGACAAGCCAAGTGGTTTCCTGTACACCAGGAAACTATGATGGGTGGTAACCATATAACCAGAATATGGCGCCCGGATTGAGCCAGTGCAGGTTTCCAAATCCAAGGGGTGGTTGGGGTTTATTGCTTACAAATTGCCACTCAGGGGTGAGTGAGGCTGGTCACTCTCATCTTAAATATCAGGACTAACTTTGCCTAGCTCTGGGCTCCTACTTTTCTCATTGGGCAACACAGAATTAGATGATGATGATGAAACCCCAGCCATCCCTCAGATGGAATCCCTTACAGGCTTCACCTAGTCGGAATGCCAAATCCTACTTGACCATCAGGCATCATTTGGCTGTATGGTTACCACCCTGGAGTACAGGAAACCATTTGGCATGTCACCCAGGGTAGAGTCAGAGTCAACTGATGTTCCATTTTTTTTGCCAAATATGCTGTGCAACAGATTATCTCTTCCTCGATTATCACAGTAATGCTGACAGTTCTCCCAGGTACTTTTGAGTTTATTCAGTTTTGAATATGTTTGTACCACCTCAGTGGGAAGTAGACCCCCATTTTTAATCCCTGTGTTTTCATGAAACTTGTTGTACACAGAATTATCAACCTCTACCTCAACCTGTTTTGAATGGCAACCAACACGTTTTACTGGGCTAAATAGCTGACTGACATTCTCTTTTTCTCTCCCAGCAACACGTATTGAGTGGCAACCAACACAATTTACATGGCTAAATAGCTGAACTACGTTTACTCGTTTTCTACCGGCTTTCAAAATATCAGCTTAATGACATGACGGTAACACAGCACAGACCCCCCCCCCTCCTCTAGATAGAGTGTTAGGTAGATACCTTAGATACATATTTTATCCAAAGTTCCTTGTGGTGTTCCTGCACATGTTCCTGTTCTTGAAACCTAGCAGATCATTCAGGTTAAATCACTTTGCATTCTTAAAATGGTGGTGACCATCATGCACTCACTTGATATTGTTCTGCTTACTTCTTCCTTTGCCTTTGTCATTGTTTCTGTACCTGCCCTCCTTCTGTTGCTTCCTCTCGCATTTTATTAATCTTCATTCCACTTCAGGTGACCACACTGAGTGATAAACCCAATGGTTTTCTGTAACCTAGGAATCCTGTTGCAACACTTGGTGGTAACCATATAATAACAGGGTGATGTGGAGCTTGCTTTGGTGCCCATTAACTGAGTGGAGGGACACAGATACAGTGTCCATTCAGGAACCAAACCTCCACACTTTTCTCTGTGCCTAGCTGTTGTGAGACACTTACAAAGGAACATCACTGCATGGGGTGACCCTGCAGGGGCAGTTGATGGATCTGCTCAGATAGACAACCCGAGGATGATCAACTAAAACAACAGCAACAGTATGCTAGTTAAAGTGAAAGTTATGGGATTGAATCCTTTGAATTAGGCAAAGTATTTCATTACTTTATTCTTACTTCATTGAGGCAATTTTATCCTATATGAGACCTTATTTAGTGAAGGAGTCGGTGAAAGCTATATCTTACTCCACCAGTTTCAAAAGTGTCTCCTGAGCTGAATAGAATTATCAGAAGGAAGCAAGAATAAAGTGAAGAATATGTCCTCTGACTGAAGAGATTAAAATGCAGTTTGCAGTATTTCCATTTGTTTGTAATTCCAAATTGGAATCCCTTTCCTGGTAGGACATAAGAATCAAGTAGACCCAGGTTTTGTTTATTTCCATATCATCTCTAATTCCAGTTCATTTCCTGGCAGGGCACAAGGTTCAAGTAGCACCAGGTTCTCAGTAGAGCATGAGAGCCCCCAGAGCTTCAGCCTGCGTGATGCCCTCACCACAGGACTTAAGGCAGTCACTCCCATCCTCTTTGTAAACCACCACTTCCTGGAACAGTTCACCCACTTGTATCCATGCACGAGGCATCTGTTTGATGATATGCCAGACATGCCTGAGTGTTGTAACTCTACTGAGTATTTACTGTTTCTTAAGGTGAGCAGTACTGTTTATCTCCCATTTTCTTTAGCTGTAGGCTGTCTGATGTGGATAAAAACTGGTATCTTGGGCAGCCTCCCTATTCAGTCCCTACCACTGAGGTCCCACACTATGACACTGCAGGTCTTTTTTGGTCTGCCTTTCGCAACCCTACCCTTAGTGTTAACACTTCCCGTCCTCAGCACCTAATTGTGATCCTCCATCCTTTCAACATACCCTGACCATTTTTGTCTGCCTGTCCTCATCACAACACCTGTACATTTAAGTCCCATTCTTTCAGCTCTTCAGTTGCAGTCCTAACCTCCCTCCCCCTTCCCCCAGGCCTCTTATTCAAGGATGCATTACGCATCCATCAAATCATTGTCATTTCTTTGTGTTTGCGTCTATGAATATCATCTTCCTTTACTGTCCAGGTATCAGATTATTTGATTTAGATTAGGAGAGACTTTTAAATCTAGGGAGGTGTGATGCTATTGGAGATCTCGTCTATGCTGATTAAAATAGTTTGCTAGTAGCAAGAATAAGCTAATAAGAGATGTTCTTTGCTACTTCTCACCTGGCCCTAGGGTGGGAAAGGAGCTCCAGATGATGATGATGATGATGATGATAATGATAATGATAATGATGATGGTGATGATAGAGAAGGTGACCATATGTTCTCAGATTCAGTCATAATACCATACACTGGCCTCAGGACCATGGCCTGTTATATGATAAATGTCCTTTGTCAGACAACTAATAGTATATTATGAGAGTTGAATGAATTTTTTTTTTATGCAACATAGATGCTGTATTTTTCAGACAAAAGTTTCCTTGTGATAATTTTTATTCATCTCTTTCCAGAAGTGGGTAGCAGTCATTAAGATTCAACTTTCAACACTGATGACAGAGTTGCTACTTTCAGTTCATCATCAGTTGGGAGTTCATCAACTTTATATTGCTAGTCATGATGTATTTTCTGTTAGACAAGCTTCTGTCGTTCATAATGAAGCAAAGTCACTCTCAAGGCATTATGAATTTACAAAAGTATTTTTGTTTGAGGACAGAGAAAGTAGAAGAGCTCACAAGAGTGTTGAAGATAAGAAGAAAGATGTTTTCATTGCTGTTCACAGTTTGAGTTTACACATGCAGGCTGCATTATTTAGAATTCACAATTTGGAGAGAGATTTTGAAGGGGATAATTATGCAAGAAGTGAGAAAGACTTAGTGCAAGAACATAAGAAGCTTCCCACCTTGGAGTATGTTAGAGAACAATTTGACATAATAAAAAGAGAATTAGAATCTTGTCAAGGGTGTTTGGAAGAAGCTGAAGCAAGAGTTGACAGAAAATATGGTGTAGATAAAGTTTTGTCCAAGCAAGAAAGTTTAGACCCATCCATTTCAGATATAGGAGAGGACATTGCATCAGCAAAAACTCAAAAATCAGTCATAGTGTTAAGTGCCTTAGAGGATCCTGTTATAGAAGATGAAGTTTTTGAAGCCTATATCGACCAGGAGTATAGTGACAGGCTTAATGATGCCTATGATGACAACTTCTGGAGTGCAGATGTTAAAAAAGAACGTCAGGTGTTGAAGCAGCAAAAGGAACAAGGCAAGCGGGTGCTGAATGAGCTGCGACCCATTCTCGTAAACCGGAGGAAGATGTGGGAGAAGCGGGAGGAAATTGCTCTGAACAAGCACCTCGCAAAAGAATCACAGGTAATGTTGCACCATTTAGCCATTACAGTAGAACATTCCAGGTATGTGTGTCTATTTTTTAGAGTCATCTAAACTCTTAGCAAAATATAGGATAAGATTCACTTGTGAGAAATATAAAAGAATACCACATTTGGAAGCATACAAGTACAATCATTATTTTTTGTGTTAACTGGTGCTAGAGAGGGATGCATTCATGCTCTGACATAAGTACAAGGTAGTGGAACTGCCCTGTTATACAAATGTCCCTCAGCTGTTTCCTTATACCTCAAAAGGAGGATGGTGGACTATAGATAGGAAACTTCAATCTGCGGTCAACCGGGTCCAAGTTCAAATGAGCATAGGGCCACGGCAATTGTTTTATGTAGCTGATGTGTCCTACTGACTTAATAATTGTGACAGTTTGCAGATTAATAAAACATAATTAACTCCTCCAGTCATGTTGTGTACCTTTTATTTTGCTCTTGCTACCCTCACATGATTTTATCCAACCTCATATTCAAAAGAATAATGAATACTATATTTAACCCCGTAACTCCAGTAGAGTCTACTGTAATCAGAATACAGTAATCAGAAGATATCAAGAACTACCAGCAAAATATGTCATCCAGTTGAAGGGTTTAAACAAGATGTAGAGTAAATTAAATAACCTAGAAACAATGCTCAAGACACTGCTTGGTCTCATGGAATTTAGACTTTGAAGCCCCCCAACCCCCCCTTTTTTTTTTACCATAAATTTGAAAGAAAGTGAGGCTTCCAGAGATAGCATTAGAACATATTATTCAGGATTCAAATGAGTTTTTATCATCTTTAGTGAACTCACAATGTGTGTGTGTGTGTGTGTGTGTGTGTGTGTGTGTGTGTGTGTGTGTGTGTGATGAAATAGGAATTATTTGAATTTAACAATACAAAACTTTGTAATGGTGAATGAAAAGCACAGTACTGTACAGTGAAAATGGCTCTCCTGTCAAGAGAACATTTAGGTAATTTCAAAATTGTAATTTGAGAAGACAGTCCACACTATAAGCATTTGTTGATAAAAAGATTTGTTGAATGTAGAGTATACTGTAGTTGTGTGTTCGTTGATTGGCTGATCTATGTTCAGTAAGTTTATCTGTTGTTTTTTTATCTCCAGCTTTAACCTGGTGTAATATTTATTGCAGGTCCATGAGAAAGAATGTTCTTTGGATGAAGAAAATTCCCTGATGCTGCAACAGGAGGAAGTAGTTGATGAAACTGTAAGAAATACTGGTACAACAGACAGCCCAGATCAGCAGGAGCAGGTCCTTACAGATCACGTGACAGTGGACAAGATCATATCAGTTGCAAGTATTAGAAACACAGAGCTTAATGATGAACAGCATTGTGATTGTGTTGAGGATGAAGTGGATAGTGATGAGGAAAGGCTAGAGGTATACAGGAAGCTGAGGAAGGAACTGGATGAAGATGAGAAAAGGAGGTTGGCAGATGAAGAAGAACAAGAATCAGTATTTAGGATCAATTTACAAGATTTAAAGCCTCACCAGATTATGACTAAGGCCACAAGTAATGTTGTTAGTGATGCAGGATACAGTTTAGAGGATTCTCCACATCAGCCTTTTACAGAAGAATGCCTGCCAGTGTGTGTCACCAATACTGGGGAAGGTGTACCGGTATATTCAGGATTCCAGTTGGATACTAGAGAAAATGTTAACCAAAGAAATGACATAGATGCCTGTAACAAAAGTAAACTTAATCAAAATATTAGTGTTGTCAAGTGTCCAGAACTTACTAATACTGTGCCAGTGAGAAGAAAAGGTATCATACCTGAAACAACTTTCTCTGACTCTGAAAATGATGAGGCAGATAGTATAGAATACAAAGACAAACCAGCTCCCACCGAAAAGGAAGAAATATATGAGGATGGTAATGACTCTGCTGACGTAGAATGTGTCCGATTCAGCCTTCCTCCCCATCCCACAAACACACTGGCTGAGCGTATGCAGCTGTACTCAGGTGGGTGTGGTGTTGGGTTCCATGCAGAGGTTGCTGCTCAGGCCATAGCAGCCTCCAAACTATTTAGACAGGCAGCTCCCAGTGCTGTAGAAGTATTTGATGGTGTGGGTGAGGGGGAGGAGTTTTGTGATGATGATGATGATGATAATGATAATGATAATAAGGAGGAGGAAGAGAAGAAATAGAAGAAATTGTACTCCTTGGCACTAACTGTTTAGGAAACATGGAATCTCGAAACACATTTAAAAGCTATAAGCATCATTGTTATAATTTTGACATTGTTATTATTAGTATCAGTAGCTGTAGTAGTACTCTTAGTAGTGGTAGTTTAGTAGTAATATAAAATGAAATAAAAAGTAGAGACAATGGAGGTATATGAGAACCTAGTGACATTCTTTCATGCCTGGGGTCTTGGGTGAATCTTTTTTGTCTTTCTACACAGTAGTAGTGGTAGTAATAATAGTAGTAATCTGGTAGTTGTTTTTATTGTTGACTGGTTCATTGCAGGACTTAACATTTCCACAAGGTACAGTAGCTACCGGTACTTCATACCTCACTACACTGGTGGAGAACACCTAGACATCAGACAGTTACCAAAGGGAACTAGTTCCTTCCATTTCTTTTGCACAGATGAAGCAGTCAGAAATGAATGCAGACAGGCTGTAAAAATAATTTGTTTGAATTTTGAAATCTTTTTTTTGCTTTACTACTAGCACAAAATAAAACATTTTCCATTGTGCCTTCATTATAATGCAGCTCCCCACATCACAACGCAGTCATCTCATGCACCTCACTCTTATAACACAGTCAGTCCATCAACAGAACCTCAACAAGAGATCTCTGGGAGTTGTTGTTGTTGTAGTAGTAGTAGTTGTTCCCTAGGCAGTCTGGCCAAACAGCCCCGAGCTGTTGTTGTTTAACCCTGGTCTGCCTGAACAAGCAGACCCATCAACCAGAGGTAAGCAACCACCTTTATGGAGTTGTCCCACAGGTTCTCTACACTGTTGATGTTGTATCTGCATCTAAGAGTTGCATGTACTGTGCATTGCTCCATTACCGGTATGTGTGTTATGTTTTGTGGGCTTATTCTATAAGTGGGACACATGTCATCTGTGATTCCACCCCAGCCAGATCTAACCTGATAACTTTTGTGGGCAGGGTGATGTCCTGATCAAAGCCTAGCTAGTTTAAGTTGATCAGCTTTTTAAGAATTGTTCTGATGGGTAGTTATCAGAAAGGGAACTTGTACAGTAATACATTTCTAGTGTTGTGATTGTTGCATTGTATTGCCCTGCTCGTGAACTGGGCACCATATGTTGATGTTTCTTCATTTTTAGTGTAGGAGCTTCTGGAGATGGGATGTTGTTGAAGGTGAGGTAATATTTGTGTGTTATCTTGCTGAAGTGGCTGGTTTCCTGCAATCCACAAGGTTCACATCTAGATGAGCTTGTGGCCACATACTGGTGCTTGTGTATCTTCATGCCTCAGCACCTTACTGAACTGTTGTGCCTTATGATTAAGAACCAGTCACACTGCCAGTCAGAATACTCTTTTGAATGCCTTCTTAAAAGCTTATTATCACAATTAACAATTTGAACTTCCTTCCTGTAACTAGCTTCACATGTGACTAACATTTGTATTTGTACACTGATGTTGTATATTATACATAGTATTTTGAGTTCAATATGTTCAATTTACTTCCTGTCAATAATGAATTATGGTGGTAACTGCTGGTCATCATTATCATCATCATCATCCGGACCTCCTTTCCCACCCTAGGGCAGAGTGAGGAGTAACAACGTCCAGACAGCCCAAGTTTGCCCAGTCCAATGGGCTGCACGTCCATTCACTCTTCATTGAAGCCCCCTGAATTCTGGCTGTATCTGGTATGCCAAAAACATTCACCACACTTTGTAGCTTCACATAAACGCATCCGATAGAGTCAGTCCGGACGCTGTCATGTTAAAAAGAAGTGCCAAATCCCTGATCATGCACTTCTTTTCACAGCATTCATCCAACTAGCTCGATCTCTTGTCAGTCCCCTAGCCTCACTGAGTTCCATACCTCTCTTCCTCACACACTCATCTACCATATCCCTCCACCTTCTCCTTGGCATACCTTGCCTCCCTCCATCAGATTCTCTCAGATATATCTTTTTCACCACTATTGTTATCCATTCTCTCAACATGACCATACCATCTCAGTACTGTACACTCCCTTCCATTCTGGTGTCCACAGACTTCCTCACTCCACATCTTTCACGAGTTACATTATTTCGTAACCTGTCCACTGTCTGTACTCCACATACATTCCTTAGCAGTCCCATCTCCACTGCTTTTACTCTTGATTTTTCATTTTCATGCTACACCATGGTCTCATATCCATATGTTAAAGTTGGCACTAACACTTTCCTGCAAGCCTCGTGCAGCTGCAACACTCAACCCTCTGTTTCTTATCATGCCCTTAGCACCAGCTACTTTTCTTCCTTGTGTCACTCTACTTTCCACTTCTTCTGCACATTTTCCTCTCTTTTCTATCACTGATCCCAGGTATTTGAATTCTCTCACCAATTCCAGTCTCTCTCCACTGTAACATCACACTTGGAGTCACCTTCTTTCTCAATAACCATCATTTTACTCTTTACGTACCCTACAATTACTCTCAAGGCACAACACTCACAGACATCAGCAAAACTCTGCACTAGTCTCCCAAGTTCTTTTCCTGTATTTGCAAGTAGTGCTGCATCAGCAGCGTACAACAAATTTGAGATATTCCATCCGTCACCATTCATTATATACCAATGCCATCCTTCTCTCCATTACTCGTGTTTTTACTTCTCTCATCACCCCATCCATATATATATTGAACAGCCATGGGGACATCACACAAGCTTGTTGCACACTCACACCGGTTGTGAACCATTCGCTTAGATGTCCATTTACCTTTAAACATGCTTCACTACCATCGTAATAACTTGACGGCACCTAGCATCTTACCATCTACACGGTACTTGTGCAAAACCTTCCACAATCCTCTGTCTACTTTGACATATTGAATCTATATAGTACTGTTATTCAGCCATTCTGGAAAACAGCTTCCATAGTCTGGAAAACAGCTATGCAGATATGCTTGATACCTAGTCACTCCATGTTGAATTTGTGTTTACTTGTTGTCAGTCCAACATAGATCATCATCATCATCATCATTATCATCATCTGGACCTCCTTTCCCACAGTTTCACTATGAGTGTATAATTATTCTATTTGAATAACTCTTAGGACTGTGACATTAAGATAGTCACGTCTAGTTTACAACGATTAGTAAGTATGCATTAATATTCTGTTTTCAGAGCTAGACTGTGTGGATTAATACAGTCATAAGTGCCTTAATGTCTGTCACCCATAAACTGCATATTTTGTTTTCAGAATATCTATCTATCTATATATATGTCCATCATCTTCTCCATCATCATCATCATCCAATCCTATGTCACCCCATGAGGAGCGTAGGAGCCCGGGGCTAGGCATGTTGGTCCTGACATTTAAGATGAGAGTGACCAGCCTCACTCATCCCTGAGTGGCATTATGTGAGCAGTAAACCCCAACCACCCTTTGGATATAAACCTGCACATTTCAATCTGATTGGAGCACCTTAGTTACCCACTAAACCACCAGGCGCCATAACTTGGTTATATGGTTATCACCCAGCGTAGTAAATGGTTTCCTGGTGTACAGGAAACCATTTGGCGTGTCATTCAGTGTAGAGTTACCTATAGGCAGAAGAAGGAAAGAACGAAGATTTTAAGTTGGTATCAACACAGTGTAGCTGGGATGATTGTTAGTATATTTGCCAAAAATACAGCGTCCTTCAGTAACCTTCTCAGACAGTTACTAAGGGGAGCATGTTAGAATATGGGTTTATTCAGTGTTATGCTAATAGTTTCATCATTTAGCTGTGATTAAACAGTCAGAATACAGAGTAATTAGTGTGACAATGTCATAAGCAGTCAGCCAGCTGAAAGAAGAGAGAGAGTCAAGTTGTGTGTTGTGGTCTTTATTACTTACTTTAAATTTGGTATACCGTATTTCTGTTTGTTATTTCATTTCATTTCACTTGTTATGCTGATGATGATCATGATCATGATATTGGTGGTGGTGGTGGTGATGAGTAGCAAAGGATGCTCATAGCACCTGTTCCATAGTGACATCCCCGTTTCATCTTGTGTGATTACATTTGTGTGGTGTGTGTTTTTTCTTTTAAATGCATGTGTAATTGTGTGTTTGTGTATTTTTTTGTCTGTTTTTTTGTGTTCAAGAGATTTGTTTGCATGTGCTTGCACGTCATTTTGTGTGTGTGTGTGTGTGTGTGTGTGTGTGTGTGTGTGTGTGTGTGTGCGTGTGTGTGTGTGTGTGTGTGTTTCTTACCTAATTGTCTCCTTATGGGAATGAGTCAGGCTCGTACTATCCCATGTGTTAAACCATTGTTATCATACATATCCTTAAATTTATGAATAGTTTTGGCACAGCCTATTTCATTCAGTAGTGCATTCCACTGATCAGTTGCCCTATTTGGGAAATTGAATTTCCTTATGTCTTTATTGCCTCTCTTTTTATGTAGTTTTTTTGCAGTGTTCTCTTGCTGATATTTCCTCATAAGTTATATATTCATGTATGTCTGTTTTCTCTCTCCCTGAGATGCATTTATATAGCATACTCATGTCTCCTCTTTTCCTTCTTATGTAGTTTTGGTAGATTCAGTTTTTCTAGTCTTTCTTCATAGCTTAGATTTCTTAAGCTTGGTACCCATCTTGTAGCCGCCCTTTGTACTATTTCAATCTTATCTGTGTCACTGTGTGTCTTTTTTGAGATGAGGATTCCAGACTACTGATGCGTGCCCCAGGGTTAGTCAGATGAATGATGTTATTGTCTTTCTCATCATGTCTTCATTTATACTGTATATGTGAATGCTATTCTCATATTAGCAAGCATTGTAAACGTTTTACGTACCTCATCACTGATGTGGTCAGCCGGAGTATGTGTGTGTGTCTGTGTTCATATGGAGATTCCTGGACACATTGCATTTACTAGACTGAAGGTCATGGGCAGAGGTAAATACAGACTGAGAAAGACAGTTCCAGAGTTGATGTGAATGTCTGACAGTATCAGTTATTCCCAGCATTTGAAAGTTGGACAGAAAAGGAATCATTGTGTGCTGCCAGATGGGTGCTATGCACTTGCTGTAATTGTGGAGGGATGCAAGCAAATGGTTCTGAAGAGCAGTAACCTCTGGAGTAGAAATAGAAAAGAAATAAAGATATAGCAGTGTTGCAAAGAGAGAGGTTGAAGGGAGTCAGTAAGAGGAGGGTGGTTTATGAGACAAAAAGCCTTTGACTCTTCCCTGTTTTGAAGAACTGCATTTTGGGAGCCCCCTCCACGTGTGAGCTGAGCTCCATACAGGGGCGAATAAGACACCTGTATGAAAACACAGCTGTGTGGGGGTAAAGAAGGCATGCTGCTGGCTTACAACACCTGACCTCATGGAAATAGATTTTGTAAGAGAGGTAATGTGATCTTTCCATGATAGGTCCCAAGGGAATGAAGCCTCAAGGATATTGGAGGATAGAGGATTGAGTTGTACGTTGAGTGTTAAAGGGCATTCCTGTGGAAGATTTTGACAGGTTGAAAGATGTAGGAACTAAGTTTTTGGTGCATTAAAACAACATGGTATCTCTTACCCCAGTCAGAAATATGAGCTGTCAGATATTAGGTGTGCCATAGCCTCGTCTCAGGATTGCTGAAGTAACTGCTGTGAGAAGAGGATGGAGAGGTGAAGGCTGGATTCATCAGTGTATGAGTGGATAGGGTTAGATGTGCAGCTCAGATCTCTGAAGAAAAGAAGGAAGAGAGCTGGTATCAAGACAGAACCTTGAGGAACACCACTATTTACACCTCCCGGAGGAGAATGGTGGCTGCCTATAGCAGCAGATGTACAGCAGAAAGAAAGGAAGCTAGAGATAAAGGCATAGGTAGACAGACAGAAACAGGAGGGCAGTTTGGAAATTAAAGATTTATGGCAGACTTGGTTGAAAGCCTTGGAAATGTGAAGTGAAATAGCAAAGCTTTCGCCAAAGTCCGAAGAAGATGACCAGGAAGCAGAAAGAAAGATGAGAAGGTCACCAGTGGAGCATCTCTGGCAGAACCCATAATGGGGATCAGTAGAAGGCTATGATAGGAAAGGTGTTTATATATATATATATATATATATATATATATACTGTATATATATATATATATATATATATATAATATATATATATATATATACTGTATATTTTTTTTTTAGGGAGAGGGGGGAGTAAGAATAGCTTTCAGAGCTTTAGAAATACAGGATATGAATGCATTAGGGTGATAGTTGGAGGAGTGGGAATGGTCACCCATCTTCAAGACAGGCTGTCTGAGTGCAGATTTCCAGGAGGAAGGAAAGGTAGAAGTTAACAGATGGGCTGAAGAGTTTACCAAGGTAGGGTGTCAGCACATAAGCACAGTTATTGAGTACAACAAGAATGATCCCCTCAGACCTGTATGCCTTAGTAATATTGAGGCTAGTGAGGGCAGAAAGTATATACATTGCTTGAAGAAATTGTCACTCATGAGGAAGTCAGAGAGGGAGGAGATGGAGGAAGGTGATAGTAGGGATGGTGGTGGGAGGGTGTGAGTGAGATGGAGGAGTTGGGTTCGATGGAGTGGTGCAGTAATGGTAGTGGGTGGGGTGTGAGTGGGATGTAGGAGTAGGGTTCGAAGAAGTGGTGCAGTAATGGTTGTGGGTGGGGTGTAGGTGTAGGGATGGAGTGGTGTCGTGATAAGAGGGATTGTTGTGGGTGTGAAGTAGGTGTAGGGATGGGGTGGTATGGTTATGGTAATGTAGGGATCGGATTGTGCGGTCATGCTAGGGATGGTAGTGGGAGGGTGTGGATGGGGTGTAGGTGTAGGAATAGGATGGTGCGGTGTGGTAAGGGCGGTTATGGGACGGTGTGGATGGGGTGTTGGTGTAGGAATCGAGCGGTTCTGTCATGGTAGGTTATAGGTCTATAGTGACAGGGTGTAGGATTAGGGATAAGGGGGGCGGATAGGGTGTGCTTGGTGAGAGTAGGGAATAGGGAGGGTGGTAGTGAGGTGGGTGTATGGTTGAGTAGTGGGATGATGTCTTGATGAGGGTAGGGGTTGTGTAAGGGGGTAAGGAGAAGGGTGGTGGAAGGGCTAAACATTTAGTTACACCATGGCTTGCCAGCCACTTTATTTTTATCGGATATATATAACATTACTGCAGTGATATTCCCACCCAACCACACCTCCCAGTAAAAAGCACAGAAGGAAAAATAAGAGTTGGCATAGTGGTGACGCGCAGTCTTGTTTTTTGTTATCGTGTATTTTCAAAGAATTAATCTTTTTTGCGTAGGCTTTGATATAATTTCGATTACATTATTATTTTTAAATAGTATCCTTAGGCAAATACTGGTACTTGGTGTATGGAATGATTAATATTAAGAGTATCCCAAAATTAGGATCGGAAAACAGATTGGTTGATGAGGATGAGACGGCAGACATATTGGGAGTAGGAAGCTGGAGGTGAGTCATCCCAGTAAATTGCCTTTACTATTTATTTGCCCGTAAATCTTACAATATATTATTCAAGAATTGCTGTTCAAAGTCTCATTGCTAGCCATAGAGCTGAAATTCCCTCTTTCCTTCCAGTTGGCAGTACTAGGGCTAATGGAAGAGTAACATTTTGGACTGATCCCTGCTCATGACGACTTAATATTCCTCAAGTGAAATTGGAATTGGTGTTGCCGCCAGCCTGAAGATGACTGAGATACGGGTAAGTCTTTGCAAGTTAGTGAGGATGGTGAAGAATAAAAACCTTTTTACAAAATAGTTTCCGGAAATTTGGATGCAAGCCCTATAACTCATCGGGGCCTTCAGGTGGAGGATACAGTCATGCTTAATTCATTATTGCTTCCACTAGACTTATCCTTATTAGAATGGCGCCGTCATGTAGAATATTCCGTGGTGGAGCAGACCCGTTGGCCACAGGCAAGCAACTGCTGTGGGGTCGACTTACGGGTGTACAGTATACCGTACAAGTTAGGGATTCTTTATCCACGTGTTGTAGGTAAGAGCCTTACCACGGCCTTTCCCACATTAAGGTGAAGGAATACAGGAGGCTTGATTCCAGGATGGATGCTGCATCTGCACAGCACCACCACTTGTGGGGCCCTCTAGTCTAGTTGTATCAGAAGCTGGTGTCCCAGGCTGAGGAAGGGAAAAAAAAAAATGAAGACAACAAAAGTAGTCCATGTGTGATGTAGGAGGAGTTTTATTTGATGGGGAAATATAGCCAAACGTTATTATAATACTGTAGTTTCAGCCAGCCACAGAATTATTTTATTTATTACTTTTTTTTTTACTCAGTTTTCTTTTACGGTATTTTCGTCGCAAATAATTTACATTATTCTTGAAGGTTAAGTTAGGTTATCTTCAAGAGTAAAATAAAAACTTGACAAAAATGCCATAGAAGAAAAGCATCATAGAAATGTCTTAAATACTGGAAACACGAATTGGAATCTCGTTACAGTATTCTGTGGCTGGCTGAAACTACAGTATAATTTTACCGCAATAGCCACCCTCCAGGAGCCAAAATACTAATACCATTATTGATCCATTTGACTATCAGCCAACTACATCACCTCTATATAGCCACCCTCCAGTTATCAAAGTACCCTCAGACACCATTCTTAAATGTCAGAATGCCCTTTATGTGCATGCAGCCAGATAAATTTAAATTACTGTATCTCCTTCCCTACAGGAATCTTGGTAAGGTTTTATTTAAGGGGGAGTGGCAGACATGAGTTTTGTGGAAGTGATTTTTTTTTTTTTTTTTTTTTTTCTGGTGCTTTTTTGTATAATTAATTTGGCTTTAACTCACTTTTCACCCTTATTTCTTTCAAAAATTTTCATTTCCAAAGTTGATGGAATAAAAAAAACAGTTAGTCATTTAAGACAACCATGGATATATCCAGTGTTGAGGTGTATCAGGCCACTCATAAGTGGTAGCCAACCAGCTTGTATTTTATGCTTAATTTTCATCTTTTACTCATGGGAAAGTTTTTAGAATAGAGGTTCAAGATGGATAGTAACGCAGTATCCCGGTCGACGCTGAATATTGAGCCAGTGGGAAGTACTACCGGTATGCAATATCTGGCGTTTTGCTTTAACCCGCGGCGTCCCGTTGACGTTCTTTAATGTCCACACGTTTTGTCACTGCCAATCCCGTCGACGTACATAAACGCGAAAAAATTGCAAGGTCCCTAATTTGCACAATTTTCAATTTTCGCGAGTGATTTTTGGTACGTATACACATGACACCTTCCTCTACAAGATGCCAGGCAGGGACAATGCCTTACCCAGCATGACCTCCTCCTCCCTCCCCCCTGCATGCCATTGTCTCAGCAATTCACCTGTTATCAGTGACCTGGCCAGTATAGCCATGTCATGCCATGGTACGAAATTCAGGGCCAGAGTGATTCCCCAATCAATGACAATGTGGAGGACAAACTTTACATAGCATTAGAGGAGGAATCAGTTAGAAATAATGATCAGGTAATGTGGCAAAAAAAGGTCAGGTATTAGTGAGTGAAACAATGCTTATAATGCCCATATTACTGCTTGAAAACCAATATACTCTCGTACTACATATAAATTCGTACCAAGTAAATAAATAAATACCGTTTATGAGTGGTGTGAAATAGTTATCCTCCCATAGAACTCGTTTTCTTTGGTGCCAGCCTGATAGAAAACCCAGAAAGGTAAGGAGGTACTCCTACCTGTATCGAGTACTTTAAACCTCAGGTGAGCGATTTCTCTGAATTTTCGATGTTTCTCACCAAAAGCGAAGGTTTGAGCAAAAAAAAAAAAAAAATGGTCGGGATTGGGGGGAGTCAGTGGTGGAAAAGTGGTCGGGATGGGGCGGGTTAACCAGCATTGGACTTGGCTGAATTACGCTGGATAATTGAGAGTTTTGTTTATATCCAAGGGGTTGTTGGGGTTTATTGCTCATGTTATGCCACTCAGGGATGAGTGAAGCAGGTCACTCTATCTTAAATGTCAGGGCCAATGCGGGCTCCTTCACTCCTCATGGGACAACACAGGATTGGTTGTTGGATGAATGGGTACTGTGTGTCCTATTTGAGGGGCTGCATCTCCTAGACCCCTCCCCCCCACAACATTAACCACCTCAACCTTCGTAACGCAGACATTGTACTGTACTTTCTTATGGGTTGTCCAGCATGCATAGGGTCATATACTGTATATTTTTGTCTTTTCTGTAATTACACAGTAATTTAGAGTTAGGACAGTCAGCCACTCTTGACAACACTTCATGATCTGTCAATACAGTATGTCAGTAGCTGCATTGTCTTCTTGGAAAAGACTAATCGCAGTCACCCAGTAATTGTAAGAACAGCCACCACAGCTGCCGGCCATTTTTTTGCTGATTTAATATTAATTCAGGAGCCATGACTGCATGTGCAAGTGCAACATGCTGCCTATATTTGTTACCTGACCCAAAAGAAGTCTCATTGGCTTCCCTGCTTTATCCCTTTAACCGCGGGCATTGTTTTGCCCCGACTGGCCTCTCCTGCGGGGGTTTCAGCCAAAATGTAAACAAACTTTAAACCTTTATAGCTCTGCACAGAATAAATCTAGAGCAAAAAATAAGGTACCATTAGAAAGTACTAACCTCCGGCTTTGCAATGATGTAGGTTTCATGATTTCGTTGACTAACACTGGATGGGCAGTGCCGTTAGAAGTGAGCGATCTAAAATCACTATTTTTCGCTCACACACCATTACCAAATGCCAACCTCATTCTGATAATAATACTATAAACATATATGAACTCTGCACATACGATAAACACCCACTCTATGTTCACTGAGGCAGGTAAAAGGCACTGTAATTGCCCGCACTTCACTGCCACATCAGCAGTGTTGTAATCACTATTTTTCGTTCACACACCATTACCAAATGCCAACCTCATTCTGATAATAATACTATAAACATATATGAACACTGCACATACGATAAACACGCACTCTGTGTTCACTGAGGCAGGTAAAAGGCACTGTAATTGCCTGCACTTCACTGCCACATCAGCACTGTTGTCACTCACACAGCTGGACAGATACTGATGCGTGTTGGTCAGGGGTGGGGTGGGGGGCCCGGGGGTTGGGAGGTGAGGGCCCGGGGGGTGGGAGGAGGGAGGTGGGGGTCGGCTGGAGTGAAAGAACTTAATAGCTACTCTCCCTTGAAACAATTGGCGCACGGAAAAAATGCGGGGTATTCAAAATATTCACAAACATTCGAGAATGACACCCGCGGTTTGGTCCAGTTTTTGCAATGTCATTCTGAGATGACACCTGCGGTTAAAGGGTTAATCTGATTGGTTGGCGTATCTTCCTTGTGTGCCTGCCATCGCTGCACTCTTTAATCCCCCTTTTCAAGTGAAGGTCGGATTAAAAAGTTATATACTGTACTATGGTTACTGTTCATTTGCAAGAACTACAGTACTCTCAGTATTTATGTTGGATAAAAGTTGGTAGAAAGTGAGACTTGTACTGTTGATTGTCAGAAGGAAATATCCTAATTTGCTGTTTTCCTAAATGGTAAATTGTCCAAAAAATATATATATATATATATATATATATATATATATATATATACAGTATATATATATATATATATATATATATATATATATACAGTATATATATATACAGTATATATATATATCTATACAGTATACAGTATATATATATATATATATATATATATATATATATATATATATATATATTCTATCTATCTATTGCCAGACGCCATAATCCCATATGGGGTGGCCATTTGACTCTGAGTTATTTGTTTTACAGGGAGGGGCACTAACCCTCCACCAACCCACTTGACACTTAGGGAGCATGTATGGTTTGGTTATATGGTTACCACCCAGCGTTGTAAATGGTTTCTTGGCTTACAGGAAACCATTTGGCTTGTCACGCAATGTAAAGCCACCTGTGATGGAAAGAAAAGCATTAAGTAGTGACAGGAAAGATGGGAGAAATAGGAAGAGAGTAGGGCAGGCACAGAAAAAGAATGATAAAGGCTAAGGAAGAAGTAGGCAGCATTACATCAAGTGAGTGGATGATGGTTGCCACCACCTACCACTATATATATTGTGGGTGTTATATTCCCAGATCCTCCTTTCATAATATTAACCGTCCAGACTACTTATAATCTTATGGAGAGTTTGCTTGTTCTTGTTCATTGTGCAAGCAAGGAATAAGCATATCTGGTCCAGCACAATGTCCATGTATGTTTTTTGGTTATATGGTAAACTCTCAATTATCCAGTGTAATTCAGCCAGCTCCTACGCTGGATATTGCATATTACCCCCAGTCAGCTATCCATTTGGCGTTGAGCCGGATAATGTGTTACTATCTGTCTCGACCCTGTATCCAAAAAACTTTCCTAGGATATTCCCCTTGAGTAAAAAAAGCATAAAATACAATACAGTATAGTATAATACATATACAATAGTACAATGTACAGTACATGATATTATTATAATCATACTGCACTCATCTCGTGGTGGCATCGATGGAGGGTAGATATGCACTGATATATCTCACTATACAGTAGTAAGAGCATTAGGGCACAGAGCACTGAGGGACCACAAGGTTAGTTACAGCATTACAGCAACGAACAAGGCATATGAGGTCACAGATTTAGTCACAGCACTAGGATTTAGCTTCTGTATGGGTCACAAGAGCAGGACGCACTGATCATCCTCATTATACAGCATCCACGGAAGAGACTTGAGAGAGCAGTGGTAGTCTCATCATACCTGGTGGGTTGCTTCTGCAGTGCGTTGTGATTGGCTGGCGTGTTGCAGGGTCTGCCTGCACACCAATAGGGTCCTGCAGGATATTGCTTTAATAGAGCTGAGCAGAAAGTGCCAGATATTGTTTTTGGCCAGGTGATACGATGACGGATAATAGAGAGAT
Source organism: Coenobita brevimanus (assembly GCF_032717465.1). Classification (NCBI taxonomy): domain Eukaryota; kingdom Metazoa; phylum Arthropoda; class Malacostraca; order Decapoda; family Coenobitidae; genus Coenobita; species Coenobita brevimanus. The sequence goes on along the minus strand of NC_137014.1, from coordinate 992,779 downwards.
CACTATACTTAACGAATTTCAACCCGTATTTCCATTATTACTAATTTCTGAATGAAATGGTATTAGAAAAAGTTGTTGCTTGTGAGGTGAACCCAAACAAAACACACTGATCTGCTTACCCAGTGTCTGCCCAGAAGTCCAATAATACCCATCTCCGAGACTCGCACGGCCGTTGACACAGTACTCGTATCACACAGCCACACCCTGGCTACTTGGACGTCACTCTATGTAGCATATGTCACAGCTGGTATGAGTCTTTCGCTCAGTTACTAGCTATGGCTGACAGTCACATGGTGTTGTAGGGGCTCGTGTTTTACTTATGGAAGTTAGCGTTGGTTGGTTTTATTGTTGGACTATCATGCTGATTTGCTTAATCACTTGATCTAGGATTCTTTCAGTTTAGATTTGCATTCTAGGTGTTTGCATTGTGTACATATACATATATTTTTCTTGTTCTTGTATAAGATACAGTTTAATCTAATTGTCCAATTTGCACATTATGCTATACACTTAACTATACATTAGATTATGGTGATTGCAGAAATGTATAATTTTAACATTTTTGCAAAACCATAGTTTTTACACACAAGGCAAGCCATGTAGGACCCTACCCAACCACGAAAGCAATATTTGTTGGTCCTAACCTTTGTACCATGTTAATTTATGTATTTCCACAGAATTATAGTGTCATTAATGATTGGCCTTTATGTACTTTTGAATTACCATCGGTTTTTGGCACAGTATTTCCTTGAACCACTTGATACACAGTATCTCACTTTCTGCCAACTTATTCCATCAAGCATGCTTAGGGAAAAAAAAAAAAAAAAAAGTTTCTGTCCAGATATCACCAGAAGGAGCAGAGAACTTCTTTAGGTCAAAAGATGTAAAACACCATATTTGTCTACATAGCAAAGTACAGTACTGTCTGGTTGCAAACAACACACCATATTACAATGCAAATCATGGAACATGACTCATGACTGACAGAACCCAGGAATAATTGATTACACAAAGTCATACGACAGTGCAAAGTCTAATTGTAAAATTAGCCAAATCCTTCCTTGATTAGTACAACACTGCTGGATTATTGATCTTGGCTGACAATTGAAATTCATCCCAGGTGTGACATATACTGTACTGCATGGAGTGACATCAGGAGTTAGTCATTGAGCAGCTGTAGGACATGAGTGTTGTAACGGAGAGAGAGAGGCATGTAGTGCAATGTTCAGGTGACTCAGCACTGAATGACATGATTTTATTATTTTTCCTATACTTTATTTTGTCATCAAGGAAATCATTCACTACATTCATTAGTAACCACATAACCAAATGATACCTTGTGGTCTAGTGGGTTAAGGCACATCAGCTGGATGGAACCTGTAAAGATTTACATTTGAGGGATGGTTGGGGTTTATTGCTCGCATAGGCTAATTGCGCTAGGGCAGTTTAGGCTGGTCACTCTTGCCATGAATATTCGGTTGTGTCTTCATAGCCTAGCCCCATGCCCTTATGCTCCTGATGTGGCAAAGAGAGGATTGGTTGATGGATAGATATACAACACCTGTAATTGGTAGATGTGGCTGGCCTGCAGCCCACAGAGTGTAGTTAATAGTGTTGCAGAGAAGGTAGATGTTTTCTGTTGCTAGAGATAGAGCAGCTTGGAGAACTGCCAGTAAGTGACAAAGGCCGAAACATACAAGCGTGTCAGAAGCATTCCCTTATAATAAGATAGGGAGTTGCTGGATATTGCTAGAACCAAGCTTTTGAGCTGCCTGGTTATATTGGTGCCACCACATGAAGGCTTACCTTTCCAGCACCATGCTGCTGTTAAATAAGGACAACAAAGAATTAGCTATAGGATGGGTGGATGGTGATAAATAAGATAAATTGCATTGTACATCAGTCATCCATTATCTATTCCTTTATCCCATCAGTAGTACAGGTGCCCAGGGCTAGGCTACTCAGTCCCAACATTCAGGGTGAGGGTGACCAGACTCACTGGCCCGTCAGAAGCATGTGATCAATAAACTTCAACCTTCCTTTGAGGGTAATCCCATAGGACCTCATCCAGTTGGAGTGCTGTAACCCACTAGACCACCGGGTATCCTGTAGTTTTATAGTCACCACCCAATGTATTAAATGACTTTCTGGGTTGCAGCAAACCAATTGGCTTTTCACTCAATGTAGTCAACTGAGGGCAGCACTGTTTCAAGTGATTGAGTGGTGAATGTCCCTGCTTACCATTTTTGTATATCTTGATTTTTTTTTTTTTTCCACAGGTTGCTGAGTTACACTGATGCAAAACTCCTTCTCACACCCACGTGCATCCAGTGAGACCACTTCTGTTGGGTACAGTGTTCAAAACTCCCACCCACACCAGCCTGCTTCTAGTGGGGGAACTTCAAGGGTTAATGGTCAGAATTTCTGCTAATACCAACGTGCATCCACTGAGGGAACATTAGGGGTTACAGGTCAGAGCTCCTACCTACACCCACCTGCATCCATTGGGGCCACTTTTATGGGTTACAGTGGCCAGAGCTCCTGCCTGCACCTGCTCATGTCCAGTGGAGCCACTCCTATGAGTTACAGTGCCAGAGCTTCTACTCATACCTGATTGCATCCAGTTGGGCCACTTCTGTAAGTTAGTGGCCAAAATTCCTACAACACCTGCCTGCATCCAGTGAGGCCACTTCTGTGGGTTAGGGCCAAAATGCTACCCACACCTGACCACATCCAACAGGGCCACTTTTATGGGATACGTGGGCAGGGCTGCCACCCGCACCTACCCACATCCAGTGGGGCCATTTGTATGAGTTACAGTGGCCAAAGCTCCTACCTGCACCTGCCTGCATCCAGTTGTGCCACTTCTGTGGGTTAGTGGCCAGAACTCCTACCCTTACCCATCTGCATCCAGTGGGGCCACTTCTGTGAATTTTAGACCCGTATTCTCTTAGGATAGGGAGGCTCCTTAACATCTCTCCCCATAATGATGATGATGGTTGTGAAGATATCATTATCTTATTTTTATAGTTTTCTTTGTACTATATATCTTTTTCCAGATGCCTCAGTCCCATTAGGGGTGGCCACCAGTGAACTGCCTCCATGTTACTCTGACATCTGACTGCCCTTTCTCCACTTCACACCACCCACTTTCATATTCCTCTCCATTCCTACATCTCATTCTTTGTTCCCCCTCCTGCCTTCCACCTCGCTCACTTACATTCCTCTTCAGTCTCTCATTCTCCACCCATTCCATCCTGTACCTCTGTCTCACTCTCAGTCTTTCCCTCCACTTCTCTTACATTCTCCTAGTTAGTCTCATTTATCATCTTCACCCCATCCCTCCATTTTATCCTCGGCCTTCCATTCCCCCAGCTTTACTCCTCCTCACATTCACCCCTAGCTAGTCTTTCGTTCCCCACCATTTTAACAGTGGTATATTTAGCATCAATAACATACAAGCGGAGTGTGAAATTTAATGTGCAAAACAAGTAACGTGAAGAGCTGCTGCAAAATCCCCAAAGCATCTTAAGAGTATAGCATTGGGTTTCTAATGGGATTCAGCCATGACCAAATGTTTGCAGTGGAAGTTGTACACATTAATTATTTTTATGTGATGGCTACATGAAGTGAGCACACCACAAAAGAGAAAAGGAAGGATACTCTGTGATGGAGGGTGTTACATGAGCTGTTTTTATGTGATAGCAATTTGATACACAACTAAAGTGAGTGAGAAGGAAGGATACTCCCAGTTGTTTAGGGGAGAATGAAAAATGTGGAAGTGGTAATTGAACTAGTTTTGTGAGATTGCAGCGTAAAACACCACAAGAGATTGGAAAGAAGGAATACTCTGTCATTTGGAGAGGAATGAGAAATGTGGAAGGAATGAAACAGTGCTGGCAGAGGATTGTCAACAATATTTTGCTCATACAGTGAGTGAGAAGGAAGGATACCCTCTATTGTTTAGGGGAGAATGAAAAATATAGAAGTGGTAAGTGAACTAGTGTTGTGATATAGCAATGTGAAACACACCACAAAAGAGAGTGGGAAGGAAGGATACTCTCTGTCATTTGGAGAGGAATGAGAAACATGGAAGGAAGGATACAACACTGCCAGAGAATTGTCGACAACATTTGGCTTATGAATACAACTGCAGACATTAATATTGATCTGCATTGTACTTCAGCTATTATGAAACTTTTACTCAGTATCTGAGGAGTTTGTTGAAATCCAGAAATTACATACGGAATGCTGGAGTTCGAAAGTCATTTCTCGCTGTCAGTTTCATAAGTAGAGTATGGATAATGGTATTTTCATCTACTTCTGTACCCACAATCAAACAAGTATCCTACATAATGTTTCTGATAATTCCCTACAGCATTCATTTCTTTGTTTTGCTTGTTCCCCTCATAAGGCCTAAGTAAATCATGAACCTTTTCTGTATATCTTTTTAATGTTATGAAGTGAATGAAAAATGGTATTTGCCATGACAACCATATACAGTACTGTATATGCTTAAAGAGTATCATTCTTAATGGATCCGATGATTTCCTACATGATTCCGTTCATTTTGTTATGGTCATCCCCCCTCTTTGCTGATATTTAAAGTGAATCCCAGACCTTTTCTTTGGACTAGTTAATAGAGTTAATCAAATGAGTTTCATATATAATAGATCAATTGATTTCCCACACCATTCAGTCCTTACTTTGCTCAGGTCATATCCCTCATTTAGCTTTAAGTGATTCTCTGACCTTTTCCCTGACTTCTTTTTTTTTTTTTTTTTTTTTTTTACATGATACTTGACTCACCCCACCTTAGGGTGGGAAAGGATGTCTGGATGATGATGATGAATATGATATTTGGTCATGAACTTTCAGTTTTATTAAATTTCTTGGCTGTGGCTTAGCTTGACTAGATTGTGTATTATCCCTCATGTTAATTGTGATAAATGCCCGTTCATGTCATTGCCTCATCCTTTTGTCATTTCTAATAGCTGTGTCATTCTGTAATTTTTTTTTTTCCCAAATGCTTAATGTTAAGAACCCATAATTCATTTAGCTTGTCTTGATGTTTTATTGTATTTATATATTTATAGTCATTCCCCTTCTTTTGCTGTCCACTACTCAGTAGTTTATCCCTGTTTTTAATTAGTGCCATATGATCATTGGTACATAGGGCTAGGAACAAGTTATTCTGGCTGTTTAAGTTGATAAGAGTATTATTGATGTAAATAGCTATAATGAGAGTTGTCACAAGTTAATTCAATGGCCAGATCACAGTACAGTATATATACTCTGTTTTATGAGGATTTGGTCAGATGTTGTGATTAGGTATAATTTGGTTTGGGTGCTATTGTTATTTATTTAGTTGGAGTGTGATAACTTCAGTTATTTTTGGTTAGTTCTATAGAGACCTGGCTATATGTTAGGTTTAGTTGGGGGGAGCATGTAATGTGGAGAGACAGACAGACCAATATTTTGATAGGGATGTGGATTTATGTGGAGAGAGAAACAGACAAAAGAAGTGAATGAATGTTGTGATGTTGATGTGGATATGCTGGAACGTGTTAAGAGTGCCCTGAAATGGATTGTCCATATGGAGAGAATGGAGAAAGTGAAATTGCCCAGGAGTGAGGTGGAGGGGAGAGGGAGACTGAGGATGAGGTGAAGGTGGAATAAGATTGAAGGTGGTTTCAATTATAAGGGAGAGGGAGGAAAGAAGAGGATGAGGTGGAGAGGTATATGAATGAAGATGGTGTGAATTGGAAGAATGGCAGCCTGAGAGCAGAGCAGAGAGCAATATGGAGATAGATATTGAGAGATTCCAGTGTGATTAGAAGCACTCTTAATATATAGTCAGATACAGTAAAACCTCACTATAACGGACTAATTAGGACCCAAGCTATTCCGAGAAAAGTGAAATTCTGATAATAGTGACATCCGGACTTCCCCCTGCTAACCCTGACTTTTTCCCATATATCAGACATTAGTCTGGATTGCACTTCCAACACCCATCGTAGGTCATGACAACCACCCAATGCCCATCCAACGCCCATCATCAAGGTCACGACAGCCACCCAATGCCTATCCAACACCCATCATCAAGGTCACGACAACCTACCCAAACACAGTTCTAAGTACTGTAGTGGTTTCTGGAATGCAAGCCATAGCTGTGAGATAGGAATGAGTAGTTCTTGGTTACCAGTAACATCTGGCCATCAGCCAAGCTGAAAGAGGTTGGGAATGTGTCAGGATAGAATAGATGCGTTGTAGGCAGGTTTTCACCAGTTTTTCATTGACCACCGGGTCAAAAGTCATTTTAATCACCTTAGGAAGAGTCCCCGAGTAGTAAAAGAGTTGAGTAGGGCTTGAACCCCTCCTTCTCATGTACAGTCACACCAAAAAGTATCACGCTGGTAGGGTACGATGGTATCCGAAATGACCATTATAGCCCATGAATTCTCGGTAAGATTTATTTGTAACCACTTTGCTATACATGTATTAAGAGTACGGACTAGAAAATGTCATAAACAAGCCATATATTGCATCCTTTAGAGAGCAAGTTTATCAGTATGGGGAAACAATCATTGTTCAGTTCCCAGTAGCCATCGTCCGGTGTCACAAATTGCTTTGCGTCAAGTGTGCACTGATACTTTTTGGTGCATGTGTACAGTGTCTTTAGCCAAGTGAAAATTACTTTGAAATAGCCAGAATAAAATGTAACATCATAATATACAGAGTGCAACAGTACAATGACGCAGAGTGAATATTAGCTTGTATTGCAGTTGAAACCATCTCACTCCAAAGACAAATAGTGCTGTCCAGCAAAGGAGTGACTTTTTGAACTGGATGAGTTACATACAACTTTCATTAGCCCCTTAATTACTAGATATCTGCCCTGGGTTGAGCATAATGGTCTGGTGGTCATAAAATAAGAAGGTACATCACTGAATTGGCTTAAACTGCTCCGATAACTTGCCTCATATTTTTGTTCTTGTTACCTTCAGACAGTGTTGTTCACCATAATGGAGACTTCTCTGACTGAAGGGGTTACGTACAGCCTTAGGTAACCCGTTCAGTAGAAAGTGAAAGTTGCTTAGAGAGAGTTTTAATTCAAGGGGTTAGAGACAGCCCTCATTACCCATTCTTGCCACCTTCAGTGTTCAGCATGGGAGAGACAAAATTTAGAGGGGTTACATATGATTTGTTTAGGAGATAAACTGAATAAAAATTGCCAGGAGGTTAAGTTTATCTCAGAATATGAATATACGAACAAATTCATACCTAGTATAGAACGTACACTTTTAGTGAGTTTGTACCTTTCCCATTTATAATCATTACAGAATGATTTAACCAGTTCATGACTACTTATATCATCATTCCCATTTATAATCATTACAGAATGATTTAACCAGTTCATGACTACTTATATCATCATTCCCATTTATAATAATTACAGAATGATTTAACCAGTTCATTACTACTTATTATATCATCTAAGACTACATCTGTGTCATTGTAGTTCACCTTAATTTGGCAAATTGTAGTCTTTCTGCAGTTTATTTTCCGAATCTAAGTGGGAGGGTAAGAGTGGCAGTACATCCCCATATCACTTGTAATTAGCACAATATTGTTGGTGGGGGCGCTTACCATCCACTCACTCGATGTAGAGCTGCTCTCAGGTGTCTGCCCTTTCCTCTCTTCCATCCTTCTTTCCTTCCGTCCTCTTCTGTCTTTCCTTTATTCTTTCCTTGTCCTTCTGCCTACGGGTGACTTTACACTCCCTCTTCGGTCTTTCTTTCTTTCCTTTTCCTTCTGCCTGTGGGTGACTCTACACTGAGTGACAAGCCAAGTGGTTTCCTGTACATACACCGAGTGACAAGCCAAGTGGTTTCCTGTACACCAGGAAACCATTTACTATGCTGGGTGGTAACCATATAACCAAACTTTGGCACCTGGTGGGTTAGTGGGTAATTATTGCGCTCCAGTCGGATTGAGCCAGTGAAGGTTTATATCCAGGGGGTGGTTGGGGTTGATTTCTCATGTAATACCACTCAGGGATGAGTGAGACTGGTCACTCTCATCTTAAATGTCGAGACCAACTGCCTAGCCCCGGGCTCCTGTGCTCCTCATGGGGCAATGTAGGATTGGATGATGGATGGATGGATTCTAGTACTCTTTAGTAGGTGCTCATCATTTAACATGGCATGTTACCAGTTTGAGGTCAAGTTAAGGTGGACAGACTACAGGGTTTGTCTTGATTTTCATTTAATCATGTGGATCAGAGTACGATAATCGTTTCCATTTGTAGTTCAGTACAACTGGCATTCTTCCTTTTTCTGAAGTAAAACCAGTAGGTAGGGTCTTCTTATGCAGTGTTGTTGCATTTTGTACTCCTTAGAAAAATATCATTAAAGAATATACATAGTATATTATGTTTGAGTTCTACATTTTGTACTGTGTCGCTAACGATGTGATATGTAAATAAGTTGTATTTATCATATGAGTGTGGCAGAAATCTTAGTTTTTAATGTTTGTTGTGCCAGAATTCTTCCATCTCTCTCTCTTTCTCTCCTGCCCCCCCCCTCTCTCTTTCTCTCCCTCCTCCCTTCTCTCTCTCCTTTCCCCCCCTCTCTCCTTTCCCCCCTCTCTCCCTTCCCCTTTCCCCCCTCTCTCCCTTCCCCTTTCCCCCCTCTCTCCCTTCCCCTTTCACCCCCTCTCTCCCTTCCCCTTTCGCACCCCCTCTCTCCCTTCCCCTTTCGCACCCCCTCTCCCCTCTCTCTCCTCTCCCATCCCCTTTTCCCCCCTCTTTCCCCCCCTCTCTCCTCTCTCCCATCCCCTTTCCCCCCCTCTCTCCTCTCCCATCCCCTTTCCCCCCCCTCTCTCCTCTCCCATCCCCTTTCCCCCCCTCTCTCCTCTCTCCCATCCCCTTTCCCCCCTCTCTCCTCTCTCCCATCCCCTTTCCCCCCTCTCTCCTCTCTCCCATCCCCTTTTCCCCCCCTCTCTCCTCTCTCCCATCCCCTTTCCCCCCTCTCCCATCCCCTTTCCCCCCCTCTCTCCTCTCTCCCATCCCCTTTCCCCCCTCTCTCCTCTCTCCCCTCCCCTTTCCCCCCTCTCTCCTCTCTCCCATCCCCTTTCCCCCCCCTCTCTCCTCTCCCATCCCCTTTCCCCCCCTCTCTCCTCTCTCCCATCCCCTTTCCCCCCCTCTCTCCTCTCTCCCATCCCCTTTCCCCCCCTCTCTCCTCTCTCCCATCCCCTTTCCCCCCTCTCTCCTCTCTACCATCCCCTTTCCCCCCTCTCTCCTCTCTCCCTTCCCTTCCCCTTCTCTCTCTCTCTCCCTTCCCTTCTCCCCCCCTCTCTCTCCCTTCCCCTCCCCCCCCTCTGTATCTCCCTTCCACTCTCCCCCCTCTGTATCTCCCTTCCACTCTCCCCCCTCTGTATCTCCCTTCCACTCCCCCTTCTCTGTCCCTTTCCCCCTTCCCCCCTCTCTCTCTCTCCCATTCCCCCTTCCCCCCTCTCTGTGTCCCTTTCCCCCTTCCCCCCTCTCTGTGTCCCTTTCCCCCTTCCCCCCCTCACTGTCCCTTTCCCCCTTCCCCCCTCTCTCTGTCCCTTTCCCCCCTCTCTCTGTCCCTTTCCCCCCTCTCTCTCTCTCCCTTCCCCCCTCTCTCTCTCTCCCTTTCCCCCTTCCCCCCCTCTCTCTCTCTTTCCCCTTTCCCCCCTCTCTCTCTCTTTCCCCTTTCCCCCCTCTCTCTCTCCCTTTCCCCCTTCCCCCTCTCTCTCTCCCTTTCCCCCCTCTCTCTCCCTTTCCCCCCTCTCTCTCTCCCTTTCCCCCCTCTCTCTCTCCCTTTCCCCCTTCCCCCCTCTCTCTCTCCCTTTCCCCCCTCTCTCTCTCTCCCTTTCCCCCTTCCCCCCTCTCTCTCTCCCTTTCCCCCTTCCCCCCTCTCTCCCTTCCCCCTTCCCCCCCTCTCTCCCTTTCCCCCTTCCCCCCTCTCTCTCTCCCTTTCCCCCTTCCCCCCTCTCTTTCCCTTTCCCCCTTCCCTCTCTCTCTCCCTCCCTTTCCCCCTCTCTCTCTCTCTCCCTCCCTTTCCCCCTTTCTCTCTCTCCCTCCCTTTCCCCCTTTCTCTCTCTCCCTCCCTTTCCCCCTTTCTCTCTCTCCCTCCCTTTCCCCCTTTCTCTCTCTCCCTCCCTTTCCCCCTTTCTCTCCCTCCCTTTCCCCCTTTCTCTCTCTCCCTCCCTTTCCCCCTTTCTCTCTCTCCCTCCCTTTCCCCCTTTCTCTCTCTCCCTCCCTTTCTCTCTCTCCCTCCCTTTCCCCCTTTCTCTCTCTCTCCCTCCCTTTCCCCCTCTCTCTCTCTCCCTCCCTTTCCCCCTTTCTCTCTCTCTCCCTCCCTTTCCCGCTTCCCCCCCTCTCTCTCCCTTTCCCGCTTCCCCCCCCTCTCTCTCCCTTTCCCGCTTCCCCCCCTCTCTCTCCCTTTCCCGCTTCCCCCCTCTCTCTCCCTCTCTCTCCCGCTTCCCTCTCTCCCTTCCCTCCCTCTCTCTCCCTTTCCCGCTTCCCCCCCCACTCTCTCCCTTTACCGCTTCCCCCCCCTCTCTCTCCCTTTCCCACTTCCCCCCCCTCTCTCTCCCTTTCCCGCTTCCCCCCTCTCTCTCCCTTTCCCGCTTCCCCCCCTCTCTCCCTTTCCCCCCCTCTCTCTCTCCCTTTCCCCCCCTCTCTCTCTCCCTTTCCCCCCCTCTCTCTCCCTTTCCCCCTCTCTCTCTCCCTTTCCCCCCTCTCTCTCCCTTTCCCCCCTCTCTCTCTCCCTCCCTCCCTTTCTCTCTCTCCCTCCCTCCCTTTCCCCCTTTCTCTCTCTCCCTCCCTCCCTCCCTTTCCCCCTTTCTCTCTCTCTCCCTCCCTCCCTTTCCCCCTTTCTCTCTCTCCCTCCCTCCCTTTCCCCCTTTCTCTCTCCCTTTCCCCCCTCTCTCTCCCTTTCCCCCCCTCTCTCTCTCCCTTTCCCCCCCTCTCTCTCTCCCTTTCCCCCCCTCTCTCTCTCCCTTTCCCCCCCTCTCTCCCTTTCCCCCCTCTCTCTCTCCCTCCCTCCCTTTCCCCCTTTCTCTCTCTCCCTCCCTCCCTCCCTTTCCCCCTTTCTCTCTCTCCCTCCCTCCCTTTCCCCCTTTCTCTCTCTCCCTCCCTTTCCCCCTCTCTCTCTCTCTCCCTTTCCCCTCCCCCTCCCTCTCTCGCTTCTGAGGAAGTAAAATCCTAAGTACAATAATATGCCTTTATTGGTAGTCACAAATTTATTAATGTACAAAAATATGTGCTCATATGTATAAAGTAAAAGTGACATATAGGTATAATAAATATAAGTAATTACCTGTTTAGAAGTCCTTTGAATGCAGATCTGAAATAAAAGATGTTTAACCTGTAATAGAGAAAGCAATTAATAACCTGTAATAAAGAGAGAAAATATATTAATAGAAATGAAGGAAACTCATTCATACAGATGTGCAGGGGTGGGGTGACCTGACCAACTCCAGGCTACACCTCCACCACGGTGTCTCACTCAGTCCCTCACCCCAGGCATCACGATGGAGCCCAGTGGTGGAGGTGTGGTAGCTGACAGTAGCAGCTACCACACCCTCCACTCACCAAGTCCACCACAGCACTGGTGGGGTGGTGGTGGTAGAGTGCAGTGTGTGTGTGGGGGGCAGAACAAGTCTCCACACACACTGCACCCCACCACCACCACCCCACCAGCCACAGTACTGGTGGTGGTGGTGGTGGTGGTGGTGAGGAAGTGTGATATGTATGTACGAATGTATGTATGTGGTGGGACTTTAAGTCTCAACACACACACACACCCAGAACACACACACTCCCATCACCACTACCACCACCACCATCCTGGCTGGAATGAGGGACTGAGTCAGATCACTCCTGGTGGAGATTTTGGGTGGGGGGGGAAACCCACTGGAGCTGGCCAGGTGGGGGAAGAGAAAGGCAAAAAAGCTGGGAGGAAGAGAGAGAAACGATGAGTTGGGGCCGAGATGGGGAAACAGATTGCCCCGCCGGCAGGCCAACCCCGTATAATCCCGTTAGGGATTGGGTAATCTGGGCCCTATCTAAACCCCTGCCCACCCCTCCCCTCCCCTCCTCCCAGCCCTTTCCCTTCCCCCACCACCCCTGCACATCATGGCTCATATTCTTCTTGGTTAAGGGCAATCCCTAACACCTCCCCCTTGTCACATTATTTATACATGTTGACACCTAAGTTTTATATAGGTGTAACCTGCAAAACAAGTCATTAGAGATGAGGTGCTAGTGAGGCCCTTAACCAATGAGAATACAAGCCACACACAAACACACACACACAAAGAGAGGACAGGGAAGGTTGGTGATTACTGGGCTGCCACTCCTGAGATGCTGCATCGGCCCAGATCCGTGGAGAGGTGAAGGATAGGAGGGAAGTGAGAAGCAAGGATGGGGAAGAGGGAGAGGATGTCTGTAGCAACCTGAAAAGAAAAGAGAAACTGTCAGTACAGATAACTTGAAAGATTCTAAAACCAGCAATAAATAAGTATTGACTAGTTACCCCTACAGCCTGAGTATGTCATTGCTTTTTATTCTTGCTATACAATGATTTCATTCAACATGGGGTTACTTCTGGAACTGTATGAGTTTGAACTCATGCACTAGTAAAAGTCTCCCCAGAGATGAATATAAATCGTGCTGCTGTACCATAACTAAAACATGTCAGTGGGTTGAAGGAGGTAATGGCTATATCAAAACATCATAATACGGACTTCCAAGTTCCACAAATAGTCGTAACCCTACATTACTTCTAGGAGAGCATATAAGATACCAAACAGTATTCTAAGTGGCATAGGAGGCTTCATAGCACCTCTTCCTTTGCAAGTGATTATTGTGCCTAAACATTCAACTATTTTAATATCGACCTACTTCAGATCACTAACATACTAGAGGACACTGAGGTTTAACACCCTGAGTAAAATGCTATGGAAAAAGTGTTACAAAATATACATGATTTAGAGGAAACCTGAGAACAATATAGAGAGACGAGAGAAGAGAGTACAATAAACTCTCAATTATCCGTCATCGCAATATCTGGCCCAAAGCATTGTCCAGTGCAGCTACCTTGGCTCTATTAATGCAATATCCAGCTATATTATGCAACATCCGGCACTGAATCGAGATGTAACTGGTGGTCCAGTGCAATATCCAGCACTGAGGTGTCTCAACCAACTCATAAGCAGTTGCCACCAGGCACCGGAGAAAATCCCGATACTCGGGAGCCAATGAAAATGCCCGCTATGTGCCAGCCAATCAGAATCCGCCATGGGCGCGCCCCACTTGGCACACTGCGAATACCTCCTATCTCACATTCTCGTCCATGGACGTCATACAGTGAAGAACCACGTTATACCCATTTTGCTCTAAAATGGCCTAAAACTGCCATCACCCCAGAGCTGTAGCAACTGATTAGCACTAGAATATGATGTGCTGTGGAAAGAATTTAGAGCCATAGCGTTACCTGATTCTATCGCTGAGCTATGCAAAATAAGTAAAGACGAGCACCAGAACTCCGAAAACCCACACAACTCACTCTGTTCTGCCCACTCCACCCATTATCTTCCTTCCTCACCAATGAACCAACACCTAACTATTCTACCTAAAACGCTCCTCTCCACAGGACATACTTCCCCTGGTACAACTCACCTTCCACAACCTAACCTCAGGCTCCTAATCTCCTGATGGGGAAATAAAGAATTGGACGATGGATGTGTGGTAACAAGTATAAAACACAACTGATGTCCTGATTGAACAGCCTAGCCTTGGGCCTACACTTCTGATGGTACAATATTGTAAAGGGCTAAATTATGCAAGGATAGCCCAGCTTAGGCCTTAGGGCCCTTACACCCCTGATGGGATATATGATAGCTGAATAATGGAAAGAATAAAATAATGGCATTCTTGGGCTGAAGGGGTTAATGGCTATCCCTTGCTACTGTTATAAATTGTAAATTATAAAGAATATGTACACTTGTACATAATAGCAAATGTCACCTAACAATTAATTCTTCTAGAACATGGGAGCTCAGTCTTTTTAGCCAAACAGCCCAACTTCATATTCAAACAGATGACTGGTTGCACTCTGCTACTTTCAGCTTTATGTGTAAATTATGTATGTTTAACTCTTCCTCTATCAATTTTACATACCCCATACATATATCTCTGCTTGTAACAACCAGGAATAAACATCCTGTAGTACTGCACTGCACAGTACTGGAGACACATGCCTTCTCATGGTGGCACTGACAAGACCAAGTGGTTCTGTAGTCCAGTTAAACAATTGTCCCCCAACTCCCTCTTTAACCCCTGAAAGAAGTATGGTGGACTGCAGGTGAAGGGTAATTTCAGCCTTCAGTTCGCTGAGTTCACATTCAGATGAGCCTCAGGCAACGACAATATTACAGATTAAAATTTAAATGTTAGTACCTCAAAATAAAAGCAGTATGCAGCATTTTTCCCTTGGAGGGGACCAGGCAAAATCTGTCTCAGGGCCAAATGTGACTGATCATTCCTGTTCTATAAATTCTATTCTGCAGTAAATAGTTTCTAAATACTGGTAATCATAACTGCACTGTATTTAACCCTAATCAGCAATGCAAGAAACAATACAAAACTTTACGCCACTTCCACAGTCTCTGCTTTGTATTAAGATATTCTGTCTCACATGTTGTAATGAAGTGTACTGCCTATGGGTGCAAAGGTGTCCAACTGAGGTGGAGTCAGGATTCCCGGGCCTTGAGTGGTGAGTAAATAACTGTAGGATCCATTTTGCTGGGCACAGTGTTAATCAGCTCTCCCTCTATCATGTATTCTCTTCGAATTCAGTGCCTGGTGGTGTAAAGGGTTATGGACCTCCAGCTAGATGTGGCCCATATGGGTTTACATCCTAGACATGGTTGGGGTTTACTGCTCTCATAATACCACTCAGGGCAATCAACTGGTCACTCTTGCCTTTAATGTGTGGACTAATAAGCAAACCCTGACCCCTATGCTCATGATGGGGCAGAAAAGGAATTATGTATGTACCAGTATGTATGTATGTGCTGTATGTGTATGTACAGTACTGTATGTATGTATGTACTGTGTGTGTACTTACATATGTATGTATGTACAGTATATATATGTATGTGTATGTACATATGTATGTACACAAATCAACTGTGGAAGCAACCTATAACCCTTTTAATCCAGATAATGTCCTTTTCAGTTTATTCTTGCCATTAAGACATGACTATATTCTCATTAGGGAAGGTTTGTGATACTGAAGGGGTATATCAAACCTGTATCTAAGGCCACTCATACATAAGGGGATTACCAAGGCTGTATCTAAGGCTGCTCATAATGAAGAGGTATATCAAGGCTGCATCTATGGCCACTCTTACTGAAGGGGTATATCAAGGCTGTATCTAACTCCTATGTAAGTTTTTTCATCTGACAAAATTAGGCTACTCTCATAACTGGAACTATACATTGTGGTTACATGAAATACAATGAGCCTTAGCTATAAGGACTGAATCTCCTTCGTTGCTAGTTATGTTTGCCCTTCAATCTGACTACACCTGGCCATCAACTGAGCAGAAAAAGAGGTTATGGATCCTTGCCAGGTGAAAACAAACTATGGTTGAGAGAGTCCATCCTAAGCTGAATGAAGTAGTCTAGAAATGGCAGAAAAAAAATGAAAAAGACATAACCAGACTAACTGGGTTGAACTTAACAGTTAAACAGAAGAAAAATATTTGCTTACCTATATGCCACTTCTACGCAGTCGAAATTCTGAATACACTGTGAATGAGCACATATTAGTCCCTTCAATCTGATGAAGTACTTTCCAATTTAATTCAATTGTGGCAAATGAAGACATTAACTAAAGCTATATCTGGCCTCTCAAGTTCCAAAGGCCTCTCCTGAGCTGAATACTACTGTCTGGGGTGTAAAAATGTAATTCAAAAACATCATCAGACCGAAGGGGTAAATTAGTACAATTACTCTTCTTGAACACTTAGTCCTCATTATAAGCTAGGAATGTGTTGCAAAATATCATAATTTCTTCCACTCAATGGGTACCGTACTGTAAATTTTTTAAAACTGCCCAGAATATCAAAAATTCTTAATTAGAAATGTTACTTGAAACTGGGAGAAACTGAACAAATTGTTTCAACTTTTTAAAATACAATTGGTACTGTACTTTTGAAGCAACAGCAAATCATACTATAAGATATGAACTGACCTTTTAAGAGGAAAATCTTCTGTGAGTTAAGCTGGGCTAATAACAAAGACAGTAATATATATACTGTATGTATATAAAGGTCGTGGATCTTCCAAAATATTAAAATTTAATCTATACAACTGGTATACAAACTTTTTGCTTAACTGGTTATCAGCTTTATGGGTACCAGAGGATCTGTATGAAGCAAAGTTTCTATAGGTTAATCTGGAAATGTTAATGGCAAATTTTCTATTTATTACTGAGTTAATGGGAAAAAAAATTTATTATTAATAAATGTGCCTTATAATGAGGACTTTCGTGTGTATGTAGTCATGTATCTATCTGTCTGTAGCCAGATGTCTTCTTGAAGTACGGTAGCTCGTTGTCCATGGACTGCAGATATGATGAGAAGTTTGTACCTGTGTTGCAGATCCTGACAATCTTCATACTGCTCATCACCTGAAAATATAAGAAAAAATGTTAGCCAGCAATAACAAACACGCCAGTAAACACTACAGCTAATATTATTCATAATCAGAGTGGGAATAGCAGATAACAAGAAACCATGTGTGAGCATGTGTACCTATCAGATGGTGCTTGAATGGTAAATGAATGAGTGTGTGGCCCATTTCATTTTAGTGATTCAGTATGACAGATAAATATGGAGCTACTTGGACTGGTGTAACTAAGACGAAGCCCGGATTCTGGAGGACTGAACTGTGAATGATTGAGTGTATATGTGTGTGTTACCCATTTCATAGGTCATGCTGTTGATTAGTTCTCCCACTATCATGTTCGTTCTTTTTCCTGGCTTTCCAGACCCTACCTCACCCCAACTGCAGGTGGGAAAAGAGGCAGGCTGATGATAACGAAAATGACATACATAATATGTCTTTGTTATTACTGTATAAGGTGCTTTCTCAAACCTAAAAAAGATCCGTAACCTCTTTCAGTTTAGTTGATGTCCAAGTAATGCAAAACTGACGGCCCCTGATTTGACAATGGCAGTAACCAAGGGCATTCACCACTAACTCATTAAATTTCATGAAACCATGGTTTAGTATCCAAGTTATAAGTGGCTAAAATGACATATGACAAAAACCTAGGTACAATTATCTTTATTGTGTGAGGGACAAATAAGATGATGTCACCAATATAAACAGGCAGTAATTATATAAACATCCCTTAGTTTCCTACCTACCCCTTGAGAGGATGTTGGACTGCAGGAGAAGGGCAACTTCAGCCTACAGCCCACTGGGTTCACATTCTCATATACCTAGGGCCAGTATAGCAACATCATTTAAAATCCACAGTATATTATACAAAAAAGTGCCTGCTAACTTCTTGAGTATCACAAGATATATATTTTATTTAACTAAATCAATATTTTACGTAAAACACAAAAAGGCCTAAAACTACCATCTCTCCTTGAAACCAGAGCTATGACAACAAATGATGCTAGTCACAAAGAAGTGCCATGGAAAGGATGTGCTTTTCTTTTTTGCTGATCTACGTTCAACGAACTACAAACGGACAAAAATTTGGATCAAGTTATGGCAAAAGGAGCATAACACAATTCTGGTAGGTCTGTGCTGGATAGCGATGATTTAATATAGTGGCACTGCAACAGTTGGGCAGCTCCACTGCTCAGTTACATTATACAGTAATCACTCCAATATCCGATGTAATAGAGCCATAGGTAGGTCCGGATATTGATTCTGTCCGGATATTGGGCCCCAGCTTATGGACTTGTACTTATGGACCCTAACTCAGAGAAACACCTATACAACTCCCTCTGGACATGCACAGCACCTATTTAAGACCCAAATCACACCAATAAGGCACATAAATGACTGAAATAAATGCAAAAGAAACATAAAATGAGAGTTTTTTATGGTGACTGGCTCCTGGACTGGTACTCATGGACCCTAACCTGGCCTAACTCAGAAAAACACCTTCCTACTGCACATGCCTAGCTCCTAACACCCTATTCACACCAATAAAGGACATTAAAGAGTGAAATGAGGTAAGTATAGTATGGAAAAAAGTACAGTATGAAACATTCTTATGTCCAGATAGTGGGGATGTTCGGATATTGAGCGTCCGGATACTAGAGTGATTACTGTATATCCTTCAACTCCTTCCATGTCTCCTGAAAATAAGATGGATGATTGCAGGAGGGGGGCACCTTCAGCCTGCAGTCCACTGGGTTCACATTTCAGATGAAGCCAGAGTTCCAACTACTACTGCTACTCAGGATTACATGTGAAAGGGGCAGTAAAGACTGTATGCAGCATTTCTTGTTTGAAAAAATCTCTCTCTCTCAAGGTCACAGATAACACCACATTACTCCCTTGGATTCAGTGAGGCATCTCCCATTGCACTCTTGTCATCTGAAGTTGATTTAAATTAACAAGACAAAGAGTGGTACCGTAAACTGGGGTGAATTCGGACGATTTTTTCATTTTTTTGTGCCATATAATCTAGTTTTTAATTCAGTCCAAGATCTTAAGTACTGTATGTTGAGCTGCTCCACTAGGGTATCGAATCATAGCAGTACAAAATTTAAAATGTTTCATATAAAATTATAGCAAATATAGTAATGGGTGTCCGAATTTGTACTCAAACTTTGGTGAATTCGGACACACTGTATAAAGTCGTACATAAATAGAAAATGAATGCATATGACTACCCTGGGTTCCCAGTTTAGTCTCGGACGTATGTGGGGCCATTTCGGACGCTCTGGGGCTTTTAAAAAAATGTTCTTCCAGTACAAAAATAATGCCACTCCCTGACAAAATAAGCTAATGACTATAATGAGATATGAACACAACAGCAATTTTATTTTTTTCCTTGGTTTAACCCCTTAACCGTGGGGCGTCACTTTCGTGACGCTTGGGAGCAAGGGATCATACAGCGGGGCATCGCTTTTGTGATTCTGTGTTATTTTGAATTCACCCGGGCTTCCAAGTGGGGGCTTGTATCATCTATCAGTACTGCCAATGTCCAACACTAGTCAGCACTCCTAATCTCATCTGTACTCCCATCCACTGTTGACAATTTAGCCATTTCTCCCCGTTCTTGACTCCCCTCCCTACCCCCCCTCCATTACCCTATCCTCTCGCCTGACCGGCCGTGCTACGCTAAGTAAATCTTCCCTGGAATTTTTCAGTGATTTCATCCATTGAAATAAGCCCTATGCCCTATTCTTATACCAAATAATATATACAAGAAAGAAATAAGGTAAGCGAGAGTGCCATACACCTGGAATTGGCTAATTATCACCTGACAACACCTCACGTGCACTCGTTCGCTAATTTTCACTGTTTTTTTCCCCTTGAAATATGCCATATAATCTATTTTCATAATAAATATACATATAAGGAGGGAAGGGAGAAGCCTAAGTGATATTTACATTCACCTGGAACTACCTAATTTATAATGTATTGTCTAGATTTCCTGCCAATCATTTCAGTGAAATACTGTACATAGCTGTTTCAAGAGCTACGTTGGTAGTACTGAATATCCCCTAAGTAGGCCTCTACCCCGGCCCTCCCTTATCAGTTCTCTCTCATTTTCCGAAGAGGAGGTACGTCTGTTCCTCTTGCTGACTTCAGGGCCTTTTTCACCCCCATGCAAAGGGCCCTGTGACCTTTACCCCCTACTAAACCTCATGTGGAAAGAGGTAAAGGGCTGACAATTGATAAAAGAGTGACTACGATCTTTCTATTGAGTAAAACAGTGCAAGTGGAATTGTAAATAATGTGTAAATAATGTGTAAACAGCAAGTGAAAGTAATGAATGTAAATATACGTGAACAATGGAAAATAGTTTTATAAGTTACTTCAAGTGACAGTGCATAACACAGTGTAAATAAAATAGAAATGTAAATAACGTAAATAAAATAGAGAACGTAAATAACGTAAATAAAATAGAGAACGTAAATAGAAATGTAAATGAGTAGTATTATAAGAATACGAGTATATACCCTAGGAGTAATGAAAGTGAAAGTTTCACTCTAGCATATCTGAATACTATGAGTTATGAGAGTGAAGATGAAAGTGACATTCACTCTCAATGCTAGTATACAGGACGAGAAAGTGAATGCTATGTATTTTACTGAAAGAAATTGAATCCCTACAGTGACAATAAACTAATACTACTGAAGGAAACTTATGGATAAAAATGTAGATATATATAGGTGTTATATAGTAACAGAAATATAAAGTGTGAGGGGTTTTATGAATAATAAATGACAGAGTACCAAGAGCGAACTAGCACAAGTGCGGTGGTCAGACGCGCTCATAATTTTCATTGCTTTCACAGTGTTTTTTTTTTGGGAGTATGGATCCCAAACTACTTGAAAATCATTGAGTACTGTTTATAGAGTTAATATCTGGCTGTGGTAATCATATTACGGGTTGTCGGGAAGTGTAAAGTGGAGACTTCGTTACCCAACTTCAGAGGTCTCCACAAGTCCTACGGTAACTGATGAAGGCTCAACAAACATTCCAGGAGAAAGCTGAAGGTATGTGCCATAAGCCTATATAATTTTAATATTCTAGGACTAATAACTGATTTTTGGCAAATATTTTTTGAGAGTCTGTCGGAGCCCGAATAACCCCGCGGCACACGCAAAACATCGGTAAACATGCCCGCGGTGTAGGGGTTAAATAAAACATATTAGAACACATGTAGATAAAATAAATCTAGCTACAAACCTTAGTACTGTATATGGAACAATCATTTCTTGACTAATAATTTCGTTTTTGGAAGACTGATGGATTATAAGTTACAGGTGATATTTAACATGATTATTTGGCTTTACCAGTTTTTTGCTTGCCTTTTTCACTATGATAAGGACCTTGATCTCCACCAGTTCTTTTCTTAAATGTTCAAGTCATTGGGTGACCTTGTTTAAACAGGTAGCACCATAAAAGCTCAAGAGTATACCTGTAAATGATACATATGAACCCAATTACACACAGTATCCACATCTGGCAAATTATAAGCTATTGTACATTGTAAAAAGTGTTTCTTTTTCGTTCGTACTCCCCCTGTCCGAATTCACCCCATGTCCGAACTGACTCCAATTTGCATTAAAATTTTAAAAATTTCATTAAATGCCCAGTTAAGAGATTAATTGAGATGATAACGCCAATTACTTACTTTGCACTTTCACACTACGCATGAAAGTACATTCGGGCACTGAAGATTTTCCTGCAACAATTCATTAACATTTCTGCCAAAGAAAGTATGCCAATGTTACAAATTTTATTCTTGTTACATATGTTTGCTTTTTCGTATATATTTGGTATGTGTCACGTGATATATTAAGTATCTTTATACGCGAAAGTACAGTAAAGAATTACAAACAATTGGAAGCAAACAGATTTCTAATATGTTTATTCATTATTAATTAATTTAAACAACTTTTTATTGCAATAATATCCGAATTCGCCCCGAGTCCGAATTCACCCCAGTTTACGGTAACTGAGCATTAATACAATGGAGTACTAGTCTACCTGTGGCACAGGTTGGTCTTTATCCTTAAGTGTTCTGAACTAATGATATGTAACCTAGCCTTGGGGCCCTATGCTCAGAAGCAGGCAAAATAGGATTTGGCAGTTACTTACCAGTATCTTCCTAGACTGAGGTAAATTTCTGAGGACTGTGGCAGCTGTAGTGTTTTCATTACTGATGCCACTCTTGCCTGAAGGTGATGCTCCACTTTTGCTGCAGCTGCTAAGTACATCCTGTCCATTTGACCCCATGGTCTCCTGGAAAGCAAAAAGCAACATTTAAAATTTGTTCTGAAATGCCATTTATCATCATGACTGATTGTCATCTTCATCGTCACCCAGACCTCTTCTCCAACTTTACTCTGGCCTCTTTTTCCCACCAAAGGATACAGTGAAACAGGAGCCAGAGGGAGAAAAAAGAAAAAAATACAAAAGATAAACTATGCAAATATCTGACACAAATGAATGGGCCACACTCTCATTCACAAACCATTCAAGCTCCCAAAAGCCTGACTCCACCTCACAGACAATAAAGTCCACACTGCTTTTTTCTTCTGTAGCCCTCTCAAACCTTTATTTCTCTCTCAATACTTGTGTCACTTTAATCTGACAGAAATGGGTCACTCCCACAGCTGGAATACATGAAAGGTGATATTTTTCCCCTTCATACTCTAACTGGTTTGGTTAGATTATTGCCAGTCTGCTTTCATCTGATGGAACTGGGTTACTCATAGCTTGAATGCTTGCTGTAGTTGCGGTTACATGAAATTTCATAAACCTCAGTTATATGGTGGGAATAAGTCTCCTTGGTTACCAGTCAATTTTATCCCCCAGTCTGAATACATCTGCCCAGCAAATGAACTGAAAGGAATTAGGGATCTCTGCCAGTCTGGCTGAGCAGATCCATCAACTGCAACTGCCCCTGTAGGGCCATCCCATACGGTGAACCAATGCTCCTTTGCAGCAAACAGTGTCTCACCACAGCAAAGCACAGGGAAGAATGGGAAGGTCTGGCTCCTGGATGAATGCCACATTTGTGCCCCTCCACCCAGTTAATATGGGCACAATAGTACAATAGACAGAAAGGTTTTACTGATTAGCAAGAGATATGTATCAGGCAGAAGATTCCTAACCTTTTTTCAGCTCAGCTTACAGCCAACTATAGTCAGATTAGAGGACTGAGCTGACTACTCACCAAGGATACTCATTCCAACCTTATGACCAAGGATCATCAAATCTCATGCAACCACAAATCAGTACAGTATTTAAGTTATACAAGTGGACCAGTTCTCTCAGGTGAGAACAAACCTACTACAGTTATTACTTATCAATAAGACAAATATACAGTATAGTGATAGTTTCACCTTTTGCTAAGTCATTTATATATCAGCTGTTGAAAATGGTTAAATCAATGAACTTGGCAACTGACAAACTCATACTGCCCCCTTCAGAGTGAAAGGGCCAGAGGATAGATTATTTACTTATTTTATGCATCCAAATCTAAGCATATTTTCAACAGCTCATTCCCTAAGGTTCAACAGTCCTCCTGTGTACTACATACCTCCACATGTCACCACTACAGCACTAACATTCACCACTAATATTGAATATACACTAGAGCTGTTATCACAAGAGACGGATGTACTGGTATTAGCGGGGATGTTTTTTATGATGTCGATGGGTCTTATGGTAGAATGTTAAACTCTGTTTTTAAAACCTCAAATATTTAAACAGTTTCCCGCACCAGCTGCAAATCAAATTTGCATTCACTAGGGCAGCAGACCACCTCTACCGATTCCGCTACCACCTCCCACAATTCAAAAAATTTAACGGCAGAGACTGACCTATGCCCCTGGTATCATTTTGACATGATAAAAAACCTTGTGACCTTTGAAACTCAAACCACTGCATGTTAGCCACAGCACATTTCAACCTGAGGACTCTACCAGCTGCACTACAAGGCATCACTCCATTACCACTGTTCTATATATTCATTCCATCAGCATGAGTCACTGTAGACTTTTTACTTTAATTTAACCTAAAGCAGCCGTTTCTCTCTCTCTTGAATACAGATGAACAACAACAGATCAACAATAATATATGATGCTAGTCACTAAGACATGAAATGGAAAGGATGTTGACCTACAGTACTTGTCTTCAAGTTTTACCACTGATCTACAGTACATGAAATTGATTACAAACAGGCAAAAACCTGCGCCAAACTATGGTACCAGAACTATAAAACACCCACCTTCACCCATATCATTACTGGAGTCAAAATACAGTACATGTCCCCACACTATCTCTGGGCTGAAACTTCATAACTGCTGCCATCACCACTGTCCTGAAAAGTAAACAAATATCCATCAGACCACATAGCTAATACAATGTCACACACACACAAGCACACATAAAAACACATTAGACATTAAGTCTTTTTGTAAGATGTCCTTTATTTCTTTTCTTTATTGTTCTTTTCAGCAACTCAAATAACTGAAATAATAACTGCCTACATCTCACTTACTCCAGCCTGACAAAGATTCCTAACTCCTTCCAACTCAGTAACCAGGTGTAGTCTGAATGAAAGGTTGATTTCAATGGCAACTAAGGAGACTCATTCCCACCTCAAAAAGGGGGCTCATCAACTTTCATTCAACACAGTATTTAAGCAGTGGGAGCAGTCCAGTTCTGTCAGATGAAAACAAGCCAACTACAGTATAGTAACTAAAGACACACATTCTGATAACTATGGCTCATCAAAGTTCATGCATCTGTGGATTAGTATTCAAGTTAGGGGAGTGACCCACTTCCATTAGATGAAAGCAAACTACAATAACGATAGTAACCAAGAAAATTCACTCCCATCCCATAACTAACGCTCATCAAATTTCATGCAACCACAGCTCAGTATTCTGTCAGATGAAAATAAACCCACTATAGTGAAGATATCTATGACCCTGACTGGCCATTCCCCATATACATATATTAAAAAACCTGCAATGCAATGGAAGAGTACATATTCTCCGATCTGAAATGACTGGGTCACAAGGCTTCACCATATCATATCATACCTAAAGACTCAAACATGCTTGCATGCATCAGCCTTGGTCACCTAATGGCAGCTCTCCATACTACTCAATCTCTGGCAGACTCCTTATTTAGTTCCTTATCCCTGTGGCTGTACTCTATGACCTCATTCCAGGTCTTTTTTGGTCTGCCTCTCGCAACTCTACCCCTGATGTTCACACATCTCACTACATATTGGAGTGGAGAGATATATGAAAGATGGGGTGTGAGTTGGAGGGAGGGCAGTCATATGGCTTAGGATAGAGCAACCTGGAGGCAATATATTTATGACCACCCCTTACGTGACTAACGTGCATGGCAGTAACTCATACCATACTAATAATATTTCAACTGTTGTTATACAGTATCTGTCCACATACAAATTTCATCTTCGAATAGCTTCAGTAAGCCTTGACTGTGTGCAGACTGATGTCAACATATAGTGTATATATATATATATATACTGTATATATATATATATATATATATACAGGTATAGGCATACAATGGTTTAATGATGCAATTGGTCAAGTAAAAACCCATCACTAGGAAGGGTATCGTATCTCGGGGTAGATTTAACATGTATAGTATAGGGATGCGTTTTTGGGCCTTGGGTTTCCCCCCCAACCAAAGCCTAAACCCACCCAAATGATTCCAAAAACAAGTTTCTATCTCATATGAATACCCAAATAACTTTAAAAAAAAAGGCTAAACTAGGCCTAAAGCGGTTATTAACTCACCTAAACCCAAAAATAAAATCTGAAAATCATAAAAAATGTCTGGAAAAATCAAACTTAGTAAACTGTACCCCAAGAAGACAATGTTCACCCCACCTATGACTAAAACACATAAATCTAGGTCTAAAAAAGTTTATAAATCGACCTAAGCACAAAATTATGTCTAAAATATAAAAATCGGTTGAGAAAACAAAACAAAACCCATCATTATACCAGGGTCTGGCAATCGTTCAGTGGGGTTGTGTGGTATTTCTATGCCCATTGCTATGCCAGGATATCTCATCTCAGGGTTTGCCTTTATATATGTGTGTGTATGTGTATATATATATATATATATATATATATATATATATATATATATATATATATATACACACACACACACATGCATACCCCAGTTTAACGACGTAACTGGTTAGGTAAATCCTCATCATTAGGCGGGGTATCATACATCAGGTTATTTTTTACGTGTAATGTGGGACGTTTACTAGCCTTGGGTTTCCCCCCAAACCAAGCCCAAAACCCACCCAAATGAGCCCAAAAACAAGTTTCAAACCAATCTAAATGGCCTAACAGCTGTCAAGGAAGCTAACCTAAGCCTAACACCCATAAATAACTCATTAAAACCAACAAATAAAATCTGAAAATCGTCAAATATAAGTCTGGAGAAAATCAAGGTAAACTGTACCCCAAAATGACAATGTTCACCCCACCTATGGAAGTCTAAAAACAGTTTATAAATCAACCTAAACACAATTTTAGTCAAAAATATCATCAAGATCAGCAAAAAAAAATCAAAACCAATCGTTAAACCGGGATCTGGCCATCGTCAGGTAGGGTACGATGGTATTTCTACCCCCTTCGTTATGCCGGGGTATTGTATATCGAGGTATTACTGCATATACATATACAGTATATAACGTAAACTCTAACTTATCCTTTGTCGCAATATCTGGCCCAATGCTATACCCATCACTAGTGGCTCAACTCTATTAAAAATAATATCTGGAAAAATTATGCAACATTTGGCACCGAAATGGGATGTAACCAGCAGTTGTATGCAATATCCGCCATTGAGCTGTATCAACAGGCTCATAAGTGGTAGCCAACGGGCACTGTATAACTGTCTATCTATCTATCTATCTATTGCCAGACACCACAATCCCGCAAAGGGTGGCCATTTGACACTGAGTTAGTTGTTTTACAGGGAGGGGCACTAACCCTCCACTAACCCACTTGTTGACACGTAGGGAGTATAACTGTACTTCATTATTATTTTATTGTATTTTCTGCTTAGTTTCATCTTTTACTCACAGGCAAGTTTTTAGGACTGAGGGTCGAGATCCAGCGTGATGCCGAACGCTGAGCCGATGGAGGATACTATGCAATATCCAGCGTTTCACGTTACTCTGCACAGGGCATGGCTGAATTACAAAGGGTAATTGTGAGCTGAATTACAACATATAATTCAGTTTACTGTATATATATATATATATATATATACTGAGTATATATATATATAGTGTATATATATATATATATATATATATATATATATATACTGTATTGCAAAAAAAAAAAAAGTTTGTGGTCGTACAGCCAGCTGGAATAAAACTCTGAAGCTAGTGTTCAGATATATTTTGATGTCAATTTTTTTCAAAACACATACAAAACTATGTAGCATAATTTTCTGAATTACACCCAACTAACAGGCGCTGAAATTAATATGACCAATTACTGAACGTATGCAGTTCTATGCATTCCCTTCTATTGGCATCCATCACAAATGCTTTTTTAAGTACTGTACAGTACTTATTAAATAAGGAGGTGGGGGTGATTCTCCAGTTCCTCTCTTCATCATTCACTGGATCAACATTAACATGAACTTGCCTAACTCTGCCCAATCCATTCACTCTGCCCAATCCATTCAAACCTAACCTAACCTAACATGGCTGTAAATATCATACCTGATGGTCTTCCAAACTGAATAATCCCCTCCTTACTTACCAAGTATTAAAAAGTGCATTTGCAATGGATGTGTATGGAGGAAAAAGTGTTTGAAACTCCATAAACTAAATGGTGAACATGAGCCTAATTTCATTCTCCATTAGTTGGGTGTAATTCCAAAAGAATACCAAAAACGACAGGACCAGCTTAATTTCAACTTCAGAATCCGAGGTTATGATTTTATAAAAAATTACCTTATCCAAATCTTCTGGGGTGGGGTTGCAGACTTGTTAAAACCGGCAAAAGTTGCAATTCTCCTACAGGTCACCACCCTCCTTACAGGCCACAAGGAGCTGAAGGATGTTTGTACTGCCAGAATAGAGCCACGTCGCTAAAATGGTGCCACCACGTGAATAATTCCTTCTCCAACACTACAGCTTCCATTTCAAGTTTTTTGGATTCCCTTCTCCAGCTTCTCTATACACCATCACTCATTACCTCTCTATAACAACTATTTATACATTCTTACTCCTTCCACTTAATCTTACAAATACACAAGCAAATGAACAATACTCACTTTCAGTATGCATTACGTCGGTGTCCAGAAAAAATAAAATATTTCTTTGCACAACATCGTCCCCGTCAAGGAAACGTCGGCGTCCATGCCACGTCATCTACATGAATAACTATTTTTGTTCTTTTAATTATAGATAATGTATTAAAATAGATTTATCTTAAATAAAATAAGAAATTATCAAGTATATTCTTGCAATCATTCCAATTTACTATCATTCTTCGTTGCATAACTTTACTTTATGCAAATAGGAATTAAATCGTTTCATCACTGCATAAGCCGTAAATATATAAATTACAGATCTTAAATTTCGTATCCAGCCATAGTTTCAATACCTTTACGGATGTATGGAGTTCAGATTATTTTTTTTGGTTAATAAATATTATGGGTGGGTTAAAATAATGCCATATGGGTGTCCTTTCTTTTCTCTCCTCTTTCCTTTTTCTTCTCTCATTTTTCCTTTATTTCTTTTCCATCATTTTATTTTCTTCCTTCATCCCTGCCTTTCTTCTTTCTTTCCTTCCCTCCCCTTAGCCCCTGCCTTCTTTGCTTCTTTCCTTCCTTTCTCTCTGACTCCTTTTTCCCCTCTTCCTTCTTTCCTTCCAGTTCCTTTCTTCTTTCCTTCCTTCCTCCCTGCCCTACTTATGCATTTCGTTTATTTCCGTCCTTTATTCTTCCTTCCTTCTTTCCTCCTAGACTCCTTGTCTTTCCTCTAACTTCCTTCATTCCTTCCTCCCTGCCCTACTTATGCATTTCGTTTATTTCCTTCCTTCCTTCTTTCCTCCTAGCCTCCTGTCTTTCCTCTTACTGCCTTTATTCCTTCTTTTTCTTTCTTCCTTTGTCCTGCCTTTCTTCCTCCCTCTCTCTTTCCTCTTCCTTCTTTCTTTCCCTCCTTTCTTTACTTCTTCCTTCCTTCCTCCTCCGTCTTCCTTCCCTGCATAATGTTTTTTCCTCCATTTTCTCTCTTCCTTCTCATTTATCCTACTTTCTTCCATCTCTTCTTGCATTCCCCATTCATTTCCTCTCTTCTCCCTTCCTCCTCTCTTCTTTCCTTCACTTCTCTTGCTCCTTTCCTGCAATTTCTCCTTCCTTCTTTCACTCCTTCTTTCCACCACTTTTCCTTCACTTTCCATCCCTTCCTTCTTTCACTCCCAGAGTCCCTCCTTCTTTCCTTCACTCTCCTCTCCTTCTTTTTATTATACTTCCTTCCTTCCATCCTTTATTTTCCCGCCTTCCTTCCCATATTCTCCCTCCTTCAACTCCTTTTCTTAATATCCCTCATTCCTTCGCTTGTTCTCCTGTCTTCCTACCTTCCTTCCTTTATTTCCCCTCATCCATTCCTTCATACATGTTTTTTCTCGGAGCATTTGGCTGGTTGTACAAATATATAAGTAATGCAAACAAAATATATTTTGTATGTTAATTCCTCTCTTCTGTATAAAAAAAATTTTGAGATGCATTTGGTTTGGCGGTGTATAAGATAATAAACGTTAGACAACCCTTCCCTACAGAATTAAGGCGTCTGGAGGTAGACAGATACATAAAAACAGAGATAGTCAGATAGGCAGAAATATAGACAGACAGAGAGGTAGATAGACAGAATTACAAGAACTTACCTGCATGAACTCCACTAGCTCCTTGCATCAGTTTGACTGTCTGAAATAACCAAAGGAATACTCATTACAGTTCATTCTTTTAAACTTGGCAAGGATTTTCCTTCGTTTGTAGCTTACCTCCTGTAGCTCAGTGGCAGAATAATATTATATGTCCTTTTCATAGCACTTGTTCATGATTAGCACCTTATTCTGGTAGCAATCTCTTGTTTGAGCTCAGCACTTTAGATGCAGAGACAGCCAATTGTACGCCTAGTCAAAGTGAACAGAGTACTCATTGTAAAAGCCTTGCACACCTATGCCCTGGTGCTGGAGATGGACGTCTGCATGTGGTGGCACCAATATAACCGGGTGGCTCTGGTGCTCGGATATATTCTACAAATTTCCCACAGCTCCCTTCCTATCCCCCGAAAAGAGGCTGTGGATTGCAGGAGGGCAACTTCAGCCAACAGTCCATCAAGTTTATATTCAGATGAACCTGGAGCCAAAACAAAAAATTTCTGGCAGTGCCACAAATAAGGAGAGGAGTTTAGAGGGTGAAATGTGAGTCAAAAGAGAACAGGTACACTGAAGGCGTGATAAGAAATAGAAGTGAACATTGGAGTAAAACTGTTGTTGCTCAGCAGTACTGTGATCCATATTTCATTGTAACGTATGTAAGTGAAGCCTGGCTTTTATTGAAAGGACACAAGTCAAGAGTGAGAGGAGTGGAAAAGAATTATTCAATAAAACTTGAAGTTTACCTGGAGAGAGATTGAAAAATGTGGAAGTTTGTTAGCACTGTGTTACTGAGGATTTGTTGGAAAGTGTTATGAGAAATACACTGTAATGGTTTGGCCATGTGATGAGAATGGAGAGTGGGAGATTAACTAGGAGAGTGTATGTAAGTGAGGTGAAGGAGAGACCAAGGATGGGTTGGAGACAGAGATAAATAAGGGTGGTGACAGAAGGATAGAGGGCAGCCTGATGGTGGACAGGGTGACATAGATGCAAGTTGCTCATGGCCACCTCTTTTGCGATTAAGGCATCTGGCTGTAGATGGGTAGGGAAGATAGCTTAGGAGGGGGGGAAGTGTACTGGGAACGTCATTCCTTTTCAGCTTCATGTCCTGTGAACTGTGTAAAAGTGGGAGGACTCACAAAAAAGTAGAATGCTGTATACTTTTTTACCTTTTCATTTGGCGGTAGGTAAGGCTGCCCGTCATCCACTCACTCGATGCAGTGCTAAGATGTGACTACACTAAATGACAAGTCTAATAGTTTCTGGTAACCGAGGAGGCTACAACGCTGGGTTGTAACCCTATAACCAAACTTGGGGTGATGTGGAGCCGACTATGGTGCCCCTGTTAACTTGGTGGACACGCAACTGCGGCGTCTAACCAGGAATCAAACCTTGCCAACTCTTTTCCTGTATATCGCCGAGGTAAGGAATTGTCTGCTACAAGAGAACATCGGTTTACCGCACGGAGCGGCCTGCAGAAACAGTTGCTTGCTTACAGTTCATGGGTCTACTTGGCCAGACAGACTAAGGTTACCGGTACTCCAGTACTGCAACCACCTTTTCACTGGTTTAACGATTACAGAACCCTGGTCGGAGTGATGGCATTTCTTGGGTTTGATCCCCAGCTGAAGGTCTTTCTGTAATAATACCACCAAATGGAATAGACTGGTCTTCTACCTACAGATATACTGCATTACAGCCTAGCCTCGGAACCCTACACCTCAAAACAGATAAAATGGTATTGGTTATTGCTCCTTTTTAACATTTTCATTTTACATGCATATTACAACTAATGCTATAAAATATCGTGAGGGTTAGCAGTGGAGTCTTATTAATGAGAACGACAGTTTTTAGCAAATATTTATTAAAGTTGTAATGCATCTTCTATTACAATATTTGGCACATAGACACACTGTACAATTATTTAACTAAAGCAATATTTACAGCACTGAGAGCCTTCAGCTGGTAGGCTATTTATAGGAAGTCATAAATGTTTCTGATGATTTTACCAGTAATTCTGCACGTGATTCCTTTATCTTGATATAGCAACCAAAAATTTATGCATCTTAATATCAACCCAAATGCTATATTTCGTATTTTGGTTTAGCTATTCCCAGACGCTTCTATTCAGCTTTGGAGAGAATTTTCGAATAGAAGGATTTAGATATAGCCTTCATAAACCCCTTCATTACAAGAGGGCCGTCCTAAGCTGGGTATAATTGGCTGGACAGCGCAAGATTAAAATAGCTTTATAAAAGTATCACTGAAATGAGTGGGTTAAGTACATATTTTATATCAGGGAAGGTAAAGTTGATTATATAATTAGAAAAAATGTATACAGTCCATTTTACGAGTCTGCAAATGGAAATCGGGCACCCACTGTTCCTCTTCAGTCCAATAATGTATTAAGCACTTTATTCCTCGTATTTATAGATTATTTTGTTCAGGTTAGGGAAGACTCCTACGACTAGATGGGCCAGATATAGCCTTCATATGGCCTGTACTAGAAAAGATCCCGTTAAGATCAAGTGACATCACTTGGCAGCAGCAAGAAAATGGCAAAACATATCAGGCCAGACTGATTCAACGAAGAAGGTTACGCGGAACATTTTCCAGCAAAAGTGCTTATATTCTTCCAAAAAGGTGAAGTAAACTAAGTAATGCATAAGGCTGACATTTATACACCCTATTATATTTTTGCAGGAAAATCAAGGTAGGTAAAGGATCCTCCTATGTGTTTTTTCAAGAAAAAACTAATCTTAATATTAGAGGAAAATTATCATGCTTTTTCGTTTTAGCAGGAAGGACAAGGTAAGATACGCAGAAACTTCCCATTTCTCGAATTCTTCATGCTAAAGAAAATCTGTGGTGCAGGAGGGACTTCGTCATAAATTTATTTTTGAACTTGCTTCACTGCATTCACTTTAGTCAACCGGTTGCAGGTTATTCTGAACTTTAAACTGTTATTGTTAATAATAGCCATGACGCAAGCTATTCACCACGTTGATGTATTTTTTGCTTATTCACCCTACTTCCTATGATTGTATCAATCTTACAGATCTCTTGTAGTGAAGGGAGTAGAAGAGATTTAATCCTTTACCTCATCTCAAAAATTGCTTCTCACGCTGAAAACAGTTATTTAGAGGTAGCAAGAATAACATAACAAGAAACACATTTTATAACTGCACCAGCCCCAACTATAATCCACCATCCCAAATGATGTCCATCGTCTTTGAACACACCCCTCAGAGACACCCCAGACGCGAACCACATGCACCTCAGACGCATCCTAGACATGCCCCCTGTGGATGCGTCGAAAATCGATGTACGTGGAAGTGTGATGCTGGTAAAACAAAGGCAGCATTTCATCTGTCATAAATGTACAATAACTCAGCGACACTGTGAGGGACACACTAGATTTGGTCGCCCCTGTGGGTGTGACAAAAGTATACCATCTTAGTGAAAGGGTTACAATTTTTTCCATTAACTCCAGGTGTGTAGTTTGCCCAGCTTCCAAATTGTATTTCGCCTGACTTGTAATAAGAGGCTTTAAGGTCAGTAGCATTAGGTCAGTTTTTTCTAGTATGTAAATATTAATTAGACTGCATACGAAACTTAGTCAACGATGGCATATACACAAAACGACTTATGAGACAGTTTAAGTTGTCGATTAAGCTACACACGTGAGTTATGGTTTGGAATATATAACCAAGTGAATATGACGATGCAGAGTATCATTTTAGAAAGCATCAGAAACAAATAATTTCAGTCCCCATTCCTTTGTTTGGAGGTACCCTTGAGGGAGAGACTTTAGCCACTTTCACCACCACACAGGCACTAAACATGGGCCCAGGATGAGTATCTCAGTTACAGAGAGCTAAGAAGAATATGTAGTTCTTCTTGTTTCCAGCTCTTATGTCTCGCACGGTGATCTTCCTCCGAGTCTTTGCGTCTTGTTTGCTTGCAGAGTGAGTATTTGAGTCGGTCCTAGACTGACTCCACTAGTGTCCAATTGCCAATGACCTCTTCATTAGCCACAAATGTCTGCTTCTCTCGTTTTTATCGTTAAGAGTGCCATGTGCTGCTTCCTGTTTCGTTGTCAAGCTGTCCAGTTTTTTACATAAATGTTATTACTTTTTCTGGATGTCTTTTTACTTCCTGCAGAGTTGCTGTTGTCCTTAATCTAGGTGTTATTTTTGGTAGTTATAAATTTTCATGGTCTCCTTTGGGCCGCCCTTTTCCCAATTCAAAAACTGTGTTCTGGCTTTAGCAAGAGCGACTCCTCCCTTCTCTTCTCACTTGTTTATTCCTGGCTCCATTTTTCCATTGTTTTTCTCGTTGAATAGCGTTCATTTCCAGCATTTTTTTTTTTTTTTTTTTTTTTATGAGCAAATGTTAGGCAGTTTGGTATGCCGTGATGAAAATATTCAGTATTTGTGTGTGTGTGTGTGTGTGTGTGTGTGTGTGTGTGTGTGTGTGTGTGTGTGTGTGCTATTAGTCATCAGGGAACCAACCCAGTTGTTTACAATTGACAGTCATGTGCGCTGCCACAGAGAACTGCAGCTTATTGTATATTTATAATCTAGGGACTACACCATCACAAGTGATGGTTTTTGGCTTACGTAAAGGATGCCACTACCTCAAGGTGAACAGCAGCGTTCAGATTATCATGTAACATGAGATTACTACTGTGCCCGACAGGAGACCGCCAGACTGATTTTATGTTCACAACATGACATCATGAATATGAACTCTCAATTTCAGGTTATTTTGCGATAGCCTTTCGTCATTTTCATTTCACAATTTGTTGGAGCTGGTACTGATGCAACGCAAGTGATGACTCCTTAGTCATTAACTACATAACTCTTGCACTTGGCATTTGTCTACCGTCTACCCTTCTCCCATCACCGCAGGTAGAAGTGTTCAACCTTCAAACATGACTACCCACACAAAGATTCACGTTGGATGGGCACCCCCCCCCCCCTGGTTTACCCACAATGTCGCAACACAGTGGACAAACTCAACCACGGCCCATAACATTCACTTCCATCGACAGTTTCACAAAACTGCTGCTAAGGTGAGCCTCACAGTATGTGTTGGTATCAATCTCTCTAGTCAGCTCACTAGAGACACCAGACATCCCTAGTCTGTAGTTGATACACGATGTTTGGGGCCTCCACCTTACTCTTGCTGTTTTTCCAGTGAGCTTGAAGACTCTTTTTTTTCAAAGTCGTCTCCAAATAAGGAGTAAATAACTAGAGTTACCGAGCAAAAACCCATTTTCACCCGCATCGAGTGAATTCCGAGGCACATGATTCACTAGACCCAGCCTGAAGATGTTATACACCTGCTCCTCTCCGTGTCACACTGAGCAAGGCCACGCACATAAGTTGTGGTGGCAGTCCCACCATCTACATGTGAGTCAGGTGAATACATGGTCACATGGAAGTGAAATCCTGTAGTTAAGTGGCCGCCCTGTGAGCAGACAAGACATTAGGACTAGTCAGTCATCATGCCTCAGACTAAAGACAAGAAACAAAGCATCCTCTCCTCACCATTCTGAGGTGATTCCTCCGATCACCATTTCTAATATCTTTGTGGTGGCGAAGGTGCTTTGAAGTCTCATCTTGGTACCTGCAAATTCACTTGCTACAATTTTTTGTCTTTTTCTTGCAAAAATCTATTAATTTGGTTTAGTTTTTATTTCTAGCCCCAAGGTTATACGACTCGTTATACTAAATTTGCTATGCTGCTCATTGTAACCGTTTTTGAGGTCTGAAGGCTTCTCAAGAAATATATACAATTTATATAAAAACTATGGTAAAACTTAAGAGCAATATTGCAAGTAAATCATCCTTGCCGAACAGTAGAATATAATATTGAAAAAATTAACATGCCAGGAAATGACTAGTCAGTTCACTGTTGCAATATAAACAAACTTCCCAGCAAACTTCTGACACAGTGTTTGCTGCAGTTCATGACTTGAAATATCATAAGGAAATAAGAATCTATCAAGTATACTGAAGGCATCAACCGTAACAGTATTGTCATCGCAGCGATATAAAACTGGTATGTCCATTTCCCCCTCCTCCTCCCACCTTTCCTTAACCCTTTAATCTGGTGACGTACTTTTCAATTTATTTATGCTACTTCAAGACGATTTATTTCACCTTCGGAGAGACCTTTTGTAGTGAAGGGTAAGTGAAGGCTACATCTATCCCACCCAGACCAAAATGTCTACTCTTACCTCAAGGAAATCGTCTGTAGCCGGAAAAATTTAAAAAGCAATTTTGATATGGGTTTAACCGTCTGTACATTCAAGTCTTAGTTTAACCTTGCCTGCTACAGACAATTTTATTAATCAGGAATGGCCCTAGCATACTTCCCGTAAAAAATAAAAAATAAAAAAACACTCCTAAACCAAGTAAAGCCATCTGGAGCCAGCATGAACGAAATATTACAGAACATTATTTTCATCAATTCCAAGAAGGTCCCCCAGAGTTCTCTCCACATCTGCAGACAACTGACTCTCCCTCGCTTCCACTGTTAGGTTGGGAAACTAATATTCACATGTACTGTAGTAATAAAGACATGTATAACTGTACTAGGACCTCGAATTCTGCGGGACAAAAATTTATGAGCTTAATGTTGCAAAAATCTCCTGGTGGTATAATATATTTTTGTAAACTTCCCGTCTATCAAGCCCATCAGAATAATACTGTAATTGTTGACTGAGGTACGGTTGGCTCCACTCCCGCATGACCCACACTGCACTTCAAATGCAGGCTCAGCAGTCGATAAACATTAGTCCAAGCTTTTTTCTCTTCTTCCTCTC
The DNA here is from genome assembly GCF_032717465.1 of Coenobita brevimanus. NCBI lineage: Eukaryota > Metazoa > Arthropoda > Malacostraca > Decapoda > Coenobitidae > Coenobita > Coenobita brevimanus. The sequence goes on along the minus strand of NC_137014.1, from coordinate 956,214 downwards.
TCCCCTGCTCAACAGTGGGTTACGAATCTGGCTCGCATGTAAGTTATGGGTTTGCACTTCAACTCAGACATCATTTGCAGTGCCAGGTGGGTCACGGGGGACTGGTGACAAATGTACATAAACAACAGAGAATATAAACATTAACCTTAAATACCTCAACACTGACTTTTGGCTGTTTAATTCTTTTGATTTTGAAGTCTTGCACGTCAACGAATCAAACATAATTTCGTATCGAAGAATTGTCATATATACACTGCACCTTACTATGTCAAGTTGCCAAGTACTACCAACCTAACAGTCAGGATATAATAGATTCGTTTGTCTGCAACTGTCCAAAAAAGTTTACCTCTCTCCTGTGCAACTTCCCACTGCCTTGCTTCCTACTGCTTTGAGTATGTCCCCGCATCACTTTTACGTATCTTCACAGTATATGCTGTATCAATGCTGTTTGGCAGTCTATGTTTTTGATCAGACTGTCTGTGTTGGTAAGGAAGTAGAGCTCAACGGGCCCCTTACCGTTTAAAAGCTTTGCAATTGTGTAAACAGAATTTCTTACAAAATTGTTGTTATAAAATGGAAGATATTTTTCTAAGTATTCAACACTTATATCTTCTATGGACACACTGTACTATTTTATTCAAGCTTTCACAAGACAATTTTGTTCAGTTGCGGGAAATTACAGTATTTAAGGGTTGAAAACTGATTGAACTTAATTTCTTTCTTAATTTCTGACAACCCGGCTTATCAATCTCCTAAAATAAAGCTGTTTGGACTTGGCCTAAATCAAATACCCAGGTGCATCCATATCACTAAAAGGGTTAATTACAGAAGACAATCAATCATGCACTCAACATGTCAAAGGTATCAAAGAAACCACTGTAACATTCAACGATGGTTCACCGAACACAAGAAGGAGGCAGTTCAACCAGGGAGTTCAGTTTAATGAGCTTAGGGACAGCTTTTACATTTTCTTTTGTCCTTCTCCTGACGAGTTTACTGAACTTAGGATGAACTTTTCCAGCTGGAGAGGTTAAATATTGCCCTACAAACTTCCCTGCATGCAAGAGGCCTTCCGTAAGTACATAATATCGTCTCTGGTATCAAGAATAGCGAATAGAAAGACACCCAGATTAAACGGCGTAACGATGAGCAGGGCGATGAGAAGAATGGTACTGGTGAAAGGGGTGACAAGGTGGCATATGGGTTGTTTACAGCTTGGATGCAGCCTCTGAAGTCGCTTTACTGGGCTTCTTCCACAAACGGTTGTATCGATGGTTGGCCTCGCACTCGTCCTCCGCCCTGCAGAAAAGAAGTTAGCATTGACTGATGCCTAATGACTGTTGTAAGGTCATTCAGGCAGCTACCCGGTTTTTGCCAAGTCCTAGGACTTTTGTCGGGTAAGAAGACTCCCCATCAACACTTTCTTAGCGATTTATTTTTGGATGCGGCTGGTTAACATCCTTTTGCAGGTTATTAACGCACAGTATGGTGACGTTTGCAAGCTTTAAATTACAGAATAAGACAGTAACGTGTAAGAAGCACAATAAATCGCTCAAGAAAAGGTGTTAGGGAGCTTCCTTAACCGATGAGAATACGGGTCCCAGTTTTCCCTCAGACTTAGAAGAGCAGCTGTCGAGTTTACAATCCAGGTTCCTATTTCAGCTGCCAGGTAGGAACGCAGGTTGAGAGGAAGAAAAACACCTTAGGCTAAATCATACACTTTACTATACACTGAAATACTTAGCACATTCAACTACATACATATATAATTAACCTCTTCTTTAAGGTTCTTCCTGTAACCCCGTAAATCAGGTTGGGGTTAGGATGGGGTAGGTGGGAGTGGTGGTTAGTAAAGTGGGTGAGTAAGGTTGGTGGGGTTGGTTGTTGGGTAGGCAGGGCTGGTGAAGGGTGAGTGGGGTTAGTGAGATGGGTGGGTGTGTGGAGTTGGTGGGGTGGGTGGATGGGGTGGGTAGGACTGGTGAAGGGTTAGTGGGGTTAGTGAGATGGGTGGGTGGGTGAAGTCGGTGGAGTGGATGGAAGAGGAGTTGAGTGAGATTGATGGGTGCGTGGGTGGGGTTCGTGGGGTGGGTGGGTGACTGGGTTTGGTGGAGTGAGTGGTTGGGTAGATGGCGTCAGTGGCCTGGGTTCGGGAGGTAGTTAAAGTGCTGCTCTGCGCCCGCTGGGCTGGGATGGGTTAGGCTGAAATGAGTTGGGTTAGGATGGGCTGGGCTGGGCTGGGTTGCCCAGGGTAAGGTACGGGTGGTCTTGGCTGGCCCAGGTCGATCTGGCTAGGGTTGGGCTTAGCTTGGCTTGGTTGGCCAAGGCAGGGATGGGCTTGGATGAGGCAGACTGATCCGAGCAGGGCTGACTGAGCTAATGTGGGGTGGCCAAGGCAGGGATGGGCAGGGCAAAACCTGGCTGGGTTAAGCTGGCAAGAAATGAGAAGGAAAGGGGAAGGAAGGGCAAGGCAGGGCACGGTCGGGAAGCAGAGCAGGGCAGGGCAGGGCAGGGCAGGGCAGGTCTAAGCTGGGCTAGGCTGGCTTACGAAGGGCTGTGCTTGGCATGCAGGGCTAGGCAGAGCAGGGCAGGTTTCGGCTGGGCTGAGTAGGGTTGGGCATAGCAAGGCATTGCTGGACTAGGCAGTGCATGGCAGGGCTGAGCTGGCAGGCTGAGCTGGGCTGTGCTGGGAAGGGCTGGGCAGGAATGGACAGGGCTGAGCAAGGCAGGAAAGGGACTGGTCTATGCTGCGGTGTGCTGGGCTGGGGTGGGTTGGCCAAGGCAAGACAGGACAGGGCAGCGCTGGGCAGAGCTCGACTGAGCTGGGTTGAGTTTGATTGACCAGCACAGGGCAGGGTAGGGCAGGGCACCGCAGGCCACGGCTGGATAGGGCAGAGCTAGGTTGGGCTGGGCAGGGCACGGCACGGCAGAGTAGGGCTAGACTGGGGAGACTGGGTTGGGCGGCGTTAGCCAGGGTGGGACAGAGCTAGGCAGGCCTAGACTGGGCTGACCAGGGCTAAATAGGGCGGAGCTGGGATTGGCTTGGATGGGCAGGGCAAGACTGGGCTGGGCTAGGATGGGTAGGCCTAAGTACGGCTGGATAGGGCTGAGCAGGGTTATGCAGGGCTGGGCAGGCCATTGCAGGGCAGGGCAGTGCAGGACACAGAAAGGCAGGGAAGGGCAAGGCAAGCCAAAGAACGGCAGGGCTGGGCTGGCCTGGGCTATGCGGGTCTGGCTGGAGCAGGGTAGGGCAAAATTTGGCTGGGCTGAGCTGAACTGTGCTGCCAGATCAGGGCAAGGATGCGTTGTGCTGGCCTGGGCTGGACTGAGCTAAGCTGGGCTGGACAAGCCTAGGCCTCGCTGACCTGGGCTAAGCTGGGCTGGGAACCAGGCAAGGGCAAGGCAGGGCAGGGCTGAGTAGGGAGGGGCTGGGCAGGGTACGACAGGGTCAAACTGAGCAGGTCTAGGTTGATCAGGGCTGTGCGGAACTGGCTGTGGCAGAATTGGGTTATGCTGGCCAGAGCAAGACAAGGAAGGGCAGGGCTACGCTATGCTGTGTTGGTCCGGGCTGTGCTAGGCTAGACTGAGTTGGCTTTGCAAAGACGGGCCAGGCCAAGGCAGGCCAGGACAGGACAGGGCAGGGCTGGGCAGGGCAGGGCAGGGCAGGCCTGAGCAAGGAAGGGCTGGGAGGGCAGAGCAGGGCTGGGCTACGCTGTGCTGATCAGTTTTCTGTTTGGTGCATGCTTTCAAGTTCGTGGACGTAGTTATATTTGACTCTTTGATGTTAGTAACTGATGATCATCGGCATTAAAGCTCCTTCTTGCTTTGGTGATGAACGCCTCTTAACAATGAGCCTCTCGGACTAAAATAAACTCTAGGAGGTGCCAATGGTTGGGTCAGAGAGACTTCCAGGAAGTTATGAGCAATGCCTTCAGTTAAACGAGGCTGCTAATGACGCTGAATGTAGTCTGAGCATACTTGACGGTTGGAAACCTCAAACTAGTCACGTTAGTCTTCCTGAGTCTACACACCTGCTAATTATCGCCTCTCATATCACATAAATGTTGCTATATCTTGCTTTAAAGTTCCCTCGGAGTACTACTTTGTTAGAATAAGGAACAAACTAGAGAACTACATCAACGGAGCTGTAGAATTTGTCTTTAATGTGTGTGTGTGTGTGTGTGTGTGTGTGTGTGTGTGTGTGTGTGTGTGTGTGTGTGTGTGTGTGTGTGTGTGTGTGTGTGTGTGTGTGTGTGTGTGTGTGTGTGTGTGTGTGTGTGTGTGTGTGTGTGTGTAACAGTATGAAGTCCGGCAATAAGAGGTAGCAATGTCTCCTACCACACACCAGCTTTTTTATCACCCAGTACATGTTCTCTCCCTCTCTCTCTCTCTCTCATGGGTAGGCCCGTATGGTAGGAAACTCCACGACCTTCACCAGACGACTAAATTTTGCCCTGCCCTGCCCTGCTCTCTCTCTCTCTCTCTCTCTCTCTCTCTCTCTCTCTCCTCTGCACCACCGTCATATTTATATCACCACATTATTCTCCCTGGCTCTAATCCTGACTCACTTTCTCACCCAGCTTTAAACCCTCGTTGCGGTGGGTGTTTTCTAAGTTACATAAAATCGTCTGATGTAAGAGAGAGAGAGAGAGAGAGAGAGAGAGAAAGAAAGAGAGAGAGAGAAACATTCGTACAGAAGACGTGATTGACCGTCATATCTAACACTTCTTGTTCAAAAGGTCTTCCCAGAGTTAAAACAAAAATAAATAAATAAATAAATAAATAAAATCCTCTGAAAATAGCACAAATAAATTACAAAAGGCGTCTCAGAGCGAAGGGATTTATTTCCAAATAATAATAATAATCATCATCATCATCATCATTATCATCATAATAATAATACGACTAAAGGGACCGTGGCGCAATTCTTACACACATGACCAAACTAATTTATGTTGAATCGACCTGATGTTCTGAAATTACCTATGAGGACTTTCCACTGACTGAAGTAACTCTGAACTGATCTATTTGGGTCCCGAATGTAACTGAAATTTAACTGAAACGACTAAATTGGATCCAAGCTGACTTAACCCCTCCAATCCTCGGACCCCCTCTCTCACATATCCCCCAGTCTTCTTTATTTAGTTCATTCTTTTACACGATCCCCCAGTTCTCGCCACCGTAACATTTTTATCTCAACATCTCTCTCTCTCTCTCTCAGGGCTCACAAAAGATCGTATCTCAGGGCAACGTAGGAGCCAGGCATGACAGGTCGGCCACAAACAATTCTCACACACAATTCTCACGCAAAGTTCTCCCATTTTTAGTGAGTTTCCCGCGTAACCCTTAATTCTGACCACTGTTTTGGGGTTTGTATACTCCACTTTTACTTGTATTCTCTTGTATTCCTTTTTTAAAGCTCTTTTTCTACATTTTTTAGCTTCTTCTGGTGTCCGTGAGTGGCTTTCGTTGTTACTGCTGTTATTTTACTTGTATTTGCCTTCATGTTTATCCCTGCTTTTCCTTTCATTCTTTCTTTTTCTTCTTTTTCTTTCTTTCCTTCTTCCTGATTTCCTTCTTTCTTCCTGTTTTAATCCTTGCATATACGTAAAGGTAATAAGGTGAAAATATTAATAAGGATAATAATACAAGGGAGAGAGCTTGAAAATGAAGAGGTACGGAGTTTGAGGAGAGAGTGAGGGAACTACAGGGGTATATCCTCTCTGAGTGTGGTTGGAACGGTGTATGGTGAAATGCTGATTGGAAGGGTAAACACAGGTACGGAAAAGCAGGTATGTGAAGAAGAAGGTGAGCTTTGAGAGGGTGGGGTGTTTGTTGACTAGATAATATGCACTGCGATGTACTGCAATGTTTGGCAAAGAAATTCTAAAGTTGCATGTAGTCACTATAATCTATATTGCTAGTTATAGAAAATTTAAACTAACTCCTATTTTTAACTGCCAAAAGCTAATAATTTTCTGAGTTACTGAGGGAGGGAAAAGGGGGACGAAATTTCTGCATGCAACTGTACATGAACTACTAACGGGACTGAGACTGTACCTTAGGCTTCAGTAGGGCAAGACTGTACACGGTGAGGCCGCAAAGGGTGCCTCCACTTTAAACTCCATAATTATCTCATTACTATGCCATCATATTTTTACAAACTTTAATCATGCCCAACACTTTCTGAGTCCCTGGCTAGTTCCCTCCTGTTGTTTACCCGTTACCATGACAACGTTGTTTTTAGGTTTGATGCCGACCCGCGATTTTATGTAATTTAGAAGTGATTTTTTGTAGGGGATCAGAAAAGGAAGCCACTGACACCTTCACTATGATGCTGAGATTCTGTGTGTGTGTGTGTGTGTGTGTGTGTGTGTGTGTGTGTGTGTGTGTGTGTGTGTGTGTGTGTGTGTGTGTGTGTGTGTGTGTGTGTGTGTGTGTGTGTGTGTGTGTGTGTGCACCTCCTCACTGACTCTTTTTATTTTCTTCAAACTAACGATTTCAACCAGATGACGTAATTATTTCAGTCTTGCTTTTCCTAGACAATTTTATTTAACTTTACGGAAAAAAAAACTTACACTGTGTGTGCGTGGGAGGGACTTGGAAGCAGTCTCAACCAACACCCTTAACGAAAATGACGTATTCTGTGTTTAAATTTTCCAATCTCAAGACGATTTATCCAGCCTGGGAGAGACCTTCTTAGTTAGAAAAATAATAAAATGTTAGCAGTCACCATTAACTCCTTCACCATCGTGACTCCTTTTTTAAAACTCCAATTACTGAGAGATTTTTTGGAAGCTTATTCTTGCTTTTACCAGACGATTTTGTTCAGCTGTGGAGGGATTTTTCGAACTGGACGGGGCTTCAATAATTCCTCCACTGCCTGGGTGCTCCCCTAGACTCAGTAAAATCGTCTGTGGAGGCAAGAATAACTAAGTCCCCGGGTTGAATGGGTTACTCACACCCGCCCCAATCTGAGGCCTTGACTATTTCACCCACTTCACCTCGACAACGCTATTTTTTTCCCCTCATTGATATAAGACGATTTTCTTCAGCTGTACAGAGCACCCCAGTAGTGAAAGGGGTTAGGGAAGGCTCTATCCAACCCCTCTAGTTCGAAAAGCGTCCTCTACAAATTAATATAATCGTCTAGATGAAGCAAAACCGCGATAAATGAAATACGAGAAGCGTCACCGTAGTGGAAAAAATATATATATAGTCCTTTTACCTTAACTTGGCCCAGAGTCTTGTCCTTCTGTAGCTTGTTTCATGTACCTCAGGGCAGAATAAGGTAATGTTACGGCTCTACATCATATCCACTGCACTTCTTCATGACTAATACCATATTCTAGTGTTCGTCTATTGTTACAGCTCGGCGCTTAAGATGCAGAGATGACAATTTTATGCCAAGTTAGAGTAAATTGAGTATAGGTACCAACTAACCTTGACCTGACCCGTGTGGTGATGTGTTTTATTTTATTTTATTATTGCTGACACGACAAAAGGATTTCCAGGAACTTCTGTCCCTACTAAGTAAAGACCTCCCATTGATGCATAAAATCAGTCGCACTCTCTGTCTTTGCCTCTGTCTCTGTCTGTCTGTGTTTGTTTGTCTGTCTGTCTGTCTGTCTTTCTCTGTCTGTCTGTCTGTCTGTCCCTCTCTCTCTCTCTCTCTCTCTCTCTCTCTCTAAGATTTCATACCAAAATCAAGTTACTTACGCAGCCAAGCCTTGACAGCAGCGACTCCGGGCAAATTGGAACATTGTTTGACTTCCTGGCTCCCCTGTGTGTGTGTGTGTGTGTGTGTGTGTGTGTGTGTGTGTGTGTGTGTGTGTGTGTGTGTGTGTGTGTGTGTGTGTGTGTGTGTGTGTGTGTGTGTGTGTGTGTGTGTGTGTGTGTGTGTGTGTGTGTGTGTGTGTGTGTGTGTGTGTGTGTGTGTGTGTGTGTGTGTGTGTGTGTGTGTGTGTGTGTGTGTGTGTGTGTGTGTGTGTGTGTGTGTGTGTGTGTGTGTGTGTGTGTGTGTGTGTGTGTGTGTGTGTGTGTGTGTGTGTGTGTGTGTGTGTGTGTGTGTGTGTGTGTGTGTGTGTGTGTGTGTGTGTGTGTGTGTGTGTGTGTGTGTGTGTGTGTGTGTGTGTGTGTGTGTGTGTGTGTGTGTGTGTGTGTGTGTGTGTGTGTGTGTGTGTGTGTGTGTGTGTGTGTGTGTGTGTGTGTGTGTGTGTGTGTGTGTGTGTGTGTGTGTGTGTGTGTGTGTGTGTGTGTGTGTGTGTGTGTGTGTGTGTGTGTGTGTGTGTGTGTGTGTGTGTGTGTGTGTGTGTGTGTGTGTGTGTGTGTGTGTGTGTGTGTGTGTGTGTGTGTGTGTGTGTGTGTGTGTGTGTGTGTGTGTGTGTGTGTGTGTGTGTGTGTGTGTGTGTGTGTGTGTGTGTGTGTGTGTGTGTGTGTGTGTGTGTGTGTGTGTGTGTGTGTGTGTGTGTGATGAACAAATTCGTATGATTTTAGCTTTTGACTCAACAAAATCTTCTGAGGTCTGCCCCTGACAGATGAACAATATCGTCTGACCGCCTTTGACTGTTGAACAATATCGTCTGACCGCCTTTGACTGTTGAACATTATCGTCTCCTACTAGCCTCTGACTTGGAAACTCGTCCCAAATTAACCTCTGACTGCTGAACAAAATCGTCCCAAATTAGCCACTGACGTTGAACAAAATCGTCTTACAGCCTTTGACTACTGAACAAAATCATCTGACCCTTGCCTCTTCTGAACAAATTCGTTTGATACTGGCCAGAGTAAAATATCTTGCTGAATCCATAACATCGAAAGAGTTAAGCGAGGAGGCTTCAAACTCTGACTCCTGGGGTTACTCTCTGCTGAATAAAATGATCTAATGCTGGCCTAAAAAATAAATAGATCAATAAATAAATAAATAAACACTCGCTCTAAATATCTGGACTGTTTGGCCTAGCCCCGAGCCACTACGAAATTCTTACATGACAACAAAGGATAGGGTGATGTATGAGTGGATGGATTTCTGGTTCCTACTCATCCGTTGTATAAGCAGGTGTGGTTAGAATGTTGGATGGATGGATGGAAGGTTGGTTGGATGCTGGATGGATGGATGGATGGATGGATGGACGGATGGATGGGATGGATGGATGGACGGATGGATGGATGGATGGATGGGTGGTTGGTTGTATGTTGGATGGATGGATGGATGGATGGATGGACGGATGGATGGATGGATGGATGGATGGAAGGATGTTTGCCTCTTCTTTCCATCCCCAGACGAATTAACCTCTCCACTTTAATGACGTATTTTACATTCTATTAATGATACCTCCAGACGATTTGATTCAGCTTTAGGGAGAGATTTTCGAAGAGAAGGAATTACACACTGCCTTCACAAACCCACTCACTACTAGACGTCTTCCCTAAGTCGAAGAAAACCGTCTTGAGATAGGAAGGGAAAAAAAAAAACAATAAAGGACTGAAGGGGTTAACTCAGCCTATAAAAGACCTCTGGTGGCAAAAGAGTGAAACAGTGTTAGGTTCGTATCCTAGTCGGCAAATAATGCTCCCTTAACGCCTCTCTATTACCCGTTAATTTCTGAATATGGTATACGTTAATATTATCTTCTATGTTGATTATGCCAGTTATGTTGATGTTAAAATTGCATATACAAGGTGAACCACAAAATCCACTTCTACTCTGATAGGTAATTTTTCGTGTGTTGTGGGGACTGCTTAGTGTTACCATAGTCTACCTTGTATCAGTAACTCATTTCCTACTCTCACACCCACACCTCGCCCACGCCAGCAGACTGAGCCTTTCCCGCGACACACAACATAGTACCAGGTGAGTTTTCAGTGGGGCGCAATTTACGAGTCACCCTGTAAAACCTGGAAAATAATGTGTCGTATGGAAAATAAACTACGAAGGAAAGTGTGCTAGGAAGCCTGAAAGAATGCGGGTGTTAGTGTTGTCGCTGGCCACACACACACACACACACACACACACACACACACACACACACACACACACGCCTGGCAAGCTTGGGGGTATTTGTGCAGCACTGTGGGCCTTGCATGCCGCCCCGGGACACGTGAGCTGAATTATTGGAGGAGGTGCGCCGCGGCCCTCCAAACTTCCCAAAACTCGCCCCGATTTATTACAGCGAGTAAAATGAGGACACACGGCGGTATTTCTTTATGATATACCGCTTGTAATTTCTGCAGCGGAAGAGTCGGGTGAGCATTATCGAGCGTGAGGAAAGGCGACTGAAATTACCTGGCCTTGGGTAATATAAGGTAATATTTTGCATGGCCACAAACACTACCCCACTCTCACCAGCAGCCAGTACTACAAACCTTACCGTGAATACAGTGCACGGCTCCCAATACAGTGGTGCTTTTGTCACCTGCAGTGCCACTATAAACACCGACAGCCACCAACAGCATGAAGAGCCTTAAAATGGAAAACTGCGCCCCGAGAAGCTGTCTACATTTCATACAGCAACTCCTTTCCTGCTGAAGAAAGGCAATTGCAGCCTGTTGTTCACTGAGTTCACGTTTCAGAGGATCATGAGGTTACAACTACTACCACTATTACAGATGTGCACCCATGAAGTTGAGGAATGTGCGTGTGTGTGTGTGTGTGTGTGTGTGTGTGTGTGTGTGTGTGTGTGTGTGTGTGTGTGTGTGTGTGTGTGTGTGTGTGTGTGTGTGTGTGTGTGTGTGTGTGAGAGAGAGAGAGAGAGAGAGAGGGAGAGAGAGAGAGAGAGAGAGAGAGAGAGAGAGAGAGAGAGAGAGAGAGAGAGAGAGAGAGAGAGAGAGAGAGAGAGAGAGAGAGAGAGAGAGAGAGAGAGAGAGAGAGAGAGAGAGAGAGAGAGAGAGAGAGAGAGAGAGAGAGAGAGATTAAACCTATAGTATCTGGTGCCACGAAAAAAGGCATACTGTAGTGTGTGTGTGTGTGTGTGTGTGTGTGTGTGTGTGTGTGTGTGTGTGTGTGTGTGTGTGTGTGTGTGTGTGTGTGTGTGTGTGTGTGTGTGTGAGAGAGAGAGAAAGAGAGAGAAAGAGATTACACCTACAGTATCAGGTGCCACGAAAAAAGGCGTACTGTGTGTGTGTGTGTGTGTGTGTGTGTGTGTGTGTGTGTGTGTGTGTGTGTGTGTGTGTGTGTGTGTGTGTGTGTGTGTGTGTGTGTGTGTGTGTAAGCCCGACCATCCTTCAGAGTGGGTCTCGGGGTGGAAAAAGTTTAAGCAACCCTGATCTAGAGCGAGGGCTTTTGATCTCCTGGGGGCATGATTCGCGTGGGGAAGGGTTCTCTCTCTCTCTCTCTCTCTCTCTCAAACACACACACACACACATACACACACACCATTCAGAATCATATTTAACTCTCTCTCTCTCTCTCTCTCTCACACACACACACACACACACACACCATTCAGAATCTTATTTAACTCTTCTCTCTCTCTCTCTCTCTCTCTCTCTCTCTCTCCTTTGCCTATCGACTACACGTAGGTCAGTACGATATACTAATACTTTTCTAAGTAGGTGGGTGGTGTGAAAGATCTGTTAAAATTGTTCTTGAATTATCAGAGATACAGCTTCATTTCTCTTGTATAACCAAAAATGAGTACGCGAAGGTTTAAACAAGCCCTAATCTTTTGCTGTCATTTATGGAACACCTGAATTTGTTATATGTGACTAGCCTTCATCCCATACTACTTTATAGTATAATCTGCATCGGTAAAGACAGATCAGCCATATACTCTACTACTTTTACTCTAACCTGGCCTAAAACTGCAGTCTCTCTATCTTCACTGCTCCGTTGTAACATTAACTTAACAATAAAATATGGTACTGATCATGAAGTAATGCCGCGGAAAGGATGTAGAGCCTTAGCATTCTCTTTTTCCTCCAATGACCTATGTGAAATAAGCTGCATGAGAGCGAAAATTTTGGCAAAGTTAGAATAAGATGTTGCAGAAATTACAGACAAAAACCGGGATCTTGTCCACAATTATGAGCTCTTGAATTTATAAATACTGTACTACCATAACATCCGAACTAATTCCTTGCTATCCTTTCTTATTTCCTCACACTCATATCTTTGTGCACTTCTAAAAACAATATATTTCTTTCCCCCACTCATAACTTCAGTATCTCTTACCCAAAGCCACTCCTCCCTCACTCTTTCTTGAAACTTTTTAATATATACTCACTGGTGCATTCACAGACAATTAATATTTGTTTCCAACACGCCTCCTTCTCCTGGCTTAATATGAAATGTTGACAAAGCACAAAACTCGCCCAAATGAGACTAAGTTCATCGCGTCTCCCCCTTGAATGTTGAGTGGAAGCACGTCTTGAGATTTAAATATTTACCCAGACCTGGTGTAAATCAAACTCACGACTGCAGAATGTCAAACACCCTGAGACTCACTTTCCCAGGCGGAAAACCATCATCACACGGATCACCACTAGCGACTTAAGATGTTACTTATGACAGGTGTATGAGAGGGGCGGATTTCTACTTTCTTGTGCTTATAGTTTTCAGATTAGAAAAAACGTAGAATTTATATATCAACATGCCTATACTGCCCAACCTACAGAGCCTATCTTCTCAAGGTATACTGCACACATCATGCCCCTTCATCACTACCATCCAAGTCTGTCCTGCTTACTCTTCTCCAAAAACTGCACCCATTCTCAACTACTTCCCTCCCCCATATCGAACTTCTGAGAGAAATCTGTGACATAAACCTTCCTACTGCCAACACCACCCTTTACACAACACTGATCTTCACAAGGTATACTCGCCCCACCCAAACCCGCCACTCACCGTTCTCTTAGCTCATCCCACCCATTACTTCCTGCACACACCACACACTTCTGTTCCCCCACTTTCGACTAACACCTTACTAGCCTAACTTCCCCCAGCATGCCCTACACATATCACTATCCCAGCCCATTCTGCCCACTACTCTTCACCCAACTCACACATATGTAGCCATAAGGGTGATGGGCTGAGTTGAAGATGAATACTTTCTCCTAAATATGGCATCCCTTAAAAATAATCCTAAACCATAATAATTAACATCCTAGACGTCCTGTGCAGCAAACAGCACATCCAATTAGAAAAAGAAGAAGAGGGGCACTAACCTTGGTGGTGGGTGTCTGGACTGAGGCAGGTGGTGTGTGAGGTCTGTGTTTGGCGGACCGTGGTTAGCCGCTGATGCCACGCTGTCTGGTGTGTGGCTGGTGGGTCCTACGTAACACACGTTCTGCGTCACCAAACACCCGTGGCCGGCAGGGGGAATCATACACGAGGAACTGTGATTACTCTTGTGTAGGACCTCCATGCTTGAGCCCCCGTCCCCTGGCCTAGTGTGGCTCATGTCCCCTTGCACCACTATCGGGTTATTAACATCTATGGCTCTAAGTGGGACGGTCTCAGGGTCCCCTATCACCACTTGCGGGCCTGGGAAGCGCATAGGCAAGCCGCGTCTAGTCCTGTGGTCCTTGTTCATGGCACAAAATATCACGAGAAGCACAACACACACCAGCGACACCATGGCTCCGATGTACACCAGCACCTGTGGGAAGGAAACGTCAATGTCATCGAGCTCAGTTCACGGTAACTGGAATGCAGAATGGTCCATATACTGTGCCCCCTTGCTAATTCTCGTGTGCTGTGAAGGTGGCTTAGTGTTACCAATATCTAATGTACATAAAGTAAAAACGGAAATCTACTAATAATGGGTATATATACAGTGAAAAGAGGTAACTGTCATTTGCAGCTTCACTTCAACACCCATGGATAATCCACTCCTACACCCACACCAGCAGACTAAGTCGTTCTCGTAACACATAAGAACTGGCAAGGAGGTGCAATATATGGGCCACATGACGCCTTTTGACATCAAATTCCTGCTGACTCCAGACGATTTTATTCATCAGGGGAAAGACTTTTCGAACCGGAGGGGTTAACATAGCCTCCATTTACTCCTCCAATACTAGGGGACGCTTTCTGAGCTGAGTAAAATCGTCTGACAAGCAAGGATAAACAAAACAGTACATCATCGGACTGAAGGGATTAAGTTCTCTTGATAATATATGATAAAGATACCGTAACACATCTTCCTAGGCAAATTATTCTTCTCATTGCACCTCAATATCGCTTTGTATTTCACTGATGGAAAAGTCTATCTATCTATTGCCAGACGCCATATCCTGTAAGGGGTGGCCATTTGACTTTGAGTTATTTGTTTTACGGGGAGGGGCACTAACCCTCCACCAACCCACTTGCTGACACGTAGGGAGCACGTATGGTTTGGTTATATGGTTACCATCCAGCGTTGTAAATGGTTTCTTGGCTTACAGGAAACCATTTGGCTTGTCACTCAATGTAAAGCCACCTGTAAAGGAAAGAAAAGCAATAAGAAGTGACAGGAAAGATGGGAGAAACAGGAAGAGAGGAGGGCAGGCACAGAAAAAGAATGACAAAGGCCAAGGAAGAAGCAGGCAGCACCACACCAAGTAAGTGGATGATGGTCGCCACCACCTACCACTAAGATGCCAAAGAATGCCAATATAAAGACGATATAAGTAACATACAAGAAAACGCTAAGGTGTAATCCTCAAAAACAAATCGCTATGGAAGAGGAGTTACGGAGCATTTTAAGGTATCTAGATGTCTTTCGTGATATTGTAAACGAACTATTGACCGTACCTGGAGATGAGCTACGCGGTGCCCATGAAAGACCCCGCCAGCGACCAAAAGAGAGATCCCAGTGACGATTCCCACCACATACACAGCCTGGGCCGTCCTGAAGCAGTAGTAGTGACACCTCTCACACCGAGACCCTTCGCCGAGGCCCACCGCACGCCCTCCACCCCACACGCCCACACCTCCTGCCGCCGCCCCTGAAAAAAGAATGGGTTACAGTTATTACAGTGATAACTACAAGAACTTAACAACAGCTACCATGAAAACGTGCAACATGTGCATGTATATCCCCTTTCATGTTGCTTATCTAAAATGAAAGAATCACTACTTTGTTTTCTACTCTGGCACTCAAGGATAAACGTAATTAGTGAGTACAAGATAAAATAACAGGGAGTCTGGAGGTGCCAAGGGTATGAAAAGCAAAGTCTGATGTTAAAAAAAAGGGGTGTAAATGATGTTTGGTCTAGTGGCAGCGTGTAATGGTCTGCAAGTGAGTGACACCACCCACAGGTTCTCACAATCCACTCGGTCGTTGTTTCAAGTAGGTCAGTGGAAAAAAAAAAGACAATACTATGCCTCTACAGCTTTCCATAGCATATTCTATGACCAGCACCGCATTTTAGTGTTAATTTCTACTTGCAACCCAGTATTCAAGAAGGAGTGATGGCAATTTTAGGTCAAGTCAAAGGAGTAATATCAAAGCCTTTCTAACGCCAAATGATATGCCAGCTTCGAAAAGACCCAACGCAATGGTGAAGGGGTAATGTGCTAGGGAGATGCCTCAGCTAACGAGAATACGGAGCTATGTTTAACGTGTGTCATCTCTCGAAGCCACAAGCCAGACGAGACGCTAAGGCACACGCAGAATACGGGTAAGCGGATAGAGTGAGGCGGAGAGAGAGAGGGAGGGGTATTGTGGGTGCTGATGCTAAGCTGGGGAGGGTTGACAGGAGTTGAGGGATATGTGTGACGCTCTAAAACACACACACACACACACACACACACACACACACACACACACACACACACACACACACACAATCCCCTCTCTCTCTCTCTCTCTCTCTTTCTCTCTCACTGTGATACGTTTTGCAACTCTCATTTTTGCTACTTGCCACCACTATACCTCTTTAAACACTAGCTTGGTCCATATTTTCGTCTCCTGTCGCTTATTTTACGTAGGTCTATGGCAGAAGAAGACAATAACATGGCTCTACATTCTTCTCCCGGTACTTAATTTGTGACTAGCATCATATACTAGTGTTCATCTGTTGTTACACCTCGAAAATTTAAGATAGAGGTGTTAGTTTTAGGTCAAGTTAGAGTAAAATTGGTATATTTAAATGAAAACAGAAAAGACGTTTGGTAGTGGGAGGTAAAAAAAAAAAATCATTTACTCCTTTTTGCTACGAGGAATCTCCCACACGCTGAATAAAATTGTCTGATGGTGGCAAAAAGAAAATCTAAAAATGACGCCCTCGGAATGAAGGCGTTAATTATAGAATGAAATATAATTTGGAAATGTCTCTCCCTGTCCTGCGGGCGGAAATAGACTGATTTTCTTTCACTCTGTTTCAAAGTCCTCTATTAATTTTCTGTTTCCCGTAACTCTAAGTCTATTAATTAACAAGCGCGTTCGTCCACCGTGCAACAGTCATGTCGGCCTAACTTTCGGTCGGCAAAACCGTCCACCACCCGGCAAAACCATCAACACAGGCCTAGTTGGGCGACTCCCCTGTCTGGTTATATAAACTCCCTCCCTATCCCCTGAAAGAGATATGGTAGACTGCACGAGGGGAGCAACTTCAGCCAGCAGTCTACTGGGTTCACATTCAGATGGACCTGGGGTTACAACAACAACAACATTACGGGACTTCGCTAAAGCAAAGCACCTTGAATGTGAAAATCCTCAGAGAACTACAGTGAAGCACAGTATGGCGCATCACTAAAGTAAAACACCATGTGTGTGTCAATTCTTAGCGGGCTGAAGTGAGGCACCACATGTATATGGGGATTCAGCAGAGTGCAGTACCTTGCATGGGAAATCCTTTGGGGTGAGACTGAGTGACCGAGCCATTTCTAGTGAAGCTTTAAAAAAAAAAAAAAAAAAAAAAAAAAAAAAAAAAAATCCTGCCTCCCTGTTTCCTGGAAGAAGAAGAAAAGATGATGATGATGATGATGATGATGATGATGGCCAAAAACCTGTACTCCGTGCCTACCTGTCTGCTGTGAGGTGTGGGGTGGAGGGATGCCCCAGCCTGCCGCTCCACCAGCCGAAGAGGATGCCTGCCCGCTCGACCCACCGCCACCTGTTGATATACAACATTTAAACTGCCTGCCAACACCTGACAACACCTGCGAATAAATACACTGGGCTTCCTGACAACGCCTGGGAACACTTGACAACACCTGGGAATACATACACCTGACAACACCTGCGAATAAATACACTGGGCTACTACCTGACAACACCTGGGAACACTTGACAACACCTGAGAATACATACACCTCCCGACAACATCTTGGAACGCATGACTTGACAACACTAGGGACACACATACACACACACACACACACACACACACACACACACACGACAACAAACATGCTATCGCCATTCGCCATTTCGAGCACACTAATACTCACAAAACTGTTAGGAAAAACTTACTAAAAAGGTTTCTGAGCAACAGCCAGTACTCTGTGACCTCTGGCTTATGTCTGGACCAGGTAACAACTTGCAGGCAATTAGAGACAACACCTGTGCCACCAGACAACACCTGTGAGCCAGCACTCTTACACACACCTGCTGCACAAACCAACACCTAGTAACACAGCCTTACCAGTAAAACTTCTGTCACCAAACAATTGTCATGATCAGATAAAAGTTGCCGTGTACTACAAATATTATAAGGTTTCTGTGTTCCCTCTACATTGATTTGTTGCATTCATGAAAGACTGAGAGTATCGGTTAATTACTTGCATTAGAGTGCTGAAGAGGAAAAGGGTGAGAGTGTGTTGCCTGATGGGTGCTATGTGACTGCCGTAGCTAATGGAAATCGCAGGCTTGCATTCTACTGTCCATGAAGCAATCACTACAGAAGCAGCAATCTCATACATATGTTTTGCATTCTGAGCTTTCTAATGATGTAAAAATGTGGGGGTTTGCTTCCCCTTCACGATCTCAAGTTAACCTCATGCATCTCGTGACGTATTCTTTTGCTCATTCATGCAACTAACAGAGTCAACTCAGGGGAGACTTGTCGAACTGAAGGGGTTAGATACAGCTTTCATTAACCCCTCCCGTACAGTGGCACTTACTAGAGATGAAGAGAATTATCTGGAAATGGCAATGATAAAAAATTATGCCAACAGACTGAGGGGGTAAAATATAAGTTACCTGTGGGCAGCTGGGCCGGATGGAGTGCGTGTGTCTGGCCATACATGCCTGGGGGCAAGACCTGACATGGCCCCTCAGGTCCGGTGCCAACTGTATACACGCCCCCTGGAACGCCCCCCACCCCGGGCAGGGCAGGGGTGCTCCACAGTATCTGGTGGTCCATCCAGGGCTGCTGCAGAGTGCCAGGGACTGAGTGCACAGACTGGGTGGCGGCAGGCAGGGGTCGGGCAGCACTGTGCAGGGAGTGAGCAGTGTGGGAGTGCACCACGCCATGGCCAGGGTGAACAGTGGTGGCCCGGGCTACACTCACGGCTGTGTGGCTGCCACTGACACTGTGCGGTGCGTTGTGCCCTGCGTAGCTCACCGTCAGGCTAGGGTGCCCGACCGCGTGGGCAGAAGTGGCCTGGTAGGGGGTGGCGTACTGGTGGGCCAACAGGTCGTGAGTGCGGTGCGCCTCGGTGTGGGGTGCCGTCTGCTGCTGACCCTGCTGCTGTTGTTGTTGCTGTTGTTGTGGCTGTTGCTGTTGCTGCTGGCTAGAAGAGGTGCTGCTCTCGCCACCGTCCTCAGCCACCCACGGGTTCCTGCCGACACAACAAAAAGATGAACTATATATCCCGTTATCACAGTTGTAATATTTTTTTTTTTTTTAAATATTTATTCGTTATGAATATAATTCTTTGTTCTGTTACTGGGCATGAATCAGACGAGGCACAACAACAATCACACACTAATTAAAGTCCTTCATAAAGATTTCCTACACCGCAAAACTTAA
>NC_137014.1:744817-932317 GCF_032717465.1 Coenobita brevimanus | reverse complement strand
TAACCCTTTCACGACGAGCACTTCATTTCTCCCATAACCAAGACTTCACGGCCTAATTAACATGGAAATAATCAATGCGTCTCTCTTCTCTAATGGCCAAAAGGAAAGGAAATCTGTAACTGAATTGAATAATGAATACTGAGGTGAATAAATATCATTAACTTTCATCATCATTATCATCATATTTGTAACTACAATTATCACCATCATACCAGAAATCATCACCATCATCATCATCATCATACGGAAAATCATCATCATCATACTGGAAATCGGCATCAACATCATCATCACATGGAAAATCATCATCATCATCATCATCATCATCATAGGGAAAATCATCAACATCACCATCATCACACTGGAAATCGGCATCATCATCATCATCCTATGTCAATCCAATGCAGGACAATCAGCTCTTCTATTCATCACAATCTGTTCTGTTGTAATTATCACCTTTTTTTTTTTCCTACCTGCTACACAATCTCGTTTCATCCCTTCAATCTTTTTTTTCTTTCCTAAACACAAAAAACTGTAAACAAAATTCTGGGCACGCGTAGGAACCAAAAATGAGAGAGAGAGAGAGAGAGAGAGAGAGAGAGAGAGAATCAGCTACTCTGAGATCCTTCGTACTGAGTGGGTTAAGTGGCGGGGGGTTCATCCGGGGTTCAGCCTGGGACACTCTTCCCTTCGTCCCCTGAGACTCATTCACTGTCTCTGTACCCCCCCCTCCCTCCCTCCCTCTCTCTCTCTCTCTCTCTCTCTAAAGCCTCGCCGCCTCCATCCCACCCGCCATTCACACCATCGGCTGATATCAGTCTGTATCACACGTACTCTCTCTCTCTCTCTCTCTCTCTCTCTCTTTCTCTAACTTAGCCTAAAATTGCCATATCTCCATCTTGAATGCTGAGTTGAAACACTATAGAGATGAATACCCGAATAAAATGTCAGTCACGAAGAAGTGCTATGGGAAGGATGTAATGACATATCACTAACTTTTTCTGCTACTGAGCTACGTTAAATATGCTGCAAAAAGACGAAAATCTGGGCCAAGTTAAGGTGAATGAACTATACACCTGGGACGAGACAAAAAAAATATACAATCATATCCTGTCGTAACTTAGATTTGTTTCTCCAGCACGAACAAGAGGCGTGGTGGGAGTCAGTAACCTTTCCTTTGTCTTTCCTGCAAATTCATATCACAATTAGATCTTTAAATTTGTTTGTGAGTCTCATACTTAATTCCTTCTATTCCTCTCAAGAACTCACTCTCTAGGTTCCCCTCCTGTCCCCCACTGGCCCCTCTCCCACAAAAACCCTCTCTTATTACCCCCCGCTACCCCCACGAGGCTTCTGCCCTCTCCGCCCCCAATAATCTACAATTTATACGAACCCTTCCCTTAGAAAAAGAAAAGAAAAGAGAGAAAATCCATGTGCCCCTCCGTCCTCCATCGTTCCCCCTCCGTCCCTCTAGAAGAACCCACTTTCCATACCCCCCCTGCCCCCCACAAGCCTCCCAGGAATCTACTTTCCATATACCAACCTGCCTTCCCTTCCCCCTCCCACCCCCACCCTCGATGTCCTCCTCCTCCACCCTGTTGACGCCCCACCCCTCACTGCCCCTCTCCGACCCCCTTCCTCCGCGAACCCACACTCCATACGACTCTCTTCCCCTAACTATACACTGTCTACTTTAACTTGGCCTAAAACCGTCATCTCTCCATCTTGAATGCTGAGATGTTCACGAAGATGTGCAACGGAAAGGATGTACAGCCGTAGTAGTCTTATTCTGAGCAGTAACAAGACGCTAAAACATACTCCTAGTCACGAAGAAGTGCCAATGAGCTAGGGGAGATCTGCTGAAAATGGACGAAAATTCTATACCACTTCTTTCTTCCCTCCTTCCCCCCTCGAAGCATATTCTCTGAACCCTCCATCCCCTCCCTTCCGTCACCACCCGTCCCCTCCCTGCCTTCTTTCTTCCCTCCTTCCCCCCTCGAAGCATATTCTCTGAACCCTCCATCCCCTCCCTTCCGTCACCACCCGTCCCCTCCCTGCCTTCTTTCTTCCCTCCTTCCCCCCTCGAAGCATATTCTCTGAACCCTCCATCCCCTCCCTTCCGTCACCACCCGTCCCCTCCCTGCCTTCTTTCTTCCCTCCTTCCCCCCTCGAAGCATATTCTCTGAACCCTCCATCCCCTCCCTTCCGTCACCACCCGTCCCCTCCCTGCCTTCTTTCTTCCCTCCTTCCCCCCTCGAAGCATATTCTCTGAACCCTCCATCCCCTCCCTTCCGTCACCACCCGTCCCCTCCCTGCCTTCTTTCTTCCCTCCTTCCCCCCTCGAAGCATATTCTCTGAACCCTCCATCCCCTCCCTTCCGTCACCACCCGTCCCCTCCCTGCCTTCTTTCTTCCCTCCTTCCCCCCTCGAAGCATATTCTCTGAACCCTCCATCCCCTCCCTTCCGTCACCACCCGTCCCCTCCCTGCCTTCTTTCTTCCCTCCTTCCCCCTCGAAGCATATTCTCTGAACCCTCCATCCCCTCCCTTCCGTCACCACCCGTCCCCTCCCTGCCTTCTTTCTTCCCTCCTTCCCCCGTAGTATCTTATTCTCTGAACCCTCCCTCCCCTCCCTTCCGTCACCACCCGTCCCCTCCCTGCCTTCTTTCTTCCCTCCTTCCCCCCTCGAAGCATATTCTCTGAACCCTCCATCCCCTCCCATCCGTCACCACCCGTCCCCTCCCTTCCTTCTTTCTTCCTTCCTTCCCCCCTCGAAGCATATTCTCTGAACCCTCCATCCCCTCCCTTCCGTCACCACCCGTCCCCTCCCTGCCGCTCCCCTTCCTCGAACCCACTTTCCATACGTGTCCCCCTGCCCTCCATATGGCCCCCTCCGACCTCCAGCCAGCACGCCACTCTCCATACGCCCCATGCCCCCTCCTCCCCCACTTTACTCTTCCTGTTCCCCAATAGGCCTCTTCATCTTCTTACTCCTGCTTCCCCACCACCTTCACCCCCTACTCTGTCCCTTCCATCTCCCCATTGGACTTCCCCATCTTCTCACTACTCCTTCCCCACTACCCCTACCCTCAATCTTCCCTTCCATCCCCCCATTAAGCCCCCATGCCCCCCCTCCTCCCCCATGCCCTCAGTGGTGCCGGTAAACGAGCTTGACAATTTGGTAGGATTTATGGGCAGTAGCACCAGGGGGCTCAGTGCAGGCCTCTGTTGTGCTATGCTGTGTTATGCTGTGGACCTGTAATGTGCTTCAGGTTGTGTGTTGTGCTGTGCCGTGCTGTGCTGTGGTCTGTGGTGAGGTGTGGTCTGTAGCGCGGTGCGGTGTTGCGTGGTTTGTTGTGTGGTGTGGTGTGGTGTGGTGTGGTGTAGTGTGGTGGTCTGTGGTCTGTTGTGTGGTCTGTAATTATGGTGTAGTGTGGCCTGTAGTGTGGTGTGCTATGGTGTGGTGTAGTGTGGTGGTCTGAGGTCTGTAGTGTGGTGTCGTGTGGTGGTCTGTGGTCTGCAGTGTGGTGTCGTGTGGTGGTCTGTGGTCTGCAGTGTGGTGTCGTGTGGTGTAGTGTGGTGGTCTGTGGTCTGGTGGTGTGAGTTAATTTGGTGGTGGTGTGGTGGTGTGATGTACTCTGTGTAGTGTGGTCTTTAGGTAATGCTGTGTTTTATGTGATGGGAGAATTACTGATGCTAATGTGTGTGCCAAGACAAAAAGAGTTAGGAATTCTACTTTCTGATCGGAATTCTTTAACTACGCCTTCCACAAATGCTTCAAGTGTTATTAAAACTTGCCCAGTTATGTTTATGCTATATGATTTTAAAAATTTCCTTTTTTAGGGATGCTATTGTAGTTCTCCCACTCTCCTACTGCCACACCCCTTCTATAGGTCGGGGAAAGGATGATGATGATGATGATATGGAGAAGGAGGAAGAGGAAGAGGACGAGGACGACGACTACGATGATACTTTTACATGCTTACAGAAATAAATCCCATTAAGGAATATCGGTATAGAAATAATCCTTTTCAGTACGGTGACGTCAACCTCAATTTTCTCACCTCTCAGCAAATTGATTAAGGTACTCAGGTGCTTCAACTCTCTAGTATGCAATTAAAAAAAAAAACTTGAGTAAGATTTAGAAGACACAATTAACACGCAAGAAAATACAGTGATGAAATACACAAAAATAATTCGCCAAGAAACATACGTGACGAACCCTTCCATACCTGCGAGAATATTGTTCCAAATCTCTCTCTCTCTCTTTTTTCGGGATCCGGCAAGTGTGTAAAGTTTGTCTCGGCCTCTCTCTCTCTCTCTCTCTCTCTCTCTCTCTCTGTTATCGGAAAGGAGAAAATACGGCATCATCGTCTGCAGATTTTACAGTTCGAGTCTTGGGAAGTTAGTGGTTTTAGCGAATGGATTTTTTTTTCTTTCACGAACACTTCCACCTTTACAGAGAGAGAGAGAGAGAGAGAGAGAGAGAGAGAGAGAGAGAGAGAGTTATATTAAACTTCTTCAGCTCGAAATGTTACTGGTTCCTGAATAAAATAGTTTGGGGAAAATATATATAAAATGCATAAATACGAACTCGTACTGAAGGGGTTTTCAGGAAGACATAAAGGGCTAGAAGATATTAGTCTATTGTGAAAAAACAAGTCGCTGGGGAGAGGGCATCAAGAAAGCTATGAAGATTAAGGCCCGTATTCTCGTCGGTTAAGGAAGCTCCCTAACACCTTTTTCTAAGCGATTTATTATGCTTATTAACACTACTGTCCTCTTCCGTGCTACATAAATTCCCATATCGCCATACTCTGCATCAATAACGTAAAAAGGGATATTAACCAGCCATACCCTAAAATAAATCGCTAGGAATGAGGTGCTAGGGAGTTTCCTTGCGAGAAAGCGAGCACGAGGCCCAATACTGTAGTGAACGGCGATGGGGTCCGTTCAATACCCACTGCGGAGTCTTCACCGTGTCGATACGTAGTGGAAATACGACCAGTGGGGAACGGAACGCAAAATTTTCTGTCTGTCTATCTATTACCCCGCAAGAGAGAGAGAGAGAGAGAGAGAGAGAGAGAGAGAGAGAGAGAGAGAGAGAGAGAGAGAGATTCCAAGCTTTTTCTGGGCACACACAGTAACGACCCCCCCCCCTCCTCCCATGACACCCCCCCACCCTCCCTTGCATAGGAGACACCTTTACACCTTTCTCATAGCGATTTATTTGGGAAATCACTCGTCTGTAATCCTACGGTTGATCCAATATGTGTTAATATTAAACACAGATACATAACTTACGAATGAAAATAAGGTGTAAGATGGAAATTGCAGGTGGTAGTATGTGTTATGGAGATGGCACAGTCTGCTGGTATGGTCGTGGGTGTGGCAATGGCAGTATGAAATATGAGGGTGTAAGTTTCCTACCTCAAAATCAGTCTATTATCATTTTTTCTTTTTTTTTTTCTTTTTCTTTTTTTTACAGTACGGCTGGTCAATTTTTTCCTTCCTTACTCTCGCATCTTACCTCCCATCCCCATTCTCCCCCTCCTTCTCCTTCAAACAACTGCATTTTCAGTCAGGTTCACTATTTATCACTCTCCATTCGCTCCACACAGACGAATCAACTCAAAGTGTTTCATTTACTATACATCTCCTCCCACAAACAGCATCCTTCCTGATACAACCTCTATCTTCCTCTCTCCATCTTGTTCTCCCTCTCCTCCTAACCACTTAAGTCTCACGCTCTCTCCTAGTCAGTTTCTCACACTCATTTCAATAGAGATCGTCGAATTACCTCTGGGTGTTTTTTCCCTTTCTTATTAAACACTAGGGCTGGGCTCTGTGTGTGTGTGTGTGTGTGTGTGTGTGTGTGTGTGTGTGTGTGTGTGTGTGTGTGTGTGTGTGTGTGTGTGTGTGTGTGTGTGTGTGTGTGTGTGTGTGTGTGTCTGGATGCTGTGGACGGGTGGGTATGGATTCTTGGCTGGGATTTACAAAGGGAGGTAAACTACATTCAGGAGTCAATACTTTCCTGTATCTTATGGCAGCCGAGGGAGAGTCTAAAGCCGAATTTGGAAGCGCTGGGAGTATTTCTGTGCCCTGAAATTTTGCCACATGCATTCCCTTCTTCTTCACCTTCTTCTTTTCTTGCATCCAGCCCCTCTCGCTATATACTTAAAAAAAAATCATACCGTAGTTTTTATGCGTATGTCCACCTCGATTAGTTTAAATTTCATGTCTTGTTACCTTTACTTCGGCAATGGTGTGTGTGTGTGTGTGTGTGTGTGTGTGTGTGTGTGTGTGTGTGTGTGTGTGTGTGTGTGTGTGTGTGTGAATCTAGACATGTTAGGTAATACATATGAACTAAAACTCAAAAAGGTGCAAGCAAATGAAAGGTTATAAGCACTCATTTTCCATGTCGGCAAGGACTGGGGCTTCACAATCATGGCCTTCTTCATGTCAGACGTAAATCTTGAGGCAACCGAGATACAAATGCGCTACTATGGCTCTAAGAAGAACGATTTCTAAGCCAAAAACAAAGTACGAGAGAAACGACGGTGAGGAGAACACATACACGTAGGGCGAGATTTTTGAGACGTGAATATGATAAGGAAACAGATGAAACCTAGACAGAGATTCACACAACAGCTTACTATATGATAATTTCTCTCTCGCCGCCATGATTCCTTAAGGCTTGGAAAGGAGGGGAGGGTAACAAGGGGGAAGGGTGAGACAAGGGGGTAATGTGAGCTTAGGTAAGTGCTCCCCGGAGGTCCGTGCCAACGCTCCGTGATATTGCACTGGACGGAATATACCCCTTCTTGAGTTCCCCCCCACCTCCCTCCTTCCTCCCTTCCCAGCACCGTCAGCTCCACCATCGCCAGTTCTGCCTATTTCCTTTAATGATACGCCTGCAAGAGCAAATGCTGTCTAAATCTGATGCACTTAACCCCCTGAGCCACGAGAAGTACTCCACTGCTTTATTCTTGCTGCCTCCACACAATTTTATTCATCTTCAGAGAGACCTAATCAGTAGTAGCAGTAGTAGTAGTAGTAGCAGTAGCAGAAG
Source organism: Coenobita brevimanus (assembly GCF_032717465.1). Lineage (NCBI taxonomy): Eukaryota > Metazoa > Arthropoda > Malacostraca > Decapoda > Coenobitidae > Coenobita > Coenobita brevimanus. Next base: position 925,247 of record NC_137014.1, on the reverse strand, counting down.
TAGTAGTAGTAGTAGCAGTTGTTGTTGTTGTTATTATTGTTGTTATTGTTGTAAGAAACGTATATCATTCATTGGAGCTGGCTGGCTAGATCGGTACCACCACCTGCAGGCGTCCCTACTTCTCTTGCGAAATTAACTTCTCAATGGTTGGGCGTGATAAACCGACCCCGTTCTTTCTTTACCCGTGCTCTGTATAGAAGCCTTATTCACCTCTATGTGTAGTTCAACTGTTACGTAAGTCTGTGTATGTGTGTACCGGGTGGGGTAGTGGGGGAGAAGGGTGGGGGAATTTCGCCATACAGCTCTTTTAAATGGAGTGCAGTCAAAGGCTTTTCATCTCATCAACTTCCCTCCACTCAATGACTCCCTTCAGTCTGTCTGTCTGTCTGTCTGTCTGTCTCTCTCTCTCTCTCTCTCTCTCTCTCTCTCTCTCTTTCACGCAGCACTCCTCTATCTATGCACTCCTTTTCTATTAAACCATCAAAATTTAACCAGTATTCTCAGTCCTTCATGTAAACAACTTGTCAACTTTGCATAGTCTTCCTCAATCTGTACTTCCCAATGCTTACGTTCCCATGTCATTCAAATACAGTATGTCCAGACCTCTATAAATACGAGTATATGGTTTTTGATTCAGGCTTCTTTTCAACTTTCTTAGGACTTGCTAACTTTTACAGACTCAGCCTTTGGTACTTTCATTTTTGCACAAACGATATTTACCCGTTGTGGCGACTTTTTTTTTTTACATCACTGTCGTTACCTCACCACCTACCACCACACCACACACCTGCCTCACCACCTACCACCACACCACGCTCCTCCCTCACCACCTACCACCATACCGCATACCTGCCTCACCACCTACCACCACACCACATACCTGCCTCACCCCCTAACACCACACCACACACCTCCCTCACCACCTACCAGCACACCGCACACCTCCCTCACCACCTACCACTACACTACACATCTGCCTCACCACCTACCACTATACCACATACCTGCCTCACCGATTAAACTAAGCACACATCTGTCTTTCCCAAACTACCACTGCACTTAAAGGTTACCCCCTCCAAATCACCTCTGAACCCCTCCTCCCCCACCACCATCGGCTCTAACTTCTACCATATCTCCTAAAACTGCCCCCACCCTCACTTCTCCCCCACCCACCCTCACCTTCCCCCACTTCTCAGCACCCCCCCCACTTCAGCCCCTCTCAATACCTGCAGCCGTGCCCAGTTCCATACACTAGCCTAATGGTTTTGCAATAGTGTGCGTGTGTCTTGTAGTCCCGCACGGCTTTTCTGGGCTGGACGGGGCTGGAGATTATCATGATGGGGTTATTTCATGTGTTATTTTAACCACTTCAACTCGGTGACGTGTTATCTAGTTAGTTTTTTGTACTGTCAAATGTTTTTATACACGTGGAAATGGTAGCCAAACAGTGTAGGGAGGTGGCTGTGTCAAACCCATTTAGTTTATAATTCTAGCCTAAAGTGCCTCGAACGGTTTAGAAATGTAACGGAGAAACTCCGTATGCGGTCTCTCTCTCTCTCTCTCTCTCTCTCTCTCTCTCTCTCTCTCTCTCTCTCTCTCTCACATGACCCCACTGACAGCATCAATCTCATTATTTACCTTACCAACCCCCTCCCATTAATTACAGGACCAGCCACGATAACAATGCTGACGAAAGAATTAAATTATACTACAGTTAACAGGAGTACAAGCCTGGTACATCACTGACTGTAGACTTTAGGAACTGGATTCTTAATTGACCCCCTCTTTTTAATTACTAAAGGGTATTATTAAAGGCTATCTGATTATGGCGACAGTAGAGACGAATGAGAGGTGAATTATACTGGAAAATGTAACTGCAAAGGCCTTGTTGACGAGTGACTGTAGAATTTTAATAATAATAATCATCATCATCATCGTTATCATTCATCATCATCATCATTACAATCATCATAACCTTCACCATCACTGTCATCATCATCATCATCATCATCATCATCATCATCATCGAGAGAGAGAGAGAGAGAGAGAGAGAGAGAGAGAGAGAGAGAGAGAGAGAGAGAGAGAGAGAGAGAGAGAGAGATCCATAAGATGTGATGAGGAGGAGAGAAGCGAGGGTGCGAAAGATGGGGGGGAGGTAAGGGAGGAATGGGGGGGGAACAGCGACTCAAGGTGGAAGGGGGGAGGAGGAAATGACGGGGGAGGGGTCTGGGGGGCGAGGGGATGGGAGAAGGGAGCAAGGGAGAAAGAGGGTGAGGGAGGGGGAGCCGGGGAGTAAGAATGGGGGAGATGTGATGTGAGAGCCAGAAAATAAGGATGGCAAGGATCGTGTGAAAAATATATGATGGAGATAAACGTTGTGTGTGTGTGTGTGTGTGTGTGTGTGTGTGTGTGTGTGTGTGTGTGTGTGTGTGTGTGTGTGTGTGTGTGTGTGTGTGTGTGTGTGTGTGCGCGCGTGCATTTTACGTGCATCATTTCCTCCTTTTATTTTCCTTTGTCCTCCAGCCATCCCCATTGTTCACTTCCTTTGTTAGTTCTCTCTCTCTCTCTCTCTCTCTCTCTCTCTCTCTCTCTCTCTCTCTCACACACACACATTTCTTTTCGTATTTTTCTCTTCAATATCATACTCTCCCCTTCCCCTTGTTCACTTTCTTTCTCCCTCACTTTCACTCTCTAATTTTATCACTTACGTATTTTCTCACTTTCTCACTCACTCCTTCACTTTCTCTGTCACTCCCTTCCTCTCTCACTTTCACACTCCCACTCCCTCACTTTCACACTCCCACTCCCTCACTTTCACACTCTCACTCCCTCACTATCACACTCCCACTCTCTCTATCATACTGTACTCCCATTCTCTCACTTTCACACTTCCACTCCCTCTTTTTCACACTCCTACTCCCTCATTTTCACACTCTCACTCTCACTTTCACACTCCTACTCTCTCATTTTCACACTCTCACTCCCTCATTTTTACACTCTCTCACCTTCTCACTTTCACCCTTCACTCCCATCTGCCTGTCTCTCTCTCTCCTGTTCTTCAACTTAATCATAAACTCTTTCTCTTAACACGAATCCTTTCACGATTAGGACAATTTCAGTACACTAATCTAATTCAGTTATTTTAAGAAGGGTTTATTCGGCCTAGTGAGAGAATAAGAGCCTGTAAACGTTAATACCAGGACGATTATACCACTCAACTCTGGTATTATATTCCAGCCTACACCAGACGATTTTATTCATCTGAGAGTGAGTCACGGGAGCTCAGATTTAAGGCTGCAACACCTAGAGAAGGCCTCGTTGTCTGGGTGATCTATGTAACTACGTAACACCTTCACTACCTCCCTCACTCACCTCTCCCCCCTTCAAATCCCACTCCCTCACTCATTCCTTTTCCTCTTCCTTTTGGCGTCTCTTCTGTCTTGTCCAATTTGCGCCGCGCGCACACACACACACACACACACACACACACACACACACACACACACACACACACACACACACACACACAGCCATAAGGACCTGCCTTCTGGCCTGCCCTCACCCATGCTGCTGGTGTGGGTGTGGTGGTCTTTCCTCTGTAAAATGTACCCTAGGGCGCTCTGTGGTGAAAAGCCAGAATGGGTTCCGAGATCGTAGGGATAAATATTAAGCGGTGAGCCCCACGGTGCCTACGCCTCACTCATGCCTTAGGTCTGCTGCTGTGTCAATGATTTTATGAAGCCACAATCAGCCAGTTGACTGAATTAACTTAAGAGTATAATAAAGACCTTTGCATTTTCACCCCGTGTTGCAGTGACGAAATAAAAGCAAAGTAGGTTATTATTATTATTATTATTATTATTATTATTATTATTATTACTACTACTACTACTACTACTGGTGCTACTACCAATATTACTAGTACTGTTCATTCTTTCTCTCTCTCTCTCTCTCTCTCTCACTCCTCATCATTATCGTCCAATATATCTGCCCCTCACGATGGCCCTCCCTCGGCGCCACTCCCATACCGATCTTTCCTTCATCTTTCCCTCCCTCACCCCCCCCCTCTCTCTCTCTCTCTCTCTTCTTTCCCTACCTTTCTCCTCCTCCCTTCTCCCCTCCTGTCTCTCTCCTCCTCCTTCCCAGTTCCCTTCATTTTCACTATAATCTTTTATCTGCGCCATTCTCTCTCTCTCTCTCTCTCTCTCTCTCTCTCTCTCTCTCTCTCTCTCTCTCTCTCTCTCTATATATATATATATATATATATATATATATATATATATATATTTGGATCACGCAGTTCATTTAGAATAATTCCATTTCGCTTACCATCATCAATGCACGGGAGAAAAAAAGTGATCTCTATCTATCTCTGCCTATCCATCTATCTGCCTATCCATCTATCTATAAACTTAGGTACAGAAAAGACAATTATGAATTCACCTAAGTGAAGCAAAGATAACAAAAAAGAAACTGATAAAGCTCAATGTGTAACAAAGATTTAACAACATGAGTTTCACAAGAAGAAGAAGAAGAACAACAACAACAACAACAACAACAACAACAACAACAATTCTCAAAACAAGAGGGGAAAAGCGATAAAAACCAAGACCTGCAAATAAAAAGGTGACAAGTGAATATGTGCGACACGTGGAGGAACAGCTAGATCTCTGGGAACGACTCTCTCTCTCTCTCTCTCTCTCTCCTGCTCTCACCATTAGTCTTTCATCATAACAAATCCTGGGCCAGGGGTTAGGTTACGCCTTGGCAAAACTTTCTCAGTCTGCGGTGTGTGTCTCTCTCTCTCTCTCTCTCTCTCTCTCATACTTTTTCGTTAGCTCTCAATTTCAGGTCAATACTTGTCATTTTTCCAATTCGAACTAATTTTTCAAAATTTTCCTCTCTCTCTCTCTCTCTCTCTCTCTCTCTCTCTCTCTCTCTCTCTCTCTCACTCACTCACTTTATTTGCTCACAGTCTAGTTGCTCACTTTTTCACCACTTCTCCCACCTCTTGTCACCCTGATATATCTCTCCCGTTCATTTTCTGGTCACGTCTCTCTCTCTCTCTCTCTCTCTCTCTCTCTCTGTTTTATTCTATTCTGCTTTTTAACTTCAGTAATATTTTGACTTTATTAATATTTACGTCCAGCGAACCTCATTCACTACGTCTATGTAACTCAGTGTACTTAGGTAACCTCTCTCTCTCTCTCTCTCTCTCTCTCTCCGTAACGCCCAAACCCCCATCCCTTATTCCCACTCTCTCTGCTCCTTCTCCTTTCACCTTTCTGGCCGAATTTCTCAGGCTATATTGGACCAAACTTTTAGTGGGAATGACGAGAATAATACATCAATCGTGCCATTCATAGTCCCCCCTAAAACGCCCCCTCAGCCACCCACCAAATTACATAATATTAAAAGGAGAGAGAAGGGGGGCAACGTGTCTCTCTCTCTCTCCCCCTGAACTCCTCTCTTTCCTTCACCCCAGCCTTGCTCACGACTTCTTGTCTCTCTTCTCGTTTCTCATTCCTGTCGTCCTCTCTCTCTCTCTCTCTCTCTCTCTCTCTCATGCGGACGCCTTTTCTCATTCCATGTTTGCAATATCCACACGATTATATGCAATTTAGACTTTTGGAACTGCAGGGGTCAGTTACAGCCTTCATTAACCACCTCACGACCACGAAGCTCTCCATAAACTTAATTTCTATGAGGGTAGGAAAAGTATAATATAAAAAAGATCATTAAAAAGTCATCATAGAGACGTGATTAAAGAGAAAAATAAAGGTGGCGAAGCGCAAGTTTTCTTCCATTCGTTTCATCTTTCATTTATCGGGGTCGCGTCTTCGCTTATCTCTTTATTTATGGCAGTCGATTATATTTAGCTGAGAGTGAGTCATAGGAGCCTGAGCGTCCATAGTGCTATCATCAACCCTCTCAAGGTAAGGACAACTCTAGCGTTCCATTCCATATACAACTTAAAATTTAGATTGATTTCAAACGAGTAAGCCACAGGACCCTGAGTAATAAAAAAAAAGATATTGTACAGAAAAGCTTACGGAAAAAAAAAGAAAGACTAGGGAGCTTCTTTGCCTTCTCCTTTTCTCCTGTTATTAAGTTCATTGTGTCACCGCCCTGGCCTGGGACTTCATTTTGCGAGTTTAATATTACGTTGCTATTCTGGCTTCCATTTTGTTAGCCCCTTCCCTGCCCCATCCCCCACCCCATGTTTTTTCTTTCTTGCCTCTCTCTCTCTCTCTCTCTCTCTCTCTCTCTCTCTTATAATTTTATCTCCCCTTCCTCCCTCTCCTTCTCCTCCACCTTCTCTTCCCCACCAATTTCTTCTCTTCCCTGTCCTCTTCCTCTTCCGTTTCTCTTCCTCTTCCGTGTCTCTTTCTCTTCTTCCTTCCTCTTCCTTAAGCCGCCATCCCCTCCCCCTTCCCCTTCCCCTTCTCCATCTTCCTCTTCCTCTTCCTACCCTCTAATCTCACCTTTCAGTTCCCCTTTTGCCTCCCCGTAATTACCTCCCGATACGTTTCTTCCTCTTCCTCTTCCCCGTCATTTCTTTCCTCTTCACCTCTCCATTCTTTTCCTCTTCATTTTCCCCATTTCATCCTCCTCCCCACCTCTTCTTCCTCTTCCTCTTTTTCTTCCTCCTCCTTGCATCTTCCTCTACTTTTTATTTCCTTTCTTTCCTCACCCCGCTCCCCACCTATTCCTCTTCCTCTTTTCCCTCATCGTCCTCGCTAGCTCTTCTTCTTCCTCCTCTCTCCGGCCTCTTCCTCCTCTGCACCGTCTCTTCCTCTTCCTCTTCCTGACCACATTTGTTTTCTCCCACATGATGGTTCCCAGATGCTGCCGACACCCCGAGGGCCTCAGACTAGCCTCATCCCCCTAACCCCCCCTCCCTCCCACCCTCTCTCTCTTTCTCTCTCCCTCTCTCTCCATCTATCTATCAACCTATCCATCTGTCTGTCTCTGCATATACTGAATACCTACATACAGTGAAGCTGCGCATGTGTGTCTGTGCGTTTGTTCGTTTCCTTCACGCGAACGGTAATAGATATCAACCTAATTCTTTTTGCATTAGGTCGGGCTAAGTCCAGAGAGTGTCAGAAAAATACCAAACAAAAATTTTAGCGATCAAGAGCGACGAGACAGCGCGAAACTGTTGGAAATTGCGACACACGAAAATATGCGATTATCATTTTTTGACTTTTTGGTAAGAACTGGTCAATGTGGACTCGGTATGGAAACAAAAATAATGATATACAGTAACTTATTCTCTTCACCATAACGTCGTGTCATTTAGGATAGCATTCTCGGTGGCTTCGGGGATTTCGTAACACCTTTTCCTTGGCGACTTATTCTGCACATTACACCTATATCCAACCCCTTCAGTTCGAAAACCCTCCGCTAACCAGCAAAAAATCATCTGGAGAAAACAGGAATAAAAAGGACTCGTAGTGAAGGAGTTAAGTGCCTAAGTACGAGGGATCTTGGTAACTATCTCAGAATTTACCTGTGTTGTTGGACGCAAGGTATATGGGAGTGATGAATTATTACTTTCAGGTGTTATTTTCGTTATGCTAAGAAAAATATTTTGATCTAAACCTTCACCACACCTGTACTGCTCAACTCCCAACGTGAATATTTATTTTTATTAATTACTACATTATTTAAGTATTTTTCTTGACTATACCACAAACATCACTATCGTACTCCCAACACCACCCCCACCCTCCAATACACACCATTACTACCCCCATTCACTACTCCATCCCTCCTCCACACCACTCCCTCTCCCCTACACACCACCCCTCCAATACACACACATCATCCACACACATATCACCTCTCTCCCACTCAACCCCCCCCCCTCAACACACACCAGCACCATACCTCCACCACACCACCATCCCCCTCCACATACACATGAACACCACTACTCCCATACACCACCCCTTCCTCACATCACCACCCCCAACACGCACCATCCCCTCCTCAACACCACCCCCAAAATACACCATACCCTTCCCCAACATCCCTCCCCCCCAACACACCACCCACTCCCCCCAATCCCCCTCCCTGCTACATTTCACGCTCACTTACTCTCCCCTTATCACCAAGTATTTCATCTGCTCTCCCTCCTTCGCCTAAAATATCGCATCTTCCCTTACGATAGCAGACGGCGAGAGAGAGAGAGAGAGAGAGAGAGAGAGAGAGAGAGAGAGAGAGAGAGAGAGAGAGAGATTGTGTTTACCGTGGCTCCCTCTCACCTCGCTCTAACATACGACCTCTAATACTGCCACAAGTTTTCATCCAGCCTGCGCCTTTTTCTAACCGCGAGTCGCGCAGGTTTCGGTGTCACGCGCAGTCAGATCCTTTACAGTGTGATAACGTTGCCTATGTTATTCTTGTTGCGTCCAGACATCCCCCCCCCCTCTCTCTCTCTCACACACACACACACACACACTATGGGTTCCAAGATTGTGTGCACGCGGAAATCTAGCATATATTTCCAACATTTCATAAAACTGACACACAGACAAAGCTGCTCACAACTTCGTTTTATCGTGACGAAGATCCCTAACCCCTTTCAGATTAATTGATGGCCAGGTGTAGTCAGACTGGAGGCTCGATTTGACTAGCAACAAAGGAGACCCATTCCTCTATTGAATTTCATGTATCCACGACTTATTTAAATTGTGGGAGAGGTCCAGCCCCGTCACGGGAAAAGGAACAGACTGCGGTGAACAGTTCTTTATGTAGGTGGTTCTGACTGCACACCTGATCTGTCTCCTAAATTAATGAACATATTGCCTCCGCCGATGGTATAAAGCCAACTTCATCTCATAAAAAGTCTTCTTGTTTTTTGCCTTCTATGGGCACATCTGCTCAAGCGTATATACATTATCTGTTCTTAAAAAAACACCCTGATAGACAAGAATGGATGGTATGTACAGTTGCGCTATGAGTGATGTCACAAAGTCCACCGGAAAATAATCGACTACGGAAAATAATCGACTTCGTGACATCACTTCAATAGCATGACTGTACCCAACCCAAGTGAACCCGGAAAATCTGCTAATACAATAATAAAAGAGATATGGTACAAAATGGATTAATGCGGTAGAGTGTGAATATGGGGTAACACTCACGCCACACCACCACCACCATCAAAGGCAACTCTGTGGATATTATGCAAACAGAGTCACGTAAACACCTTAATGACGGCACCACCACCACCACCACCAGACCCTCCAAGTGCCACAATAATACACTTTATATCACAACCACAGCGTACGTGAAAGCACCCCACGTGAAGATAACCCGTGCACAGTGATGGTAGCTCTTTACATACACACACACACACACACACACACACACACACACATTCAGAAATCATTCAGAAACCGACACTACAATGAAGAAACACCAACAAAACACATTCACACACAGTGTGTGTGTGTGTGTGTGTGTGTGTGTGTGTGTGTGTGTATTTTCTTCCGTACTGTACACTCAGCAAAGGAAGTCCTGTCGCCTCTCCTACTCCTCTTTCCATGGGCTATTAAAATTAGTCTCATGATTCTAACCCACATTGATTACTTAACTGGCCATAGATCAGTGTCATTTGTGTCATCTGGCTCGGATGCAAGAAACTAGTTTTCAAAGACCGTAGATGGAAATAAAAATACGTGACAGGACCTCAGCTGGCGATGGTACACAATCCCAACTCGTACGAGAGGAGAGTTACGTCAAACAGGTAGCATTCCTAGTCTGGAAAGGAACTACTTATTCGTATCAGATCTCCAGTACTTTCATGTAAACAACTCCTTCGTCTTCGTCTTTTCTTCTTCGCCTTCTTCTTCGTCTTCTTCTTCGCCTTCTTCTTCTCCTTTTTTACTTTACCTAACTTTGTGTATTTATCAACTTTTCTTGGATTAATATACTAACAAGCGAGCGTCTCCAAAGTCCGTGCCCTGAACTGTTTATGATGAAGAAGAGGAAGAGCTGAAGGAGGAGGAAAGGGAAGAGGAAGAAGATGCGCAAGGGTGGAAGCGGAGGAAATGAGTGGCCGTGAGAGAGAAAGATAAATGAGCGTAGGAAATGGAAGCAGAGATGAAATTGAATTAACGGGTTGAGGAGGAGGAGGAGGAGGAGGAGGAGGAGGCTGAGAGAGAGAGAGAACGAGAGAAGGGGAACTGTAAGGGAGGAAGGAGTAAAGGAAGGTAAGGAAAGAAGGGAGGGAAAGAGGAGAGAAGGAAAGGAGGGAGGGAGGGAGAGAAGGGAGGGCAAGAAAATAAGAGAGGAATGGAAGCGAGGAAGGAATGGAAGAGGAGCTGAAGAAAAGGATAATGTTAGGAAAATAAGCAGGAAGAAAAACCAAAACAATATAAAACCAACCATGCATAAAATACTAAGCCATTTCTATTCAAAAGAGGGGTAAATGTTGCAATATAATACCATGCAATATAATACCATGCAATAATATACCACGCAATATTATACCACGCAATATTATACCATGCAATATAATACCATGCAATAATATACCACGCAATAATATAGTCTGCACTCAATTTTTTTTTTTATAGTAAGGGCAGTGAGGTTGTGGGAAAAAAATAGCGAGAAAAATAATGCTGAGAGAGACAAGGAGTGTGGTATGTAGTTACAAAGACCACACAGACTTCACGGTCCTTTTTATTTTTGGTGATCAAGCGTTTAATATATAAGTTGCTTGAGAGAGAGAGAGAGAGAGAGAGAGAGAGAGAGAGAGAGAGAGAGAGAGAGAGAGAGAGAGAGAGAGAGAGAGAGAGAGAGAGCATACAAACAAAGAGAGGAAGCTAGACTCAACAAGTGAGGAGGAGTGTTCAGAGAAGCGGACAGACGAGGAGAGAGGAGGGGAGAGAAGAGGGGAGGGGAGAGGAGGGGAGAGGAGGGGAGAGGAAGGGAAGCGAGGAGAGAGGAGAGGAGGGAAGAGGATGGGAAGCGAGGGGAGAGGTTATGTGAAGAGAAAAGGAGGAGAAAGAGGAGAAGACGAGAAGCGGGAGCGATGATACAGGAAGGGAGAGGAGGGAAGCGATAAGGGACGTGGTGGAGAGAAGGGGAAGGCGAATATGAGAGGAGGGGTGAGGGAAGAGAGGAGGGAGAGAGAAGAGGAGGAAAAGATTAAAGAGGAGTGGAGAGGGGAGAGAAGGAGTGAAGAAGGGGTAGGGGGAGGATGGGTGGAGAAAGAGTGGAGATGAGTGGGAAGAGGAGTTGGGAGGGGAGAGGAGAGGAGAGGGAAGGGGAGAGGGGACAGGAAAGAAGTGAGAGAGGAGGGTGGGAAAGGAAGAGAGAAAACTGGGAATAGGAGAGAGGTGGGAGAAAGAGATGAGGATGGAGGGAAGTCAGGAAGGGTGGGGAGGGGTATGGGGGGTGGGGAGGGGTATGGGGGGTGGGGAGGGGAAGGGGAAGATGGGGAAAGGGTGACGAAAAAGGAGTGAGGAGGGGTGGGGGGAAGGAAAGGAATGGAGGAGGTGAGACGAGAGGAAATAAGGAAAGGAGAGAGAGCTAACCCGGAGGAAAGAATAAGTGAGGTAAAGTGGAGGTGGTGATCAAGTGGCAATAGAAGGTAAGTGCAGGCCTGGGAGAGCGGAAGGGAAAGGGGTAGGGTAGGGAGGGGGATAAGGTAGGGAGAGAATAGGACAGGGAAAGAGATAGGGTAGGGAGGGAGGTAGGGTAGGGAGAGGATAGGTTAGGGAAAGAAACAAGGTAGGAACAAGGGTTGGGTAGGGCGAGGGGTACGGTAGTGAGAAGGGTTCAGTAAGGAGAGATATGGTAGGGGATGGAGGGTTACGTCTGAGAGGGTAGGGCAGGGCAGGGATGAGAGGGGTAGGGTGGGCTGGAACAGGTGGGGATGGGGTGGGCAGGGAAGGGCACGTACAGGGCAGAGAGTGAGCTAGGAGGGGAAGGACAGTGAGATATGGGAAGCGTTGTGAGGGTTAGGGGATGGTAAAGAGCAGGGGAGGGAGTGGCTGGGATGGGACAGGAGGGGAAGGGTTGGGATGGCAGGGGTGTCTAGTTGGGCTGTGGGAAGGGCTAGGTTCGGAGGGATAGGGCTGAACTAACTAGCGCCAGACAGCCTTGGTTTAATTACATTTGTTCTAATAATATTCTGCCCATAACAAGGAGGCTGCATTCTGAGGGTACCGCAGCCTATATATCCCCGGATCATGTGCACTTTTTTATTTATTTATCTATTTATTCATTTACCTGGAATCTTGCAAACTACATCTTCGCCTTACCAAAAACAACTTCACATTTCCTACGTGCAGTGATCTTTCCAATTTCAGTTTTTTCCATTGTTTTTGGCATCTAGCCAAAAACTCTCACACTCTTTACTTCCTCCTTTTTCTCTCCTTATTTTAACAGAACTGATATGCTGCTGACGCTTCCACGAGAGATATATGCTGACGATTTCACCCTTCACTTTTCCACCCACTCCTCTCATTGTCCATCATACCAATTACAACAAAACTCATGCAGGAAAGTTGCGTCACAAATAAATGATGCTCTATCTGTTGTATCACTCTTTGACTGTCTTTCAAAATCAGCTTCTCAGATGCTAGGTGCGCTGAACCGACTCTGTGCCATCTTCAACCCTACATAGCTATTGACACTGTGCAGATTCATGCTGATTCGATTTATTCGCTTATTTACACCCTTATGGTGTACACTACAGCCAGTGCGCGCATGTGTGTGTGTATGTTTGTCTGGAGAGGGAGGGGGAATCATTACATAAAACTCATTAAAACGTTACCAAAGGCTTTTCGTACTACCCCCCCCTCTCTCTCTCTCTTTCTCTTTCTCTCTCTGTACTGCAGCACCTCTTTACCATCACTACTGCAATCATGATTTTTCTTTTAAAGTGACAATGCTGCTGGTTTCAAGCCTTTTATTAATGAAACAAGAACAAAGTGCCACATGCAGGAGCTTCAGGGCCCTTCAGTTAATGCTCCTCGTGTGGTGTGGTGTGGTGTGGTGTAAGAAGATGGTGTTGTGTGGTATGGTGTGGTGTAAGAAGATGGTGTTGTGTGGTATGGTGTGGTGTTGCGTGAGAGTATGGTATTGTGTGGTATGGTGTGAGAAGATGGTGTTGTGTGGTATGGTGTGGTGTTGCGTGAGAGTATGGTACTGTGTGGTATGGGGTGAGAAGATGGTGTTGTGTGGTATGGTGTGGTGTGGTGTGAGGCATAATGTGGTGTTGCTTCGCTAAAGTCGCTCAAGTCTACGGGATTAAAGCGCCTTGCGTCCGAAAATATTTAGTGAGAGAGAAAGACTGACAAAGCTGCTCCTAGAGATGGTCCCGCATCTTAAAAAAAAAAAAAAAAAAAAAAAAAATCTGGACTGGGAAGGGTAAGGGGATGGAGGACTGGATGGGGTAGGCAAAGGGTGGGTTGGGAGGGGGGGTAAGGGGGACTGGAATGGGGTAGGGAAGGGGTGGGGGGGGGGAGTGAGAGGAGGAAGGGAGCCGGAAATAAGGGCGTGATGGAAGGCGGGGAGACAACTTGAGAAAATTGTATTCACACCAGCAGTAATCACGTCCGGTGCTGGGGTGTGGCGGGGGCGGTGGGAGAGGGGTGACAGGGAGAAAAGGTGGGGGGGGGAGATAAAACTGCACTCACCCCCTTCAGTACCATTACGTCATTTAGCTGTTTCTTTTTGTTACCTCCAAACGTTTTCGTCAACCAAGGAACGTTTCTCGTACTAAACAGGTTAATGGAAGCTGTATGTATGCCCTCCACGTAAAAAAAAAAAAAAAAAAAAAAAAAAAAAAAAAACTATTCCGAGCTGTAAAAATCGTCTAGAGATTGAAATATAATTGCGTCATCGGACTGAAAGGGTTAAAATGTGGGCGTGCCTTCTCTCAATAGCATTACTATCGATCCTCACTCAGCCCTTTACTGTCTTGCCTCACTCACTCTCTCACTGGTAACTGCTCCTCTGTACTCTGCTTGCATCCCTCCACTGCGACACACACACAACACCCACCTACCCATACACTCACCCCATTTCTTTCCAACACTTTCTTATGCCCTTGACGTTGTTATATTAATTTTAAAGTCAGATGAACATTTTTTTTTTTTTATTATACTGCTATGTATAAATGTACATGTGTATATATTTTCTCGTCGCTCTGTTTTTACGCTTGTTATATGGCCGAAATGACCTCTTGTTACACAGCAATGATCCTTTTAATGTAAGTAGTCTGTCAGTCCAACTTTCTAATGCAAGAGTCACCCTGAATTCACTCTCTCTCTCTCTCTCTCTCTCTCTCTCTCTCTTACATAAACAACAGGTAAACTCTTAATCTGTCTTCCTTAATCTGCTTTTCCCACCGCCTACGACCACCCGTCTTTCATACACCGTGTCTCAGCTTCTAGAAATGAGCTATCTTTATTCTGTCTTTCCCTCCTTCCATTTACTTTGAAAGGGAGAACTTCAGGAAACTTTCAGTCCTTGGGTTCTTCTTTCTGTTTCATGACAGAGAGAGAGAGAGAGAGAGAGAGAGAGAGAGAGAGAGAGAGAGAGAGAGAGAGAAATAATAATAATAATAATAATAGCTAATAAACTTTATTTCCATAAACAGGTGGTCTTCTTATACATTCTACAGTAGTACAGCATACAAAGTATGAAAGTTCTATACACAATATAATACAAGTTGATACATATGGTGGAGAATAGTGACAGAGGTAAATGGTTTAAAAGGTGTGTGGGGACACTTAGGTTAAAAATAGATCCAATTAAAGGGATTTAGGAACGAAGGCGGTCGGGAAGGATTAAGACAGATGGGATTGTAAGATTAGGGAGTTTGAGCAATAGGGTAGAGATGTATGCTCTAGTAAAAGTATAGCAATTATCAACGGCTAATTATTATACAGGTGTTGATGGTGGGGGTCTATATTTATAGGAGGTGTTGTGTTGGTGGAGGTATAGCGGGTGTTGTTGATAAGAGGTGTTGTTGGGGGGTAGGGAATTTATAGGGGGTGTTGGTGGCAGGAATTATGAGGAACAAGTAGAAAAACGGAGATCACAAGAGGGAAACAGTGTCAAGGTCATCGCTGATGGAGAGGTCAGCTCGGAAACGTGGCAACAGTGCAGGGAGGGGGTGACTCCACCAAAACCCTACGTTTCGATCTGTCAGACTATAGGATTTACTACTACGATTTTTACTACTAGGAATTTTACTACTAGGATTTACTACTAGGATTTTCACTACTAGGATTTTTACTACTAGGAATTTTACTACTAGAATTTACTACTAGGATTTTTACTACTAGAATTTACTTATACCCATTCATTGATTGTGTGTGTGTGTGTGTGTGTGTGTGTGTGTGTGTGTGTGTGTGTGTGTGTGTGTGTGTGTGTGTGTGTGTGTGTGTGTGTGTGTGTGTGTGTGTGTGTGTGTGTGTGTGCCTCTTGCCCTCAGGCCTTGTCCCTGGCCAGCCTGTATTCCCACAGGTCGTTAAATCAGATGCCTTCGGCCTTTGACAGTGACTTTGGAGTAAAATAGACGATATTCTACATTCGTTTTTCCTGAGACAGACTATAGGACTTTTACTACTAGAATTTACTACTAGGACTTTTACTACTAGGATTTTTATTACTACGAATTTTACTACTAGGATTTACTACTAGGCTTTTTCCGAAGGGCAGGGATTTGATAGAGCCTTAATTAACCCGCTTTACTGCTAGGATTCTCTGTCAAATCCCTCCCAGCTGAATAAAATCGTCTGAAGTTAGCCAAAATTAAATACCAAGAGTTGTGCCAGTCATGAAACGGTCAATAGTACCAGCATAAAAAAAAAAAAAACACCAATTCTCCTATAAGTCGGTCTCACCTGAAGAAAATCACCTGCCGATATTAATTACACTCCCTGGCACCTTTTCCTTAGCGATTTATTTTTGGATATGGCTGGTTAATATCCTTTTGTACGTTATTTACACTGAGTATGGCGGTATTGGAAGGATTTACGTAATAGAGAATAAGTCAGTAAGGCGTAATAAGCAAAACAAATCGCTCAGGAAAAGGTGTTAGGGAGCTTCCTTAACCGACGAGAAGGCCCAGTTCAAGTAGATAAAATAGACTGCCTTTAGCCGAAACAAGCAAAATAAATCGCTAAGGAAAAGGTGTTAGGGAACCAACATCCTACGACTCACTCTCAGATGAATCAAATCGTCTGCCATCAACCGGAATTCAATTACAGAGTTGTCCCGAGCAAGGAAGGGCTAAGAATTTTTCCGTTTCTTTTTCCTTTATTTTTGTGTGTATAATTTATGTGGGTGTATGTTATGTATTATTTATGTGGTGTACAGGTGGGTCGGTATGGGGGAGGCTGGTATAGAGGGGGAAGGCTCTATGGTCATTTTCTCTCTCTCTCTCTCTCTCTCCCTCACCTCCCAGGCCTTCTAATGGACCACTTGCATTAACCAAGGAGGGGTGCCCAGATGGGGAGGGGGACGGGGGCAGATGGTGGGGGCGCAGATGGTGTCGGAGGGGGGGAGCGGGGCACGCGGGGCGAAGGGGAGCAGACAGGATTTGGAGAAAGGGGGAGCATTTAGAGGGAGACAGACAGACGGGGGAGGGATGCAGAGGGAGGAAGGGGCGCAGATAGGGGGGAGGGGGGAGCGTAGCGAGGCAGACCAGGCGAGGGGGAAGCAGACGGGAAGAGAGGGAAAAGGACGGTGGGAGGGGAAAAGAGGCAGACGGTGGGGGGAGGCGACAAACGAGGAAAAAGAGGAAGCAGACTGGGAAAGGGGAGCAGACGGGAAAGGAGAGCAGACGAGGATGGGGGGGGGAGAGCAGATGGAGATGTGATGGCAAAAGTGGAGGGAGGGGGGGGGGGAAGAAACAGACGGAGGGAGGGGAAGCAGACGGAGGGGAGGGGAGGAGATTCGGATGGGAGGGGGTGCAGACGAGGAAAGGGGAGAGAGTGGCTAGACGGGTGGGTGGGGGAGGCTTAATGGATGGCAAAACAACTCACAAAATGAAACAAAACAAAACAAAAAAGAAAGAAAAAAGAAAAACGAAAATACAAAACTCAGCTTGGATTTCGGATCAGTAACTTTTTCAGGACAGGGATACCAATTTTCATCATTTCACTGCTTCCAGACGATTTTATTCAGCTTATAAGAGATCCAGCATAACGAACGATTTATGACGGCAACAGCCAACCCCTCCAGCACCGGTGCATAACGTGTCTCCTAAGCTGAAGAAAATCGTCTGGAGAGAGTCGTTGGAAAAAAAAAAAATGCACACCTGAACATGAATCTCGCACTCTTAACCCTCTGTTATTATTATTATTATTATTATTATTATTATTATTACCGCATTATTAATATCATTACCTCCGCTAACGAAGTAGGAGGAGGTTATGTATTCACCCCTGTTTATTTTTTCTTATCTCGGAGTGACGGGGATAAGAATGAGTGAAAGCATGGGGTTTTGATTTATATTTGTCGTAATACCGCCAGATGATTAAATAAGCGTTTCTTTTCGTGCATCCGACGCTGAATACAGGCTAGGAAACCCCCAGGTCCACCTACGACACACCAACAAAGAAACCTCCACTGCAGCCCTCAAATATCACCTGGTTTTATTCATATTCTGATAAGGTAAAGATATTGGTTATTTTTTTTTTAAGATACAACGAACGTCCCCAGGCTGAAAGGTTTAATGTGCTTCTGCCAACAAATGGGTGGCGAGTGGAGATAACTGCTAGGCGAGGAGGACCCTTGTGCCGCGGAGAGAGCTGCACTGGAAGGCAAAAGGAGAGGAGGACTGGGAAGGAAGGGTTAGCACGGCAGAGCTGACTGGAGAGGAGGGTTGGAGGAGAGAGATGGCACATTTTGTTCGGCAAGTGGGTTGGCACGGGAGGGCTGAGAAAGTGGGGGATTGTGGAAAAAGGAAGGAAAAAGATGAGAAGACTGAGGGAGGTGGGGAAGTGGACAGTAGAAACAAACCCAGGGGTAAAAAATATTTTGCACAGCCGAACTTAGCATAGTTAAAATTAGTTTGAAAATTAATCCCTTCACAACAATGACGTCTACGCCTTCATGACTCCTGCCACTACCAGGCGACTTAACCTTACAAGAAACTTTTTAGGAAGGAGGGATTATATACAGCCTTTTTAAGCCCTTCACTATGAGCAGTCTCTTACGATAATTAATAAAATAAGCATATTCGGTTACTGCGCCCGCCGGACCCTCACAAAACACAATTATTTTCTTTATTTAGATTCTTTATTTACCATCCATTACAAGCCCCAGCACTCTTCGGAACGTTGTCGCTGGAGGCCAAATTGGAAGTGCACATGAGAGCATAAGGATACACTGACGCACACATGGGGCAGGTGGTGTTGTCAGTCAGTGGTGTTGGCAGTCGGTTGGTATTGGTGACACTGTTGGTAACTGGTTGCCGAAGTCGGTGGTGTTGGCAGTAAGTGGTATTGGTAATCGTGGTGCCGGCAGCAGAGATGTTGGCAGTCGGTGTTGCTGGCAGTCAATGATAGCAGCTGGTGGTGTTGGCGGTCAGTGTTGGCAGCTGACGTTGTAAAATGGTGTTGTTGAAAATCGGTGGTGTAGGAGCTCAGTGGTGGCAATTAGTGGTGTTGGCAGTCGGTGGTGTTGGTATTATTCTTTTACTCCATGCTGGCCTAACTTGTCATCTTTCCATCTTGAATGTTGAGATATAACAATAGCTCATCACTAGAAAATTATGCTAGTCACGATTAAGTGCTGTGGAAAGGGTGTAGGGCCGCAGCACTGTCTCACACTGACCTACGTGACACAAACTGCAAAGGGACGAAAATCTGGGCCAAGTTAATGTGAAAGAAGTATAGCAGAAATGGATATATAGTACGCAACTGCTGGTAATTTCCGTTGGCATCTGACTGATAGTGGGTAGTAGGTAGTTGGTAGTCAGGGTTGGTAACTACGAGACGGTATGTAGTTGGGAGTCAGCAGTCAGTGTTGGCAGAAGGAAGAAGGTAGTTCGGGGCGGGAGCGGAAATGCGAGCAGTGTGGAAAGCCGGAAGAACTACGAGAGATTTTTGCTGTTGCGTGTTTTTATCGGCGACCGTACATTGTTGCAGCCTCCCACTCCCTTCCCACCCCCATTATGTGGCTTCAGTTTTGCCCAGCGAGTTTGTGAATGGGCTCCGGGTGAGGTGCATTTGGGCCGTGCCAACGAATATACAAATGCTTTTCGTAATTTCGTTTCAACGGAGGTATTCGTGCCTGTATTCCGTCATATAATTTCTATCAACAAAACACACACACACACACACACACACACACACACACACTACGAAATCGAGGTATACACTTCAAAACAACTTTATCTTGTATTGAATGTTAACTTAATATTTACTCACGACTACTCTTTCAGCTAATGACTTCTTTCTCTTGTTGATTATGTTAATTTGTTACTTACTGGAGGCTAGGGCAATTAAACTTTCATATAATTACTATTTCAAATTCCACAGTCGTTCATATCGAGATGCCTGGACGCAATGATTTTTTTAAAGACTGGGCTTTCACAGGCAGAGGGAAAGACAGAATGGGAAAGTTCAATACTAACCACTTGCTTAAATGACAGAGAGTATAGGATAATTTTTGCACTGGAGAGTTGGACAGAAAGAACGTTGTGTGTGTGTGTGTGTGTGTGTGTGTGTGTGTGTGTGTAAAGACGGGTGTTGCAAACCTGCCGTAATGGAGGAATTATGCAAGCAGGGAGTTCAGAAGTGACGGAAGAGAGAGAGAGAGAGAGAGAGAGAGAGAGAGAGAGAAGGGGGAGGGGAATTGCGTGACGCCCCCTGTTGTGCGGAAGGGCGTGGTGTTACAGGAAGGCAGGGCTTGGTGGGGGGGTGGGGATAGTGTATGTTGGCCAGCTGAGAGGAAGTCAACAACCCTACAATTACCAACAGCACTAATTGAACTCCCACGCTCACTCACATACACATAGTGAGTTCAAACGGGGCGGGGGGAGAGAGGGGAGATATTGAATTGGTGTGTCGGTGGTGGGAAGGGGAGAGGGGAGACACTGAATTAGTGTGTCGGGGGTGGGGAGGAGAGATACAGAATTGGTGTGTGATCTTCAAGTGTCGTGGATGAAACAGATGAATTATACACAAATACTCTAAGTGTGGTAATATAAGTAACACAAGCCTACCATTACTTACATCAATCCATCCATCAACCAATCCTATTTTGCCCCATGAGGAACGTAGGAAGCAGGGGCTAGGCAAGTTGGTCCTGACATTTAAGATGAAAGTGACCAGCCTCATTCATCCCTGAGTGGCATTACGTGAGCAATAAGCCCCAATCTTCCGTCTTCGTCTTCTTCTCCTCTTCCTTCTTCTTCTTCACCTTCTTTTTCTTCTTACCTTACAGTTTATGGGTGATAATTAAGGTAGCCTCGCCTCACTCACCTGAAATACACAAAAATGGAAAGTTAGAAAAGAATCATTAATCAGAGAGAGAGAGAGAGAGAGAGAGAAACAGTTATTACTTCAATTAAATAACTTCTTCAATTAAATGCTAGACTAACAAGACACTGGCAAGGTAAGTTCTGAAAGTTTCTCTTATGTGTACTAAACGTGCACACACACACACACACACACACACACACACACACACACACACACACACACACACACACATAAAAGCAACAGTGACAATGAAACCTTGGATTAGTAAAGGCAATTAAAAGAAAATTAAAATCTCTCTCTCTCTCTCTCTCAAAATTCACCTCCAATAAGGGATTCATAAAGGTGAAATGGGAGACTTAAATAAACTCATTAAAAACAATATCTGCCGCTTTAATACTGGGGGCGATATTTACTGCGGGGGGTTCGATCTTGGACAGAGAGAGAGAGAGAGAGAGAGACTGGCACCTTATACGAACACCGTGAATGAGGTGCCAACTCGTGCCTTTGAATGTCCGAATTGGGAAAGCATTGTACATGACGTGATAGAGTCCCTTCCCTACCATCACATTTTTCAGTCTCCCTACCACCAGGCGATTTTACACTTTTATTTATCTATTTATGTATGTATTTATTTTTTTATCTATTTTCGAGATGCACCAGTTAGTCTTCATTAACCCCTTCACCACACGAGGGATGCTGTAAAGGGACGCCTTCACGTGGTGGCACTGATATGGCCAAGCGACTCCTCTGCCCGGTTATGCAAACATCCCCTTACTTCCTCCGTATCCCCCGAAAGGAGGATGGTGAACTGCAGGCTAAGGGCAACCTCAGATGAACCTGGGTCTGCTTACTAATCCTATTTCTACTACTATTACTTCTACTACTACTACTCCTACTACTACTACTACAATTACTAATACTAATTCTACCACCAACGACTTGGCTTGAATGGACCCAGATATGATTCTAATATGTTCAATTTCAAAGATTTTAAAACAACTGTAAATTTCTCTCCCTGACAATGATAAGGGTTGTAAGTACTTCATTCTTTATAGTGTCTGGTGATTATATTATGCCCTGGAGTGGCCTCACGTCGTATTTCGAAAATATTCTTTCAAAAATTCATCCCACGACCTCAGTTAATGGTGAAATGCCGGCAGAGTCTCCAGAGGTGGGTCACAGCTGTCATTTTTCCAATTTCATTCCAGAAGGACGGGAGGAAATTGGGGGGAAATATAATTATCAGTTTTTTTTTTTCTCTCGACTTGGGAAAATGGTATGTATGATCTGCACTTTACAAATGTTAAGGCATATGTACACCCACTAAAAATAATATTCGTTGCCTTTGTGGTGTGTTACAATATAACACAGAGACCAAAGATTCTGAACTACCAGTACCAAATGAACACGGTTTCACTTTTACAAATCATTTCAGAGTTCATCGCACCCACGGGCAACGAATATTTTTTTAGTGCTTCCTGTATACTACTAAAATACTTATGATAAAGCTTGTCATTCCTCCCCCCTCACCTCAATCCTCACCCACGACTTTCTTTTTCTTTATTTTCGTTCATGTAAGGAAGAAGGAACCAAAGGCCAGGAGCCCGCAAACTGTTCCTTCCAAGAAAAAAATAATATTAATACAACAGAGAGCCACATTCAAGATCCGTTCATTTCGAGATGCTGGACACACTGCGCTTGAAAGACTGGAGATCGTAGGACGCTATACCCCGACTTTATGCCCAAACTAGACGGCCAGTACAGCTCAGGAGTGCTCTTACGTGACACACACCTTCACATGTCACCACTCTGGGACTGATACCCTCCTTCTACACATCCTGGGCCTGTGTCATCAGATAAAAGCTGTTCACTTCAAGGCTGATGTCCTGAAGTCGGATCCTGAAGCTCCGTATGTGGTATTCGGCGCTACGCGTAAAGTATTCGCTTGAAGAACCTGACCCCTTTTCATTTCCTCTCAATCATGTATCGATAAAAATATGCTCAAGGTAGCTGTCTTTCCCTCAAACGGGCTAAATTCGAGTCATCTTAGTCGTTATTTCATTTCTTCAATCCCAGTGTAATAATTTAACGCTTTATAAATTGCTCAAGTGGGCAAATTTTCAGTATGTTAGGCCAACTCTAAGAACGCCTTTGAAAAAAAAAAAAAAAAAAAAAAAAATCCACATTCTCTCCTACGTATTAGGCATGAAAACTTTGACCAGATTACGGTGGGATTCGTAAAAGGTGAAATAAAAACACTTGATATATTGAATAACGAGGTAACCTAACAGTATTACAAATCATAGTCTATCTAGCAATATATAAGTGTACATTTTTTCTTTTTTTTAATTACGCTCACAGGCTTGGCCAGGGAATAGTTTGTGATTTGAATTTCGATAAAACACCCATAGGATCTCTCACAATATCCACTAACTTATCATCAGAACATTCCCTGCAACGACGACGACGACGATGATGATGATGATGATGATTCTGGTGGTGGTGGTGATAATGATTATGATGATGATTCTGGTGGTGGTGGTGATAATGATTATGATGATGGTGGTGGTGGTGATAATGATTATGATGATTCTGGTGGTGGTGGTGATAATGATTATGATGATGATTCTGGTGGTGGTGGTGATAATGATTATGATGATGATGATGATGATGATGATGATGGTGATGAAGATGCTGGGTCTAGAGGTCCTGGCTTACTGAGGTCTGCCGGTGTGGTGTGTGATGAAGCGGTGAGCGTCCCCCTGAGGAGTGGGGAGAGGAAATTGCTTGATGGTCTTGGGGGATAAGCGTTAATGTGACGAGGGGGCAATGACGAGACGAAGCGGGGGTGGAGGGGGAGGCAGGGGGTGAGGGAGGAGTAGGTAAGGGGTGGGAAAGGAGGAGGCAGGATGTGATGAAGGGGGAGGAGTGGTAGGCAGAGAGGTAAAGAGGAGTGAAGGAGGAGGCAGTGAGGCAGAGGAAGAGGGAGGCACGAGAGGGAGGGAGAGCCAGAGGATGGGGAAGACAGGAGATGGGTAAGGCAGAGGATAGGAGAGGCAGGGGATGTAGGGTGAGGCAGAGGATGGAGGAAGCAGGAGACGAGGGCGAGGCAGATGATGGAGGAGGGAGGGGGAGATGGAGGGTGAGGTATGGGTGAAGGGTGAGCCATTGCATTGAGGAGGAAGGGAGAGGTGGAGGAAACATGCAAAGTGAGTGTCAGGCAGTTAAGATGAGGCAGACAATGTTGGAGGGTAAGGCAGGGGATGGAGGGTGAGGCAGCTAGAGGAGAGGGCGATGACGCGACAAGGTGGGGAAGAGGTGGGTGGTGAGGCAGTAGAGTGGAGGAGGGTGAGGTAGAGATGGAGGGTTAGGTAGGGGGTGGAGGGTGAGGCAGAGAAAGAAGGTACCGAGTTTAGCTGGAGGGTGAGGCAGTGAGAAGTGAGGCAGGCAGTGGCGGGAGAATATGAACAGTCAAGACAAAATTGTAGGAACGATAAAAGTCTTCATTTTGCTTATTTTACACTGGGAGGGAAAGATAAGGGTGAGATGGAGATGCCTTTTAGTGGGTATCAAGTAAGAGTCTGTCTGCTGTCGATCCAAAATAACAGAAATGTGTCGAAGATGATGATGCTTCCCTTCGTATGGCTTTATTTCTGAAGTACGCTGGCAAGTCTCGTCGCACATCACTGCCAACACTTCCGCAACGAAAAAGAGCTGACACAAAATCGCCATAACGTGAGAGGCGATCGTTGAGTATGATGGAAGCCTGAGCACAGTACTGACGAATAACCCTTCCCTTTCAAGGTTGTAAATTCAAATAATAACATCTAATACCAGGTTTCGAACTAGCAATATCAGAATTCTCGCAACTCAGTACTACACCCACTCCGTCACACCCCCTCTCTTGCACTCTTTTTACTCTAACCTGGCCTAACATTGTCATCCTTCCATCATGAATGCTGAGCTGTAATGCCAGACTGTCACTAGAATCCGGTGCTATTCTGGAACTGTCTCCCTCTGTCTGTATTTCCTACCGTCTATGACCTCCAGTCTTTTAAACGCAATGTGTCCAGGCATCTCTAAATAAAAGGATATTGAATTTGACTCTCTGTTATCTTGTTTTTATTATTTCTTGGAGGAACAATCTTGGGGGCTTCTGGCCTTTAGTAACCTTCTTCCTTGCATAACAAAAAAATCACGATGAAGTGTTTTAGAAAGGAGGAAGAGTCGTAGTACGGTATTATCGTTTTCTGCCACTGCGTACATGAAACTGGCTGCAACAAAGTGAAAATCTAGGCCAAGTTAGAGTCAGAAGAGTATACAGACCTACTACTAAACAACGTTATAGAGGCGCCGCTTTGATGTACCACTCTCTGACACTGTACCAGAACAACAACATTTTCAGAAGGGAACTTGATTTTCAGCCGGGGAAATGGACTGACTGTTTAGGAAGCTCCCTAACACCTTTTTACCGAACGATTTATTTTGCTTATTACACCTTACTCTCCTATTCTGTTACATAAATCCTTCTGGCCATACTCTGCATAAACAACATACTAAAGGATATTAATCAGCCAAATCTAGAAACAAATCGCTAAGGAGGAGGTGCTAGGGAGCCCTCCTAAGCAAGAATACGAGCCCTAATATTCTTCAGGTAATTGTTTTTCTGCTTAACACGTGAGCTGAGAAGGTCGGCAGGCGAGGCAGGGAAATGATTTTACTTTGAAGAGGATATAATGCTGTCCTGAGGGGAAATTATGTTATCTTGGAGGGGAAATTGTGATCCTGGTGGAGAGAATGGCGTTATGCTGAGAGGCAAGGCAGGGAGGAATTGAGGAATGTTATAGTACACCCCCATATAATAAGCGACATGGCGTGTGTGTGTGTGTGTGTGTGTGTGTGTGTGTGTGTGTGTGTGTGTGTGTGTGTGTGTGTGTGTGTGTGTGTGTGTGTGTGTGTGTGTGTGTGTGTTGTGGTAGCTGTGTGTTACTGGTGTTGTGGTGTGGTGGTATGCTGACTGTGTGATGCTACTGTGGTATACTATGTTATACTGGAGTGGTATAATATGATCCT
The DNA here is from genome assembly GCF_032717465.1 of Coenobita brevimanus. Taxonomy (NCBI): domain Eukaryota; kingdom Metazoa; phylum Arthropoda; class Malacostraca; order Decapoda; family Coenobitidae; genus Coenobita; species Coenobita brevimanus. The sequence goes on along the minus strand of NC_137014.1, from coordinate 899,703 downwards.
GATCGATGATGGAATGGCGCATTATACTAATAGACAAGGGAAAAAAAACTGAGGTATTTATATATTGCAGATTATCAGAGAGATGCATTTCGAGTTACGTGGAGACACAGACTGACAAACAAGGAAGTGAAGGAGCGTTGTGGTGTTGATGTGGATGGGTTAAAAATTAGTTGTATCTGGAGATGGTTTGACCTTGGAGAATGAGACTGACTAGAAGTGTACGTGGGTGAGGTGGAAAGGGGGAGGGAGAGGGGAAGATCGAGGATGAGGTGGAGAGAGAACATCCCAATGGCCGAGGACAAAGCGACAGAGGAGGTGATTCGTCTGTCGCCACGCCTTCCGTCTCACTGAGCAAGGCAGCAAATATGTATCTCTTCTTCAACGAAAGTGGTGTGGTGGTATTGTGGTGTGGTGTGGTGTGGTGTGGTGAGGTGCAGGAGGAGGATGTGGTGGTGTACTGTGTTCGTGAGGTGTGGTGTGGTGTGGTATGGTAATTGTGGTGTTGTGGTATTAAGCTGATGTAGTATAGTGTGATGTAGTATGAACAGAGGCTGGAGGACTTGGTGGTGTGGTGTGGTGTAGAAAGTTAGTGGATGTGATATAATGGAGAAGAGTTATGTTGGTGTGATATGTTTTTTTCACTAAACTGTTGTTGTGGTGGCAGTGACATTGTGGTGAAGGTGTAGTGGTGTGTAGTAGTGATTTGGTGTGGTGAAGCGCTAGAGGAGGTTGTGGCAATGTTTCGTTGTTGTGGCGTGGTGTGGTGTGATATCCAGGAGGGGAAATTGTGACCTTGGAGGGAGTGACGTAATGCTGAGTGAGAGAGAGGACTTGAGGGATAGCCTATGTGCGTCTCATCACACAAGGCCATAAAATATACTGGTGTGGTGTTGTACAATGGTGTGATGCAGTGGCAGAGGTAATGGCTGTGTGGTGGTAGCAGCAGAAGCGGATCCAGAAAGGGGGGTTATGGTGGGTTCACTCTCGCCCTGTCAGTTGTACTTTTTTTTTTTTTTTGGGGGGGGGCATCAGAATTAAAAAAAAAATCTGTTTGTTAGTACAGACAATTATCATATAACCCACATGTACTGTACTGGCAGGATAAAGTAATACAGTAGATATTTTTTTTCACTACCTTCTTGAATTAATCTGACACGACTGAGAGTTTCGATATCAGAGGGACAAATACTGTACCTCCTCCCTTATTGACATGGGATGGGTCCGTTCTAAGTGGAGCTGTGGTTGAAGCGGTGAGATGTGGTGTAGTGTGGCGTCTTCTTTTCGTGGATGTGTGGTATTGGTGGTGGTGTGGTGATGGTGTCATGGTGGTGTGGTGTGGTGATACTGGTATTTTGTGGCAGTAGTATGTTGTTAATAACGTGGTGTGGTGTGGTAGTTGTGTGGTCTGTTTGTACGTGGTGTAGTTGGCGGAGGGTAGTGATTATGTTGGAGTGATGTGATGTGATGTGATGTGATGTGGTGTGATGTGGTAGTCCCCACGGCAACGGTGGTGACGTTATGTTGTTGTGTGGTAGGTGTTACGTGGCAGCGCTGTGTGTGTGTGTGTGTGTGTGTGTGTGTGTGTGTGTGTGTGTGTGTGTGTGTGTGTGTGTGTGTGTGTGTGTGTGTGTGTGTGTGTGTGTGTGTGTGTGGCGTCGTTGTGGTGGTGTCGAGGGTAAGTGCTGTAGATATTTTGTGGATATTTATGGTCTGTCCCGCCTGTCTTTGGAAGTAATCTGTTTCTTCCTCTGAATCTTGGTCTACGCAACAAAACACAGAAGGTCCATGCTCTCTACTTTGATAATAAAACTCACAAAACAGTACATAGCCACCTCGTCCTCTGGCCTTTGGTTCCTTCTTCCTTGCATTAAAAAAACAAACACTCTCGACCCTGGAGTAAAAAAACAGATGGAGGAACTTCCGCAATTACGGTTCATGTTGTCTTTAAACAGAATTTGATGTTTTGACTGATATGCCTCGATGAATTAAAAAAAAAAAAAAAACTACGATATCCAAGTGTATTTATCCAGTCACAAGTTGGTTTTGAGTTATAAGTATTCGGATATAATTTTGTAGCAGTAAAAATAATATAGAAATATAAACACAATAGTGAAGTGTTTCATCTTTTCACTACGATGATGGAGTTTGATATCTTATTCCGTCTACTTTCAATTTAATTCAGCTCAGGGAAGGACCTAGCACACATAAACAGTTAACTCTTTCAATACCGTTACTTCTTTACCATTTAATTCTTCCACCATCTTCTTCCTGCTGTGAATATAAAGATCTGGTGGTGGCCTCACTAAAAATAATGACATAGGAGAACTGTTGAACCTCAGGGAGCGATGGTCAAGTCTAGGCCCAAATCGGAAACAAAGAAATGACACACACACATACACACACAGGCAGGATACATACATACATAAATACACCATACATAAATACATACATGCTACATACACACATACACAGATAGATAGACAGATCGGCTCAAGTCAGGAGATAACAGATAGATAAACAGGTCTCCAAACTTACATCACTCTCTAGAGACTCATGCACCCATTTCCTATCCTGACACCCTTTATGTGCGCACCACTCTCTCTCTCTCTCTCTCTCTCACACACACACACACACACACACACACACACACACGTCCCTCTCTCCCTCCTTCAGTAAGTCTATTTATCTTTACTTGTATGATAAACTGGTATTTCTCTCCATGGTGTGTTTGTCAGGATAAGAAATTGGACTCAAGATATCTACTAAAAACAACAACAACAATAATAATAATAATAATAATAATAATAATAATAAAAACAATAATCTAACAATCTATCTTTCTACTGCAGGACGCCTTAATAATAAAAATAATAATAATAATAATAATAATAAATGATAATAAATAACATGCATTAGCCCTCTTCACTCCCATGATGCATTTTTCACTTATTCTTATTACCTTAAGATAATTTAATTCAGCTTGGGAGAGCCTTTTCACATATGGACATCAATAAACACATCACTACAATAGGTCAGATATATACATCAATTAACACATCAATGCAAGAAGTCAGATATGGACATCAATAAACACCATCACTACAAGAGATCAACCCGAAGATGTACAAAATATTTTGGAGGGAAAAAGAGGAAACTAATACATATAACACCTGCTTCAAGGGGATAACCTAGACATGGGGGCCAACCGTCCGCTCTGGTTACATTCCCCTTCAATCCAGTGACCTGACCTCTGACCCCTGACTGACATGTTCCAATTTCACCTACACAACGAAAATTTAGGTATCTTGCTCAAGGGTATCAAGACAGCCAGAACAGATGAATCAACAGACAAACAGACAGACACAGAAATTACAGACACAGACAGATGAAGGGATACACAGACACACAGACAGACAGACAGTCGGATATACACACACACACACACACACACACACACACACACACAGATCGGACCAAATACATTACCTACCCACCGGCGGAAAAAAAAAAAAACTATTCATCCATCCATCAACGATTAAATCCTCTAATAAATAAATACATAAAAAAAAATAAATAAACATAAACAGTACGTCATCTCATAAGCAAGGATGAAGCTTACATAAAATTCTTGAACTTTTAAAGGCTGGGTGACTATTATGCATGGCTTTGAGTTGGCAGCGTGTTTGCAAAAGCTTATTCTATTGTGGTGTAAGACAGTGCCTATAAAGATTAAGTGGCTCTCAAGGCTTCTTCACAATACTGGCTCCTTCACAACACCTTAACTCCTTCACAACACCTTAACTCCTTCACAACACTGGCTCCTTCACAACACCTTAACTCCTTCACAACACCTTAACTCCTTCACAACACCTTAACTCCTTCACAACACCTTAACTCCTTCACAACACTGGCTCCTTCACAACACCTTAACTCCTTCACAACACTGGCTCCTTCACAACACCTTAACTCCTCCACAACACCTTAACTCCTCCACAACACCTTAACCTCTTCATAACACCTTAACTCCTTCCCAACACCTTAACTCCTTCACTACCTCAATTCCGTTTTTATTCTCGCCGCCTCCAGACGATTTTATTTAGCTTTGGAGAGCACCTAGGTAGTCTGAGAGGGTTGATGCTGTCGCCTATAATCGTCTGGTCATTGGGATAACTCTAATGATATATTCCAGCTACCGACAGACGATTTTATCCAGCTGAGAGTGAATTATAGGAGCTGAAGTGTTAATGGGTGTAATATTAAGGAATTATAGCAAATGACAACTTAATACACACACATACACATACACACACACACACACACACACACACACACAGCTAATGCCAGGCGATTTTATTCAGCAGAGAGTGATTTATAAGAGTTGAAATGAGGTTATGAGCTTAATATAGAGAGAGAGTATACCAAATGCCATCAAAATATATATAAACAGTTAAATAGACAGACAGAGAGATAGATAGATAGATAGATAGACAGATAGATAAAAGGTAGAGTGAGAGCCTCCCCATGGCGGTGAAAAGTCTGCCTTACACAACTTGACAACCACAATCCAAGGAAGAAACTTTGCCAATAGGAAGACCGCTGTGTGTGTGTGTGTGTGTGTGTGTGTGTGTGTGTGTGTGTGTGTGTGTGTGTGTGTGTGTGTGTGTGTGTGTGTGTGTGTGTGTGTGTGTGTGTGTCACAAAGAAGTGCTCTGGAAAGGATTTACGATCTAGTCCTGTCCTATTCTGCCCCTGAGTTGCGTAAAGAAGTTCCAAAAGAACGAAAATCTGGGCCAAGTTAATATGAAAAGACTATATCAGGAATACTCTGTGACAGTGACAGGAAGTGCCTCAATGGAAGGAATATAATCATCTACTCTCTTTTTCAGCTTAAGGAATATGGCTGTCTCACCCTTCGTGTTTATATACGAAAAAAATGCGTCACCCTGGTAGGAATACTGTCTCCGAATTTACCTTAATGGCAACACGAGATAATTATGGAGGAATATTATCAATCAAAGTCCCCTACACCATGACGTGATCAGTACAACCGTCTCCCTTGTAGGAATATTACCGTATCACTGAGCCTATGTTAATGACAAAGGAAATACTGAGGAATATTACCACTCACACTCCCATACACCATGACGTGAGCAATACAGCTGTCTCTCTCAAGGACTCTCCTGGAACTCCGCTCTGGACATAATTAGTTCCCTTTAGGACACGTTAGCCTGAGTAAGCACGCAAGTTTGTTGAAGACAGTTGTGACGCGCCGGGAGGAACTGGAGGGGACAACAGCAAGACACACCAGCAAATTACACCTTGCAGATTTATGTGTTTTTGAAGTTTGTACATATACTCTTTTTACTCTAACTTGGCCAAGAGTTTCGTCCATTTTTGAAGTTTGTAGGTATACTCTTTTTACACTAACTTGGCCCAGATTTTCGTCTTTCGTCCTTGGCAGCTTATTTCACGTAGCAGACTGGCAGAATAGGACAACACTAGGGCTCTGTTGGCCCGGATTTTCGTCCTTTTCCAGCTTATTTCACGTGGCTGACTGGCAGAAAAAGACAGTACTACGGCTCTACATCCTTTCCACAGTATTTCTTCTGTTACTCTTCCACAAGGCTACACAACTTGGGTCAATAATCCCTTTACGTATCTGGGACCCACAAGTAACATAGGAGGATTACAGCCGCCGCAATCCGACTCAAACTACTGATTAATTTGAGCCGGATTTTGTACCCATTTGAATTCCGATAATACAGTTAAATACGATGTATATATTTACTGTACTTCCTACTTCCATGTGATTTTCTATAGTTTTTGGAGAGATTTTTTGTGCTGAAGGGATAATTAAAACATAAATAAGTAACCCCTCCAATCTGAGAGCCCCTGCCATTATGAAAAAACTCGTTGCGAATGGGTAAAGGAAAAAAGATGAACAATTAGTCATATGAGGGAAATTTATATATAGGAAATAGGGAAAAACTGAAAAATAAGATATCAGAGCGAAGTTAAGTGAAAAAAAAAAAAAATGCGTCATATGAGCGAAATAAAAAAATGTGAATAAGAAAAAATGAAAAAAATCTGAAAAATGAATAAAAATGGAATAATACGTCATCTAGGAGAAGCAAAATAATGATAATAATGATAATAATAATAATAATAAGCATCGTGGCAGTCTCGAGTGTAAAGGGACTATTGACTGTAACCGTACAAAATTTTCCCTTCCCACACTGGCATCCTAAAACGCGTTAGAGATCTGACTGGCGGTCTCTCTCGTGTCACGTTACTTAAACTTCCCCTTTGCGGCCACGCTTGCACGGTCAGAGGTGAAATGAAAAAAGGAGGAGGAGGAGGAGGAGGAGTAATACAAAGGAATACAATGGAAAGCAAACAGCAACAGAACTAATGGTCCTTTCGAGGCAGCTTGTTACAGAGCAGACCAGGACTACGAGATATGATTCTACATGCTGAAGGATAAGGATGGTAAAGCAAGAAGGTTTCCCCCGCCTCCAAATTAAAACTGGCAGGAAAAAGTGAGAAGGACCACCATTTTAGAACCGCCTCCAGGTTACTTTATCCACATATATATACCTCTCTTACTGTCTCAAATCTCCTCTCCCTTTTCTCTCTCCAAAATACTACGCCACTCTCTTCTTCCAAACCGTTCTTGATCTAGCCTTCTTTCTATGGTACTCTGTGTATTCCCTGTACATATCCATACCACCTTAAAGCATACCTCTTTGTACATCCACAGCAAGAACACTACCCCTCTTTCCCCACCTCATTTCCCCCTCAATCACCCACCAACTCATCCCATATCCACCAAACCCACCACAAGAAAAATACCTCTCTTCCCAGCTTCATTTCCCCACTCCCCTCCAATCCATCTTATATCCTACCTCTCTTCCCCACCTCAGTTCCCCCACCAACCCATCCTATATCCACCAGTCCTAGCAGTCATTTCATCTACTTTCACCCTGTCACCTCCCATCATTCATATCGCACCCCCTCCCCCTTCAATTTCCTTCCTTTTCCATTTCCTTACCTCAGTCAAAGGTTCACCTCAATTTCTATAAAAATTCTCTCACTTTCCATATATATTCTCTCACTTTCTATGTAAATTCTCTCACATTCCATGTAAACTTTCTCACTCCATATAATCTCTCTCACTCCAAATAAAACCTCCCAATTTTCCATATAGATTCTCTCATTGCCCATAAAATTCTGTCACCTTCCATATAAATTCTCTGTCTATATAAATTCTCTCACTTTCCATATAAATTCTCTGTGTCCATACAATCCTCTCAATTTCCATATAAATTCTCTCACTCAAAATAACTTCTCTCTTTCCATATAAATTCTCTCACTGTCCATACAAATTCTCTCACTTCCCATACAAATTATCTCCATTTTTATACAACTTCTTTCGCTTTCTCAACATTATCTGTGACTTTCCATACACAGTCTCCAATTTTCCATTCAAATTCTCACTTTTCATACAAATTCCCTCATTTTCCATATAAATTCCCTCATTTTCCATATAAATTCTCGTACTGTTCATACAAATTCTTTCACTTCCTAAACTAACCTGCAGTTCTCTACATAAATACTTTCACTTTCCATATCAAATCTTCAACTAATAATTTTTTTGTCAACGATTTTTCTTCTCACTTCCCTAGCTTTTTTTTTTCCTTCTACATCAGTGTGATCTTCTGCTTCTACATCTATAACTTTTTTCCTTCCTTTGCAGGCACGATTTTCTGTCACTTCACATTGTTAGTATACTTAGTCATTCTTTTATATTTTTTAACCTTTTCCTTTCCCGTTTCACACGAGGTATTTTGTCTACATCGCTGTGAATCTATCAATATATCTATCTATTGCCAGACGCCTTAATCCCATAAGGGGTGGCCACAAACAAATCGCCTCCATGTCGCCCTGTCTCCATTTGTATATATTTTTAGTCGCTTCCCTATCATCGTCGACTATCACCAGCCCATGAAGTGAAACAGTATCATCATCATCATCATCATCAAAATATTAAGTCAAACAGTATCATCATCATCATCATCATCAAAAAATCCTTCAATCCATCCCTCCATTCCACTTCTCACCCCAACATCACTCCAATACGTTTGCATCACACCTCCACCCCCCCTCCCTACCTCCATCAACCATACATCAATCCATCAATCCCCCATCATCCTTTCATAATTACTCCATCACCCCATTACCTCTCCGTCGCCCCTCCATCTCTCCATTCCTCTTTTACCCTCTCCATCTTTTCTCCAGCATTCTCCTATGTCTCAGTCACTTCTCCACCTCTCCATTCCTCTTTCATTCTTCTCTACCCTCCATCACTCCTCCATCATTCCCCTATCTCTCCATCACCTCTCCACCCCTTCATTTCTCCCTCTCCCCACCCTCCCTACCTCATCTATCAGACACTTATTTTTTCTTTCCCTCATCACCCCTTCGCTCTGTCAATACACTTCCATCACTCCAGCATTTTCTGTCATCCTTGTCCCTCTTTCCTTCCATCACCCCTTCATCCCTCCATTAGCCCTTAATCCCTCCATCACCCTTTAATCCCTCCATCACCCCTTCATCCCTCTATTACCCCTTAATCCCTCCATCACCCCTTCATCCCTCTATTACCCCTTCATCCACCCATCACCCCTTAATCCCTCCATCATCCCTTAATCCCTCCATCACCCCTTCATCCCTCTATTACCCCTTCATCCACCCATCACCCCTTAATCCCTCCATCACCCCTTAATCCCTCCATCACCCCTTAATCCCTCCATCACCCCTTAATCCCTCCATCATCCCTTAATCCCTCCATCACCCCTTCATCCCTCGATTACCCCTTCATCCACCCATCACCCCTTAATCCCTCCATCATCTCTTAATCCCTCCATCACCCCTTAATCCCTCCATCACCTCTTAATCCCTTCATCCTTCCATCATCTCCATCATCCCTCAATGTTTCCATCTTTCCATCAACTCTCGGTCTTAACTCCATCCATCCTTCACTCTTCCATCCATCCCTCCTTCCATCATTCTTCAGTCTTCCATCCATCCCTCCTTCCATCACTCTTCAGTCTTCCCTCCATACATCCTTCCATCACCCTTCACTCTTCCCTTCATCCATCCTTCAAGTGCTCATCTTCCCTTCACTCCTGCATCTTTCCCATCAATTCCTCCGTCAATTCTTATTTCTCCCTCCCTTTTCCACGCTTCCATCACCCCTCCATCGCCCCTCAATCTCTCAATCTCCCCTCCACCCCTGCATCCTCCCCACTCCTCCCCTCGTGGCCATTACCGCGGTGATTCCTGTTTGCCGCGGGCGAGAAATCTTGTTAGCCCGAGTCTCTCCCCGATGTCAACACCCCACACGAGGCGGGGAGGGGAGGGGAAGGGGGAGAAGGGCAGGGAGAGATGGGGGAGGGCAAGGGGAAGGGTGAGGAAATGGGAAGACAGGAAATGGGGGATGGGGGGGTGATTTTGGAGAAGAAATCCATGTGGAAACGCGACAGAAGAAAAAATCATTATTTACCACGGCACACTGCAGAATAAAGATGAAATTTTTGATATCTTGGAACAAAGGAATATATATATATATATATATATATATATATATATATATATATATATGTAAAAAAAAGTTTTAGGCACTGGAAAAATTATTAGTACTGGTGTCCATAAAAAAATAATTATCTTCCATTTTTTTTCAGAAACAGGAAATGAGTCTAGATGTACAAACTAAGGCAGAAATTTTATTTTATAGTGTGTGTGTGTGTGTGTGTGTGTGTGAGAGAGAGAGAGAGAGAGAGAGAGAGAGAGAGAGAGAGAGAGAGAGAGAGAGAGAAACTAATTATACCTACAAGCAAGCAAGACCTGGTGCTTCCCTTCCAGCCCCTCTTCCCTGCCTTCTTCCCAAACCTCATTAGCAAAAAACACAGTGAATTTCCTTACCATTGCCTGCATATGTGTCTTAGCCTTGTACAGTTGGGTTTTCACTGATGAGGGGGGCAGATGAGAGGGGGGAGATGAGGGGGAGAGACGGGGAGGTGAGGGGGAGATGAGAGGGGAGAGGGGAAAGGGTGAAATCTCCCCCCACTCCAAATCAGCTGAGTAGGGCATTGGTAACCTTGTCCCTAATTAAAATTCATTCACATATGAATTCCCTTTTACTCATATTTCGTTCAGATTGGCCCATCTTTCCAAGTCTGACGAACAGAAAGCGGAAAAATCGAAGCATCTGAAAAACGCATTGGTAAAGATGGGGTTTTCACTGTAATTCGTCAGTTGTAAATTTGCTTCGGACGGAACTGGGTAAGTAGTAATTTCTCTGAATACAACAATGGTTTTATATTTGTCTCGAATCAGTACATTTTCTTTTAACTTTCCTCTGTTCAATTGCTTCTTCTCACATCTCACCTCCCTACCCTCTTAAATTTTACACCCGTCTCTCTCTCTCTCTCTCCTTAACTGAACTTTTCACATATCTCCGCGTTTGTTCTGTTCTGTGTAACTTACAGTGTGTGTGTGTGTGTGTGTGTGTGTGTGTGTGTGTGTGTGTGTGTGTGTGTGTGTGTGTGTGTGTGTGTGTGTGTGTGTGTGTGTGTGTGTGTGTGTGTGTGTGTTTGAGGAGGAGCGTGGCGGTGATAAGCGTGAAGGGGGAGAAAGACAAACAGTGTAAACAAAAGCACCTGAGAGGGACCCCTAACAAGAACATATATATATAAAACACCGATGGGAAGGGAGGAATAAAACACAGGCAAAGAGCACCATCATTTAACCACACACACACACACACACACACACACACACACACACACACACACACACACACACACACACACACTCGGGTACTTCAGACTCCTCCCACGACCATGACGACCTTCAATGAGAAATGACAGCAAATTTTCTCTCTCTCCAATTCCATCTAACTTTTTCATAGACTAAGCAGAAGTTGTGAGAGTGTCAGTCCCTGTGGTGAGGCGGCGTTCAGCAGTTACTAAATCTATCTATCTATCTATCTATCTATCTGTCTATCTAGAGGCAGATGCAATAATACCAAATCAAAAGGCACTAAAATATTGCTGGATACAGTTAGGGTCGAAAGATTCGCCTCATGTTCCAGTCCACCTGCTTTACACTTTATGAATATGCATCACTATCCCTCCTAACGAATCATATAAAAGAACATCACCTATTGGCACAAATATATACCAAGCCTCTTTCAGCTTGGGAATATCAGGGAGAGAATCATCTATGGCCAGATTAATATACCACGACTCCCTCAGCGTGGAAATATCACAGAGAGAATCACATATGGCCAGCTAAATATACCAAGCCTCTATCAGCTTGGGAATATCAGAAAGAGAATCATCCATGCCCAGACAAATACACCTAGCCTATCTCAACTTAGGAATATCAGAGGGAGAATCATCAATGGCCAGATTTATATACCATGCTTCTCTCAGCTTGGGAATATCAGAGAGAGAATCATCAATGGCCAGATAAATATACCAAGCCTCTCTCAGCAAGGTAATACTAGCCAGCAGAGGAAAATTAGAAGTGGTAATGCATTCAGCTAAACTAAGCTGTAAACCAACCCCTGAAAGAGAAAAGTGCAAACCTCTAAATAAAAAAACGCTGAAGTATTGACATAAAATATTCGCTGCCTGATTCATCGAAATTCATAGATACGATGATGCTAACCTCTTTATTCAGATGACGTAATGTTTTGCTTATTCTTACTAAATCCTGCCAACGTCATTGAGGAGATATTTCTTGCACTGAACGGCTCTTGAATTTGGCTCTCTGTTCCTTTGTTTTTTTCTTGGAGGGAACAGTTTGCGGGCTCACGGCCTTTGGTTCCTTCTTCCTTGCATTAAAAAAAATAAATAAACAAGGTTGAAATCTCCACTTCCAATATTCTCTTTACATCTGAATAACACGGTCTGAAAATGGCAACAAAATGGAGAATACGTCATGAAGCTGAAGAGGTTGATTTCCTTAGATCTGGTACCAAAGAAGTTACCATGGCAACCGTGACGTTCAGGCGGGGACCAACTTTACCACCGAACCAACACTGGAGCCGTAATCTCGTGGGTTAAGGAAGCTCCCCAGCACCTCTTCCTTAGCTATTTATTTATTGGATTTGGCCTATTAATATCATTTTGCGAGTTATTTATGCAGAATATGGCAATACTGGAAGGAGTTATGTAAGACAGAAGGGGACAGTAAGGTGTAATAAAATAAACTGCCTAAGAAAAGGTGTTAAGGAGCTTCCTCGACCGCCGCGAACAAGGGCCTCAGTTTTGTCAGGACTCATGTTTATATGCAGTTGCCGCTCCCCCCCCCCTCACACACACACACACACACACACACACACATTCTCTCTCTCTCTCTCTCTCTCTCTCTCTCTCTCACACACACACACACACACACACACACACGCTTCCCGCAACACCCACCGCCTGGCACTTAGTCTGCAACAAGCTCATTCATCCAGTTAGGCGTCAAAGGAACTCGTCACAATGAGGCTGAAATCTGACATGGGCTGTATTTAGGCATCGGGATCTTTCGCAACACCTCTTCCTTTGCGACTTATTCACTCCACGCAAACTATATCTACATTACAGTGACATAAATAACATGCACAAGAATGTGAAGGTGTAATATGCAAAATAAATCGCTCAGGAAAAGGTGTTACGAAGACCCTTAGATGCCACTTGTAGGGTGGGGTAAAAGTTGGAGGAACACTCCGATTTATAATGCCTTGTTCTAGCCATCCTGTTTCTCATTGAACTTGCTCTCTCTCTCTCTCTCTCTCTCTCTCTGTCAGAAGAAAACGGAATGCCCAGCCAGAACACTGAAACTATCTAACCTATGCCAAGAAACAAAACAAAAAATAAATAAATAAATAAAAATACCATAAAAGCATAACATTTTTGTCCATGCATCAGGAAGCACACACACACACACACACACACACACACACACACACACACACACAAAGCATTATAATATCAACCCATGACAACAGGTACAGGCGTGGAACAGAAATGGGATGGATGACTTAAGGTACACAGAACATCACAAAGGAAAAAATACCCTCTGTGTACTAAGAGAAAGGTACAGAATGCGTGTGTACTTCAGTTCTCCCAGGAGTTGAACACACTTCTTTGAACGCAAGCTTAGGAGTGCTCAGAGGGACTAGTGAAGATTAGGGAAGGTTATACAAGGAGAAAAAGTACACAGCTTCTTGGATACGGGAGCGACTAAAATAAAAGACATATCACCACCATGATTCCAACCCTTCTTCCCACTAATGCAAGAGGAGACAAGGCTAAGTAAACAAGAAAAAAAATGGGGAAGGGGGATCTATCAGAGCGCCGACTAAAATGGACTGAAATGGGCCACATATCCACACACTCATCAATCTAGCCATGGGAATCCTCGGCTCCATCTCGCAGGCTAAAGAATCCAAACAAAACTGCTTCTGAAAAAATTTTTAAAAAGTGGAAACAGGGGAGGTCATGTGCCTCGTAGAAATGATAAACAAATTACAGTAATATTATGGATAAAGGACGTTTGTGTTTCTACTTTCAGTCCAAACCATACAGGGATCCACCTCACCCAAGTTCCGGTGTATTGTCCTTTCATCTCTTACATCCAACAAAGCACACACCCTCCAGTGCTCTGTCATTCTCATCCGCCTTGCACAAACACCCAAATCAAGTTCCTGTCCTCTCTATCGCATTTTCCTGTACAATCTGAGCCCTGTCAACCCTCATTTACACATAATTGTAACTTCGACTACGTAAACAATTTCCTTCTCTATTATTTATATCAACTGTAACGATTATTTCCAGCGTCTTTTGTTCTGTTAAAAACGCGGTTGTTAAATTACGTAAAGTGAATGAATTAAGATGTACCATTAATAAAAAATGTAGTTGGTTTTGTGTGTGTGTGTGTGTGTGTGTGTGTGTGTGTGTGTGTGTGTGTGTGTGTGTGTGTGTGTGTGTGTGTGTGTGTGTGTGTGTGCGCCTCACCTGGTTGCCTGAGAGCTGCTCGTAACTCAGGGCTGCCACACAAGGACGAGGCCTGCACTACCACACTGCATCTCCCCCCACCCTTACCTCCCCCTCATCTCACAGTCGCACAATACCCACTCCCACACCACCCGTGACACCAACACAATTCCGCTACTACATCACACACACACACTCACACACACACACAGGTTTAATAGCACCGCACACCCCACGCACACCATCACACCCACACCATCACAATCACCCAATCACACCCGTCCCTAACACCACACCATCACACCCACACTATCACAACCCATCCCTCACAACCACTACATCACACCCACCGCTCACACCACACCATCACAACCACACCACCCATCACACCAGTACAATGCCACTGCCACAGCACCGCCACAACGATCCCTCTGTTATGGGGAGACGAGGAGTGGAGTGCAACTGGAAATTTTGGGGGTTGAATTCCCGTAGACTTTAATTGTATGCAGCTCGGAAGACAGTTATCAAACGAGGAATTCAAAACAGTCTTATTAAGCCTTCTTCCTTGTGAGATGCCCTTAAAATGAATACAATCGTCTGGTTAGGAGTAAATTAAAATGGATTCACTCGATTTGAAGGGCGGTAAGAGTCGCTATGGCACCTGTTCCTTGATTTATTTTGCATATTTCACCTTGATAATCTGTCTATATTAAATGTTTTATCTACGTTATAAGACGCCTCGTATATGAAAGATGCGGGTTTTTCCTTTCTTGCGTTTGACCTTGTTGTTCTCAGAAGGACTGGATTAAAACTTTCACCACGTCCATACCAACCACCCTACAACACCCACCTTCACCAGGTATACAGGGTGGTCCTTACATTACGCGACCCAGTTCTCGTGTTTCTCGCCTTCGCCTTAACACTTTTCGCAGTTCCAGAGTCCATGTAACACCACTATTAGAACGACTGAAATTTCTTATCTCCCACCTATCGGGGCTGCCATTTTCTTTTACACAGCTGAAAGACAAATTGGCATGATTTACGGAAATTTTTGGCTTAAAGCACTCTGCTAAGGGTCCTCAGTAATTTTTCCTTTTGGACTTTGCTTATATATCTTACCGCTTTTGCTTGACGCTGTAAAAAAAAGTTTGCATCGTAAGCAGAGACGGAAAGACAGACGCAAACCTAGAATTATATGGGAATCTTGGGGCGAGAGGTTACGTGGAGGCTCAAAAATCAACTAGTTATGCCTTTACTACAGAGTCAGCCCTATAGCACTGAGAGGCATATCGAAAGCTGGCCACTGATATACAGTGTCCACAAATTGCCACGTTTTGCAGCACTGCCAGCGGAATTGGAGGTCCGCTAAAAATAATGCGTCCCTCAGCTGCCCGGGGCCATGGGGTTACATTAACAAAAGTGTCAAGACCATTTAACTAACACTGGTAATGTAGAAAAGAGCTGAAAATGTTATACACGAGACAGAACATCCCTTCACTACAAGTTTAGACAATAAACAGTAAAATCAGAATAAAGGAAGTAATAAAAATAAAAGTGTAATAAGTTTTTTATGACAAACAAAACTTGTGTTGAAATAGCCGCGTGGGGAATGGGGGGCGGGGAAGGGGGCAATGAAGGGGGTGAGGTGGAGGGTAGTGAGTGGTTAGGAGGGGGGGAGGGGGCGACGGGTAGCACATGGCAGAGGTGGGTAACAGTACGAAGATCTAAGTGGCAGAGAGGATGGGGGAGAGATGAGTAACAGGGAGGAGGGAGGAGAGATGAGTAACAGGGAGGAGGGAGGAGAGATGAGTAACGGGGTAAAGGGAAGAGAGGTGCCTAACAGGGAGGAGGGAGGAAAGAGTAACAGGAAAGAGAGAAGGGAGGAGAGGTGGGAAGCAAGCAGAAAGGCAGTCAATGGCAGGGGTGAAAGAAGCAGCATAAGGGGAAAGGGGAGCAGTGAGTAGCATGAAGAGGGGGAAGCAGAGAGTGGTATGGGGAGGGGGGAGTAGGGAGTAGATGGAGAGGGGGGAGCAGAGTAGCTGGAGGGGGGAGGGTAGTGAGCGGCGAGGTGCAAACTGGCGTCGAGGGAAATCAGTGAGTGAGGCATCAATTGCGATGCAAATGTATCAGTTTGCAGAGAAGGGGGCTGAGAC
This sequence comes from Coenobita brevimanus, assembly GCF_032717465.1. Lineage (NCBI taxonomy): Eukaryota > Metazoa > Arthropoda > Malacostraca > Decapoda > Coenobitidae > Coenobita > Coenobita brevimanus. Next base: position 883,497 of record NC_137014.1, on the reverse strand, counting down.
GGGAAGGGGAGGGGAGACGGAGAGGGGGAGAAGTGTGTGTGTGTGTGTGTGTGTGTGTGTGTGTGTGTGTGTGTGTGTGTGTGTGTGTGTGTGTGTGTGTGTGTGTGTGTGTGTGTGTGTGTGTGTGTGTACCTCTATAGTTATACCTTATCTTATTCTCATTACCGCCAAATTTTTATATCATAGTCTGCAGGGTAGGGTTGTGACGGGGGACTAAACACGCAAAGAATTCCAAACAAGATGGAATCAAATCTCTTTTTCCATCTCATCAGTTCTCCTCCCCTTACTGGCTCCCTTTAGCTACTCTGTCTTCGTTGCAGTGTTACATCTCTTTACTTACACCTACTATTTCAAAACTCATTGCTTTCTCGAACTCTCCATTTGCATCCCTTCCTCATTACGTCGGGCTTGCAGTACCTGAGTACCTACACACTCTCATCCTATTTCTACACACGTCTCTAATAAAAGTGTTGACATGAACTCTCAATTACATACACGACTGGTTAACTCTGGGATTTACTTCTTCAATCTGTTTTTCCCTTCGTGTATGACCCCCAGTCTTTGAAATGCAATGTGTCGTGGCGCCTCGAAATGAAAAGATCTTGATTTGGGCTCTCCCTTTTATTTTAAGGACAATTTTCTGCTATATACTTGAGGTCAATACAGCCTACGTAATACGCCAAATCCACAACAACAACGACGACGATGATGAAGATGACAAAGATGCCGCCTTTCGTCCTTCCATCCATAGTAACAAGACTGAGCGGGAGGCTAGCTCATAACAACATTGATGATGATGTTACACAATTAATTCTCGCAACGCACTCATGAATAAACTGCTGAAACGCCACGGATATGCAAAATAAATTACACTGTGCTCCAGTTTCACAGGCGTTAAATGCAATACATATGCAGGGCGAAAAACAAATTGATATTATAGTCTTAAACTTTTGGGAAACAGGGTTAGACTTTCCACTCTAGCCCTCCCTCGTATTTACATCCCAATCACATATAAAACCAGGGAACATTGATACATTTTAAAGCCATCATTTTACTGCAGCAATACCATCACTAGTCTCGGCACAGAGAGAGAAAGAGTGGAGAAAAAAGAGGGGGGGGAAAAAAAAAATCGTCCCGTGCTTGGTTCATCCTGGCCCGCCTCTCTCTCTCTCTCTCTCTCTCTCTCTCTCTCTCTCTCTCTCTCTCAAGCATAGTTTTACACACACACACACACACACACACACACACACACACACACACACACAGAATTATTATAAACTGTGAAAAAGAGGGCAAACAAAACGAGGTACACTTGTTAGAGGGAGGGGAGACTGAATCGTATATCTCTCCTCTACAAATATATACAAGAATTATTAGCAGAACAGTTTCGTATTTTCTCCAGATGAACGAAGAACACAATACAACTTTCTCTTTACCAATCCGAATTACTTTTTTTTTAAGAGTAATATCCTCTGGCTATAGCAACAATACTAATAATAATAATAACAAAAAAAAGTCCTGATACTGAGCAATCCCTTTAAAACAACCATGGTATTTATTGTTTCTTGTGCCTTCTGTGTTGTTATAGTCCGCCATCAGGAGCGATTATTCAATTGCACAAAATTTTCAAAGTGGTCTTCCAAAGATCCTTGCAAATTAATTTTCTACGAAGAGTTCATGGGTGGCAGGAGGCGGCGACCATCATCAACTCACTTGATGTTGTGCTGCCTACTTCTTCCTTCAGCTTTGTCATTATCTTTCTGTGTCTGCCCTCCTCTCTTCCTATTTCTCCCACCTGTGTCACTTTTGATTACTCTTCTCTCCTTTTCAGATGGCTTTACATCGAGTGACAAGCCTAGGGTAATTGTTTCCTGTAAGCCAAGATACCATTTACAGTGCTGGGTGATAACCATATAACCAACCCAAACGTGTTCCCTACGTGTCAACAATTGGGTTGGCGGGGGGTTAGTGCCCCTCCCAGTAAAACAACCAACTCAAAGCCAAACGGCCACCTCTTACAAGATTATGGGGTCTGGCTACAAACAGACAGATGGATAGTACATAAAGAAGACTTGATCCCATCTCTGGCGAAATTCAGCCTCAGCTTCTTGCATCTCCCCTTGACCTCCTCAACAATAAATAAATCCTTAATGATTTTTTTTTAACGACATTTTAATACTTTTTAAGAGCAAGTTTAGAGGCATTGGTGAATTTCTTAAGGAAACTCTGTGCTAATACGGCTTGGGTGGATAACAATGCAGCCACTCTCTTCTTTCCCCTCCTATCCTCTCACCTCACCTCTCCCCCGGGGCCTATGTCTTTCCCCTCGCCTTCTCACACAAGGATAAAGTTGCACAAGCTTCTCTATCGAAAGGCAGACACAAGTAACTCCCTGGTGTAAAATGACGCCTATTCTGTTTTATTCTTATCATCAAAGAACTGACATGATTATTCTCCCCTGATGAGACTGAACAAGGAAGACAGTTTTCATTCCTGATATCTGATACACCCAGTTTGCCCTGAAGGATAGTTAGTTCCAATTGCATACCAGAGGCGACACTTTTTTTTTTTTTTTTATTCAAGAAAGAAGGAACCAAAGGCCAGGAGTCAGCGAGGCTGTTCCCTCCAAGAAAAAAAAAAAACGGTAACAGAGTGCCAAATTCAAGATCCGTTTACTTTAAGATGCCCGGACACACTGCGTTTGAATGACTGGAGATCACAGGCAGCAGGAAATACAGACAGACACCTGGGCTTGGAAGCGTTATTATTAGGCAGGTGAGCGGGGTTGGAGGAGGGGATACTGTGTCCATAGTTACTGCCAAGGGTCCTGTCAGTTTTGGTTCCGTATTTTAGGCGGTTGAGGAAGCTCCCTAACACTTATTCCTCACCATTTTTGGATACGGCTGGCTAATACTGTTTTGTAGGTTAGTTAGGCGGAGTATGGTGGTATTAGAGTGACTTAAGTAACGCGGAAGAGGATGGCAAGGTGTAATAAGCAAAATAAATCACTTGGGAAGAGGTGTTAGGAAGCTTCTTTCGACCTAAGGTAGAGTTGGAGAAGCTGTCATCTTCGAAAATGGAGCCGAGACAAGGGCTTCTGTGGCTATGGGACGAGGTGTAACCATGAAGCGTTCCTAGCAACTCTGCCTAAGTGATTTATTTTGCTTATTACACCCTGCTGTCCTGTTACTTAGGTCATTTTAATACCACCTTTTCCTAAGCGATTTATTTTGCTTATTACACGTTACTACCCTACTCTGTTTTACATAAATCCTTCAAATATCCCCATACTTTACATAAATAACGTACATATGGATATTAGCCAGCTATATCCAATAATAAATCGGTAAGGAAGAGATGTTAGGGAGCCTCATTACCCGATACGAGCCCATGTCCCAATCCTTGAGTTGTTCCCGTTCTTCTGGACTCGAGATAACAGAATGCTTGGCTGTGATTAGGAAGACTGATGTACTTATTTTTCACCATCACAGTGTCTTATCAATACTACAAAGGCAGGACTACGTACTGTATAAAGGTCAGTAAGGTCTATGTAACATCCTTTTGGTGGTTTAGTCTGATTCATGGAGGCTTTTTAACTCTTCTAAAAAAAAAAATGAAATGCTTAACCCCAGAAGATTTAGTTCAGCTGAGTAAAAAAACAAAAACACGAGCGTCCTGACATTCTCATAATTTATCGTTCATCTCCAGGGCAAAGCGGGGAATTAATTACTGGAATGCTTTAATGGATGACCACTATATCAACCGAAAGAGATCGTCCTCCTCCCAAGCAAGTTACCTCAGTCTCCCTCCCTCCCTCTCTCTCTCCATCTCTCCTACATCTCACCATAGTCCTTTTACTCACACTAACTCAACAGCATCCGTATCTCACAAACTCTTCCAGGCTAAGATTCCACCTGCTTAAGCTTACCTTCTGAGTCTGTGATCACTGTTGTATTAACTGGAAACAAGAGCCAACTTACACCCCAGTCTCACCCCTTCACAGCATCGCCTCAACTTACCCCTCTTCCCAATCCCCTTACACCTACCTCTCCAACCAAACTCATCCATGAAATATAAGGCAAAAACAGCAGCCATAGCGAAATAATACATCCCTGACACAACCATACCTTTACCTCATATTAGTCACCCCCCTTCCCTCCCATCCTCACACACACCCTACTTCCTTGGCTAAAAAACTCTTCACTGCATTAAAGTTTCCCTCCCACCCTACATATCTGAAAAATCTGCCACAAGACACCCTTATCAAGCAAACAGTCTTCATCATATAACATAAAATATCGACGTGCCATTTGTAGATGTCAGCAAGTAAAAAAAAAATAAGAAAAACAAGAAAAAAGCAAGCACTAGAAAGCCTACTACGCTCACTAGATTACAGCCATAAATTCTGTGGCTGGTCATTAAAGATTGTGTCTAGTCTGTCACTTCAGAATTTCAGAAACAATATCTTGACTATATCATACTTCAAGACTTGACGGTAATACTGTGTTGGTGAAGACTTAGGAGCAAAATTCATCAGTGCTAATGAGGGTGGAGAGGGATGGGCAGGATGGACTGGTATTGTGGTGGGTACGTAGACCAGGCAGGGGGAATACACCCTGTGAAGATGGGACCTGTAGGGTGTCTACTATGGGTGTGGTGAGGAAATGCGAGAAAACATGCACGCGCTGCTGTCCTATACCTGGAGTCTCGTTTCATTTCGTTTCGTCTCCACGCAGCTCGATCTCTAGCAGCCTCTCTATTCAGTCAGTTATCCCTGAGGTCAAAATGTACGAAATTGTCCCAGGTCTTTTTCGGTCCGCCTCCAGAAATTCTACCCTCATCGTTCACACCGTAAAATTAATAAATAAAAAAATCTTGGTGGCATCATAGTTCAAGAGACGACGGTAATTCGGTGCTGGGGCGGACTTATAAACACAGTACATCAGCGTTAATGAGGCTACCTTGGCAACCTGATTATCATTTACCTCCGCCGCTAAATCTATCTCCAACCCCGATAATACCGAGAAAATGTGGCCTCGAAAATACAGATTCTTTGGCGACAATATGAATTACATCACTAATCTCTTCTCTTCTCCCTCCCTCTCTCTCTCTCTCTCTCTCTCTCACACACACACACACACACACACACACACACACACACACACACAGCAAGAGTGGACCTTACTTAATAAGAGACGGCCATCAATCCACCTCTTATGGTTTCCCGGTAACACTCACGAGGCCGCAGGGAAATTTCACACATTTTTCCCCGGGGATCAATGTAAGGGAGGGTCCGGCAGAGGGGGAGGGAGGAATGGGAATGTAGGGGGCTAGGGAAGGGAGGAAGGGAGGAGAGGGGAAGGGGAGAAGGCGTGAGAGATGGTAGAGAAAAGAGGAAAAGAACGAAAAGAAGGAAAGGAAGGGAATGAATGGAGTGGAAGGAAAGACGGAAGGGAGTGAGAAAAGGAAGGTAGGAAGGGAAGAAGGGAGGGGAAGAAGGAGTGAGAAATGGGAGAGAAAGGAGGGAAGGAAAGAAATGAGGGAGAGGGAAGAAAGAAATGAATGGAAAGGAAAGGAAGACGGAAAGGAGGAAGAAGGAAGGGAGGGATAAAGATGTAAGAGGGAAAGGGAAGAGGGAAGGCAGGATGGTGATGAAAGGCAGGAAGAGAAAAAAATGAAGACGAATGAAACCGACAGAAGGGAGCAGAGAAGGAACAGAACAAGGGAAGGGATGGAGAGACGAGAGAGAGAGAGAAGGAGGGAAGGGGAGGAGAATGAAAACAGGTGATGGAAGAGAAGGAGACTAAGTTATGAAGAAGGAATGGGTCTCCTCAGCAAATTCACGCTCCAATCTGCCTTTGAATATCACCTGAACTGCAAGGGGTTAAGAAGCTCCGTCGGACTAGAACAAACGCGATGTAGACTGGCCCACTTCTGCCATGCTATCGTCCTGTGACAACTGAGTGACATCAAGAATATTAATGAGGCGTCCATGAGAGTGAGGACGAATCAGAAAGGAGGTAATAAAGTAGACTGATTGATTTACGGACTGACGGGCCACACTAAGAAGACCTTGGCAACGTAACAACAAAGGTCACCAGCGTCGTATAACAGGAGCAACAGCAGATCACGGATGGCTAAAATAAATACACAAATACAACACTATAACACAAATAAAAATACACACCTAACATTAAAATTCTCATACGTCACGGACACACCAAGGGAGATGAGTATTGATGAGGGATATAAAGATCCTTAATCCCCTCCCCTGCCATAAAAGACACAGGATCATTGATGGCTACACCTCCTCTCCTTCCCTGTCTCTTCACCAGCGTCCTCTTGGCTGTCTTCTCACGTTCACTCGGCCATTCTCCAAGGGGCCGAGGGGAAGTTTTTGCGGACCTGACCTCCAGTTGTGTGAGAAGAAAAAGCTCTACTCGATATTTTCATCTTCACTCACTGCGCTGCCAGACCCTCATACCCACATGAAGTATGAATAATAACGTGAAAAATACATGACAAAATTGTTCATGATATTTCACCGACAGGGAGGCGTGTTTATCGCAAAAATTACTATAGATATTTTACGCTAACCTGGCCTAAAACTGACATCTCCCCATCTTGACAGCCTAGTTGTAGCAATGGATCATCACTAGAATATGATGTAAGTCACGAAGAAGTGCTGTGGGAAGGATATGGAGCTCAAGGCCTAAAAAGGACGAAATTCTGGGCCAAGTTAGACTGAAAAGAGTATAGGCTCCTTTATAAACACCTCCTCGCCAGACTTCTTCCTCTCCTTCCTCTTCCTTTATTAACGCCCACATTTTCGTCATTGCGTTTGGGCACGACTATTGTTTGGGTCCTGGATATTAGACTTTTTGTTTTCCATTATTTTATCCTCTATTGTCTGTCTCATTCATACTTTTCTTCTCTTTCTCTTTCCAAATTATCTGTTCCTTCAAAATTTTCCCCACTGACGTTCTCATTCAGTTTCACTTTTCTTCAACATTTTTCCTCTACTGTTTCACTCAGTCTAGTATTTTTCTTCCTTTTTTCCTATTTTTCTTTTGTCTTCCATTCATTTTTTGGGAGGAACCCGGACCTGTTTTGTTTTGTTTTTCTCAATTATTACACCCATTACTCTCCACTTCATTCACCTTGCCTTTTCTTTCTTTCTCAGTCTAGTATTTTTCTCCTGTTTTTTCCTTATTTTTCTTCTGTCTTCAATTATTTTTTTTTTGGGGGGGCGACCTCGGAACTATTTTGGTTTTGTTTTTATTTCTCAATTATTACATCCATTATTGTTCATTTCATTCACCGGCCCTTTGCTTTCTTTCTCCTTTTTTTTTTAACTTTGTCTTCACCATTTCTATTCCGCTGGTCAAATCATTCACTCATGTTTTCCTTCGGCTATCTCCGTATCATTTTTTTCTTCTGGTATTTTTTCCTGCACTGTTATTCTCATTCACTGTGTCTTTCAATATATTTTCGTCTCTATTTTTTTTCTCTCATTCGTTCCCTTTCTTCTCATCGTTCATTTTTTTTTTTTTAATCTATTCATTTCCCTTCTTTTCTGACTCACCGTAAATTTTCATTCTCGACTTTTCATTATTTTCCTCCACTTTTTTCTTACTATGTTTTTAGAGAGAGAGAGAGAGAGAGAGAGAGAGAGAGAGAGAGAGAGAGAGAGAGAGATCCCGTGCTTCGTCTTTCATCTCTTCATTATTTTCCTCTGTTATTTCTCTCAAACATTTTTTTTTCTAGTTTTCGCAGTTTTTTTTTTTTATTCACAATTTTTCTTAACTCTTCGTTTTTTAACTTCTATTTACATTTTTTTGCCTCTGTACATTTTATTTTATTTTTGTTTTCAATTGTCGTTCTTCTGATATACATTTATTTTTCCTTCGTATCCCCGTAACTGTTTATCGTATCTCCATTATTTTCTCCTTATTTGTCTGTCTCCTACACTCATTTTCTGCGTGTGTGTGTGTGTGTGTGTGTGTGTGTGTGTGTGTGTGTGTGTGTGTGTGTGTGTGTGTGTGTGTGTGTGTGTGTGTGTGTGTGTGAGAGAGAGTCCCGGATCATTCTTTCATTATCTGAGTTATACTTTTTTCTCGGTATATCTCTTATCTCTTTTATATATATATATTTTTTTTTTATCATTTTTGGGATTATGAAATCACACCTATTTCTCATGCGTCCTTATACATATATTTTTAACTTTCGTGTCGCCATTATTTTTTCCCCGCTGGTCGTCTCATACACTCACACTTTCTTTTCTTCAGTGTCCCCCTCATGTCCCCCCTTCCCCCCCTCCCTCCGTTTTCATTACCCCCTCCCCCCACCCTTTGTACACAGCCTCCCTTTATAACTCTCCTCCCTCTTCCCTTCTTTATTACTCCCCTCCCTGCCATTTTTCTTCTCTTTCTACGTTTTCTCTGGGTCGTAAAAGATTGTTACTTTTTTTTTTTGTCCTTCCCTTTCCCTCGTACCTTCTCTGCATTCCAGCATTTTTTTTTTTTTTCCAGTTACAGATAGTATTCATTATTTTTCAGCCTTCGCCCTGGGAATGTAGGCCACCGAATATCCGTTTTTATTTATAGATTTTTCTTTGCCTCACCAAAGAAGCTACCAGAGCCAGTGTGTCCCTAACTGTGTCACTCATTCACTCACTCACTGAGGAAAGGTACGGTAACGGGTATCATTTTGAAGGATGAAATCTGGCAAGCTGAAACCGAAGAGTTTTATCATCGTCACTATCATCTATTTTTTGCCGCATCAACCTGGTTTCACGCCTTATGGGGGAGGAGGAGGGGGGGATTGAGAGTTGGGGGTACTGGTGATGTGTCTGGCGTGCGTCTGGGGTGTGTGTGATCGCTGAGTAGGGAGAAAAATGACTGGAGGTTCTTTTGTCGAGGATATTAATTGCAGAGAAAATGACGACAGAGGGACATTTTAAGTACAGATAATGGTGCTGGCGTATCATGGACTGTTAATGAGTAGGGACAGGAATGCAAGAAAACAGAAAAGCACAAGGAACAAACCCAACGACGTAGCAGATAATAATCGTATATCGCTGGGAGAGGGGTCGTTGCTGAGGAGGGACAGAAACTACAGAGAAATAAAACGGCCACGGCACATTCTCAAGACAATTTGGATAATGATAGTGCGTCGTGGGAGGAGGGGTCGTTACTGAATAGGGACACAAACGAGAGAAAAGTAAAAAGGAAGTGGAACAGAGCCCAGACAATGGCAGGAAAGAGAGAGAGAATGAGGAGGTAAAGGAAACCAAGGTGAAGGACTGCATTTAAAGAGGCGAGGGGAGGAAAGGTTCAGAGGGGAGTATTTCGAAATATTCAGAGGGGAGTGAGGTAGAGACGAGGTGAGGGGAGAGGTAGATGATGAGGTGAGGGAAATGGTAGAGATGAGGTGTGGGGAGAGGTAGAAATGATTCATGGGGAGAGGTAGAGATGAGGTGAGGGGAGTGGTAAAAATGAGGTGTGGGGAGAGGTAGAAATGAGGTGTGGGGAGGGGTAGAAATGAGGGGAGGGGAGAGACAGAGATGAGGTGAGGGAGAGGCAGAGACGAGGTGAGGGGAGAGGTAGGAGTGAGGGAAAGGACGAGGTAGAGACGAGGTAGGAAGAAGGCAGAGAAGACGCCGAGAAGAGTGGAGGTAAAAAGAAGACATATATTAAAGAGAGAAGAGTAAGATGAGGAAAAGGAATGACGGGATGACGATAAGGAAAGGAGGAGGCAGAGACGAAGGGAAGAGGTAGGTAGAGAGGAGACAGAGATGAGACGAGAGAAGAGGTTGATACTAGACAGAGACGAGGTAGGAAGGAGGCAGAGACGAGGGAGAGACGGTGGAAGAAGAAATGGTGGAGAGACGAAGGAGGAGGAAGAGATGAAGAAATGAAGGGGGAGGAAGAGTCGTAGGAGAGACGAAGGAAGAGGAAGAAATGACCGAGAGACGAAGGAGGAGGAAGAGATGAGGGAGGGACGGAGGAGGAGGAGGAAGAGTAGAAGGAGAGACAAAGGAGGAGGAAGACATGAGGAAGAGACGAAGGAGGAGGAAGAGATGAGGAAGAGACGAAGGAGGAGGAAGAGTTGAAGGAGAGACGGAGGAGGAGGAAGAGATGAGGGAGAGACGAAGGACGATGAAGAGATGAGGGAGACAACGAAAGAGATAGAAAGTGAGAAGAATTAGATATAAAAGAAGGAAGGGATGAAAGGGACGAGATAAAGAAGGGTGAAAGACGAGGCAGAGACGAGGCAGAGAAAAGGCAGAGACAAAGTAAAGACACTGGGAGAAAAAGAGGGCAGAGAGGGGAGGAAAACCTAGGAGTGGAAGAGAGGGAAGGCCGAGAGACGAGGGGAGAGGAATCTAGGAAAGAGGAAGAGGGTTGGGCTTGCAGATATGGCGCGAGGGAGAGACAGTATTTAAAAAAAAAAAAAAAAAAAAAAAAAAAAAAAAAAAAAAAAGTAGGTGAGAGCTTTGGCCAGAGAGTTATGGACCCCAGGAAAGGGTAGGAAGATGGCGACAGTGTTCTTCCTCCTCCTCCTCCACCTCTTCTTCCTCTTCTTCTCCTCCTCCTCCTCCACCTCTTCTTCTTCTTCTTCTCCTCCTCCTCCTCTTCATCTTCTTCTTCTAGCTTGTCCACTTTCATGCATTCGAGTCACTTCATATAATACAAAATTCTCTTCCTCTTTTTCCTTTCTTCTTTTTGAGATATACACAGTTTCTGACATTAACTAATCTATTTCCAGCTCAGATCACAGAGGATGCAACCACATACAATATCATCAGCCTATGCACCCAATCATTCACCACATTAACACCTTTACCATTATCTAAGGAAGCGATGACAATGAAGGGTGGTAAGGGGGGGATAAGGGAGTGAAGCTGAGGGGAATACAAAGGAATACAAATGAAAGCAAACGGCAGCAGACTCTATGGTCATTTCGAGGCTGTTTGTCAGAGTACACTATGACTACGAGATCTAATTCTACATGCTGAAGGACAAGGATAGTAAAGCAAGAAGGCTCTCCCCGCCTCCAAACCCTCCAGGAAAAAGTGAGAAGGACCACCATGCAGCATAGAAAAACTAACATGCAAAATTTCATAGGAAAGACTGAAAAGGAACAGTTACTTTCTATAATACTATATATATATAAGCTACCAGTCTCAATAACCTGAAAGAGAAAGTTATAAAGTAAGATGAGTAATCAAATAAATAAATAACTAAGGCATAACATTATATACGAGTACGTTGAGTTAATGGGGCGTCTGGATACACAGTGTGGAAAATGCACAGTGTGGATATCAGGGGTGGATGAGGGTGAGTTTGTACGAGGGGAGAGAGGGGGAGTGGAGGAGAGGAGGTGGAGACAGATGAGGCTACGGTTTGTTTGCAGAGACGAGGGGAGGTGGGGGAGGAGGCGGGCGCACGAGACGGTGTGATGAGGGAGACAGGAGGCGGGGGAGGGGGAGGAGGGAGGAGGGGGAGAGTGAGGTTGGGTTGCTTTCCTAAACACACAAAAGCTTACACACACACACACACACACACACACACACACACACACACACACACACACACACACACACACACACACACACACGCACGCACGCACGCACGCAAAACCCCAGTATTCCAGAGTATAGACCAAAGACAATAAAACAACTCTAACTTCACTAAGGAAGAGGTAGTACAAAGCTTCCTATGCCCACGAAATTACCGCCTAGTATCTACATGCCTAGTTAATCCGCTTCAGTATTGGCAGTCACCATTAGTTTAGCAGGGGTGAGGCAGGGGTGTGAGTGAGGGAAGTGAGGTTGGGGTGAGGCAGGGGTGTGAGTGAGGGAAGTGAGGTTGGGGTGAGGCAGGGGTGTGAGTGAGGGAAGTGAGGTTGGGGTGAGGCAGGGGTGTGAGTGAGGGAAATGAGGTTAGGCTATGGTGAGGATGGATGGAATGGGGTGACGCAGGGATGACGGTGATGAAAGAGGAGTGAGGCAGGGAAGGGGTAAGGCATGGCACGGGTGAGGCAGGGTAAGGGTGAAGCAAGACAGGGATGTAAGCCAGGACAGGGGTGAGGCAGGGCAAGGGGGGTGAGGCAGGGCAAGGGATGTGAGGCAGGCACTACCCAACCGCTAGCTATGCCTTAAGTGTTTAGTAATAACGTGTGTTGGTGCCACCCTCAAGTGCCACATGCCTGCCTCTCCCCACTGCCATTATTAATACGCTTGTTTATACAGCAGTCCACTCGTTCTATGTATTTAATTATCTATATTTTTATTCTGTCCTGTGTATAATTTGTACTGTCAATTTATCTGTGTTTTCTATCCAGACATCCCAGTTCTGCCCCTTAATTTCTTCTCACACCCCCTCCTCACCCTGCCCTTCCCTTCCCTTCTCTCTCTCTCTCCCTCTCCCTCTCTCTCACACACACACACACACACACACACACACACACAAGCTTCCTCCCTCCCCTTACACACTCCTCACTCCCTCACTTCTTATCCCTCACTCCCATCACCCCCTTCCCCTCACGACTCCCTCATCCCCCCCTCCCCTCACGACCCCCTCATCCCCCCTCCCTTCACGCCCCGGGCCTTGATAATGACATGAGGGAGATCAAAGCGTCCCTCACATACCAGACCCCGACACACCATCACCAGGACCTACACACCTCTAGTATTGCACCTACACACCTTCCCAAGCTTCGTCTGTGTGCTCTGTGTAACTCTGGAATGGTCTGTGTGCTCTGTGTAACTCTGGAACACTATCGCCTTTGCTTCTTCGCTAGTCGTACTTACACTGCATTTATTCATTACCGACACTTTTCTAATTTTTTTCTCTCTCTCTCTCTCTCTCTCTCTCTCTCTCTAATATATATAGAATGTCGCTTCCCAAATCTCTCTCTTTCCGTCACCCTTCCCTACTCCATCTATTTTTGCCATCCTACCCTCTCTCTATAGTTCTATCATTCCGCCATAACTGTCTCATTTTCACCGCTCTCTCTCTCTCTCTCTCTCTCTCTCTCTCTCTCTCTCTCTCTCTCTCGGTACCGTACCAATTTGTTAACGTCAGTCCTTTCTCTACCATTTTTTTTTCTATCACTTTGTTACAACACTCATTCACACTTCCTGAATTTCCTTTTCTAACTCTTTCTATCAACAACTCCTTCCTTGGCTTCTCATCCCAGAATACTTGGTCTGTGTAGTGTGTGTGTGTCTGTTTCGTTCTATTTAACTCCTTTCTTTTCTGTCTCTGAATTCTGTTTCTATCTCTAAATCTTTGTCACTCCTCAGGATCAGTCCCCTTCCCTTCCTCTTCACATTAGAACTATTGGTTTGTATGGTCTATGTAACGATTTAATGGTGGAATTCGCACCCATTTTTTCATGTGTGTTTCATATAGCAACACTCCTTTCCTTTTTTCTTTTTTACCTGAAACTACTTCATTCTCTTCCCCTTGACTTCCTGCCCATCTCCTCGTCAAACCAAACTCAAAATGTTCGCTTTCTTGCCATCTTCTAATATCATTTTCCCTTCTTTGATGCTCAAAGACTGCCTTTCTCCTTTCCTCCCCATCCTATTTTCTTCTACTTCCTTCCCATTTCCTTCCTTGTGTTCTTTCCTCATTTCTTCCACTCACATCTTCAATTTGCCGCCCATTTCCTCCACGTCATTTTCTTTCCTCTCCTCTTCTCACACTGCCATTTTTCATTCCATGTCATCATTTAATCATCTCAGCACTGCTCTCCTCTTCTCTCTCTTTCACACTTCTTTCTAATAATATCTGTCCCTCCCATTTCCCACTCATCTTTCCTCCTCAATTCCCCTCAACTCATCTTCCCTTCTCCCACACTCACTAATTCATTACCCTCTCTTGCCGCCTTCCAATCATCTTCTGCTTCCTTCCTCCCTTCTCATTTCACATCTTCCACCTTTTCTCTCCTTAAGTCCCCTGTCAATCATCATCTTTCCCTCCTTTCTCCCTCCTCACACCCAGAACATCCACTACAGTCCCCCTTCTATCCCCTTCCCTTCTAATCATCTCCTTCCTCCCTTCTTTCCCTCAATCATTTCGCTTCTCACTCATGTCCCCTTTTAATCGTCTCTCTCCCTTCCCTGTTCCTCTCACCTTCCCCTTTGTCACCTTTCTGTTATCCCGCGGACACTCCTATCATCACACACACACACACACACACACACACACACACACACACACACACGTTCCCACCAACACCTTCCTGCCTACCTGCCCTCCTGCCTCAAGCCTACAAACTCCTAAATCCCGCCAAGACCCCCCCAGCACCCGTGTCTCCAAAGGCCATTGTAAGTACCAGATTAGTCGCCCACACAAGGCTTAGAGATGGAAAACAAGATGACATTACATGGAACTACTCTCCTAGGCACTAGAGTCTTCCTAGAAATCTCTAAGAAAGCTCCCTAGCACCTCTTTCTCAGCGATTTAGTTTTTGGTATGACTGGTTAGTATCAATTTATTATTTATGCTGAAAATGATGGTATTTGAATGATTTCAATGACACAGAAGATGACAGTAAGGAGTAATAAGCAAAATAAATCGCTTAGGAAGAGGTGTTAGGGAGCTTGCAACTTGCCGCATAGAAAACGACTGTGAAGATTCCGTAACGCCTTTTCCATTGCGATTTATTATAGACGCTACATAAAGATAATGATAAAGATGATAATGATAATGATGATGATGATGATGATGATGATGATGATGGATTCTGTGTCTACTCAGAGGAAGACTAACCAATGGACCGTGTTCTTAAAACCACTGGGAACTTCCTGACACTTAAGACGGACAACGTCGATGGGAAAAATATTCAAGTGCCAAAACAAGACTAATAATCTGTAATATCCAAAGATCTATCGCCAGGGAAAAGGTGCAAGAAAGTCTTTAAGTTTATATAAATAATGGCCCCATCTTCCTCTCATCTCCCTCTCTCGGTCCTGTCACGGTCTCACCATCCTCTCTCGGTCCTGTCACGGTTCCACCCCCCTCTCTCGGTCCTATCACCTCACTGTCCCATCCCCCTCTCGCGGTCCTGTCATTCCCACCATACCGCACCTGCTCTTACATTCCTCTCCCCTCAGCATCCCCGGGAGGTCGCATAACACCTCTTAGTGGGTGACAACAAGCGTCTTAGAAGGGGAAATATTTGTGGATTAATTCTTCCCTCTGCCCATCCATGTTTCTTTCCTCATTAATTTTTACCTTCGATCTGTACTTCCCTCTGCCCAAGCTATCTTTTGTTTTCCGTCCTGTTCTCTCTCTCTCTCTCTCTCTCTCTCTCTCTCTCTCTCTCTCTCTCTCTCTCTCTCTCTCTCTCTCTTTATTTTCTTATTTGTTTTTCCCAGTCTCGTGAATCGATAGACAGGTATATGTATGTGACGCTTTTTTTTTTTTTTCGTCTTCTCTTTCTGCTTAGAGGAAGTTATCAATTACACCCTCACCACGCCCATGCCAGTCCATCTTCAAAGCCTATTTCAAAGCGATATTTCCACCATATGTTTTTTTAATCCAGCCAACAGAGGGCAGGAATGAAGATGGCAGGACAGAAAAGATGCTCACTAACTAACACCTGTCCACAATAGTAAAACCTTCACCATACCTCTCAACACCTGTTCTACTCTAACCTGGCCTAAAATCTCTCTCTCTCTCTCTCTCTCTCTCTCTCTCTTTCACTTTCACTGATGAGCTGTGGCAAGAGACTAACACTATAGAATATGATGTTGGTCAGGAACAAATGGTATGGAAAGGGTGTAGATTTCTCGTATTGTCTTTTTCTGCCACTGAGCTACGTGCAATGAGCTGCGAAAGGACGAAAATTTAGGCCAAGTTAACGTAAAAGGACTATACCATTCTGTTTCCCTGTCTGTGCTTCTTCTCTGTGCTACCCTATGCCACACTTACTACGATCTCACTCCCCATTAAAAACCAAATCAACTAAGTCCCTGAGTGCACAATAACAAGAGTCTCGGATGAACAAATCACAAGTTAATGACCCCCCAAAAGACAAAGACTAAGGGTGAGGCCATAGTGGAAGAGAGCTGGGAAGGGCACGATGAAAGGCTGCCGCGTAATGAATGCAATTGGGGACAAAAGAATCTGGATGCATGCGATGAGAGAGAGAGAGAGAGAGAGAGAGTGTGTGTGTGTGTGTGTGTGTGTGTGTGTGTGTGTGTGTGTGTGTGTGTGTGTGTGTGTGTGTGTGTGTGTGTGTGTGTGTGTGTGTGTGTGTGTGTGTGTGTGTGTGTGTGTAACAGTAAAAAATAAAGAGACGTAAGCAAAACTGAAGGGACCCCTCTCAAGGTTCGGACAACTCTTCTAGCCTATTCCAACTAACGCCAGACGATTTTATTCAGCTGAGGGGGGCGTCCTGGGGTGTTAATACTGCTGCTGGTAACCCCCTAAAGGTCGGGATAACTCTAGTGTTCCTGTTCCAGACGGTCACAGAAATACAGCGCCGTATTAATCAAGCCTCCACAAGACGATTTAATTTAAGAAACAATATAAAAGGGAGGGGTTAGACAGTGCTCTCATTACCTCCACTGTGTAAAGCCCTCACAACGTTAAATAAAACCGACTGGAAGTAACCATAGCAAAAATAAATAGGTTATCGGATTGCTTGTGCTCATGGACATTGTTTCGAATCCCATCACTTCCCCGAGATCTTCCGTGAGATGAGTAAATCGTCTCCATCTCATCTCCTCTTTCTCCTCTCGTCTTTCTGCCTTTCCTCCTCACTCTCTCCCCTTGTACTCCTGCTTGCTATACGCTCTCTTCTTTCGTCTCAACTCTCTCTCTCTCTTTCTCTCTCTCTCCCTCTCACTCTCTCTCTCTCTTCCATTGCCCCCACTCCCGACGTTCTGTATGAGTGCATTTGCTAGCTTCTCTTACTCTCCCGTTTCTCCTTCCTGTCTCCTCCCTTCATCATTTTCTTCCTCTCTCCTCTCCCTTCTTTCCTTCCTTCTTACTCCCTTTGCCCATTCCCTCTTCATACTCACTCCATCTCTCCTCCCTTCCATCCCCTCCCCTACTCATCCACTCTTTCCTATCCCTCTTCTCTTCCATTCTTCCCTTTCCTCCTCTGTCTCCCTTTCTTAGTCTCTCTATCCTCACCTTCCTTGTCTCCTTTCATGATCCTTCTCTTCCCGCTGTCTCTTACCCTTCCTCCCTCTCCATCTCTCTTCCTCTTCGCCTCCTCTTTCCCTCCTTCCTCCCTCCCTCTTATAGGTTCTTCCGGCCTCTTCCGACTTTAGTGAGAGTACATTAGCACCCTTCCCATACCCTCTTCTTCTTCGTTTCCTACCCTTCTCCTCTTCTCTTTCCCCTCATCTCTCTCTTCTATCCCTCTCCCTTCTCCATCTCCTATCCCCCTCTTCCCCTCTCCTCGCCCTCACATCCTCTACCTCCCTTCCTATCCTCCTCCTCTCTTCCTACTCCCTCCTCCCATCTTCCTTCCTTCTTCCCCTCCCCTATCCCTCCCTTCCCCCTTCCCCTATCCCTTTCTCTTCCCTCCTCCTATCCTCGCCTCATCTTCACATCCTCTCCCTCTCTTACTATCCTTCTCCCCCTTCCTCCCATCTTCCTCCCTTCTTCCCCTCCCCTACCGCTATCCCACCTTTTCCCCCTCCCCCTCTCCCTCTCTCTTCCCTCCTCCCATCCCCCTCTCATCTTCGTTCTCCCTCTCCCTCCTCCCTATACTTCCTCCTCGCCTCTCCACCTTGGCGTGTGTGAGTGCATTTGCATAATGGTCTCAATAACTCCTCACAAATGACATTATAATTGCGGTTTAACCCTTTACCGCACAATTACCTACTTTCCCATTTTATTTCGTCCAACGTTTGGCGGTTTTATTACGCTCACGAGAAACCCCGAATGCCAAAAAATAAAAAATAAAAAAAAACATTAACCCCTTCACCCCAACGACGTATTTTGCATTCATTTCTTGCTGCAACCACTTATAAACTTGAAATAATCTTTTGAAGGACCCTGCAAGGTTGGGTTGGTTTTCCTAGTATCAGGCTAGGTTAGTTTGTTAAAAGTTAATCTGTTAGGTCAGGTTAGGGTAGGGCAGGGCAGGGCAGGGCAGGGCAGGGTAGGGTAGGGTAGGGTAGGTTAAGTTTCAGTAGCATGATTAAAGATACTTTCGATCGTTTACTTTATTAAGTGCATCTCTTTAAAGCTGGATAAAATCGTCTGTCGGCAGCAATGATAATAATAACAATAATAACAGCAGCTAATAGTACCGGCAATAGTAGTAGTAGTAGTAGTAGTAACAATGATAATAACCATCATCATCACCACCATCATCATCATCAACACAAGTGACGTCCCCGAAATGAAGGGGCTTCGTCTCCCCATCCCCCTCAGGTGTAAAATGAACCCAGCCAGTTTTATTACATGTGTTATATTTTATTCCTGTTATGGTCTGAGGATTTTATTCATCTCGAGACGTCCATCGCTTCTATCCTTAAAAAAATTCCCATCCTTTCGCTCTCTTTCTTTTTATGTCTACTTTTACTGTTCTCTCTTTTCTCTTTTCATTTTATCTCTTTTCTCAGACACTTCCTGGCTTCCACTCTCTATCTCTAATTTTATTTCTCTTTTCCGTTCTGCCAACTTGTCTCCCTCTCAAAACAATCACTTTCTTTCCCCTTCATTCTTTATTTCCCCTTCCGGTTTCTCCAGTTTCCTGCGTCTCCCTCTTAAATATTTCCTTTCTTTCGCTTCACATCGTTCATTATCCTCTTATATCTTGCCTCTCTCTCTCTCTAACACACCATTCTTTTTCTTTTTCTTTTATCATATTATTTTTCTATCCACTGCCTTCGTTTCCCAATCACCCCCTTATTCTCTCTCTCTCTCTCTCTCTCTCTCTCTCTGTTATTACTATTTCGCCCAAACCCTTTCCCTTTAATTTTATATTTTCACTCTTACAGCTCTCTCTCTCTCTCTCTCTATCCTCACCAACCTCATCTATCACCTTACCTGCTCTTTGCTTACTCTTCCATATCTTTCTCTATACACAGTTTTCTTACCTCACTTCTCATTCGTTCTCTCTCTCTCTCTCTCATCATCATCATCATCATCATCATCATCATCTCTTTTACCCCATGGCAAGCTGTATATCTCAACCATCACTTCCTGTTTTCCACGTTCATCATCATCATCATCATCATCATCACCACTGCCCTAATACCACAGGTTATTATAAATGTCGTGGGTATAATCCGAAAAAATGAAAGAAAAGCGAAAACCAGAATATCAATTTAATTATTATCATTATCATGAAGTTTCAGTGCTATAAATGGGGTGGCAGGTGAGTGCGTCCACCATCCACTCACACGATGTAGTGCTACTTGCAGATGACCGACACTTCCTGTACTCCATGACACCATTTATATCGTTGGAGTGCTAACAAAATATTCAGTAACTGGACGCCTGGTGGTACAGTGGGTCAAGGCGGTTTAATACACAGGTAGCCTATAAGAGTTCACAGTCCAAAAGGTGGTTGGAGCTCACTGATCAAATAATGCCGCTCAGGGTAGGGTGACTGGGTTTCTTGCCTTAAAAATATGAATTAAATACAGTATAGGATTGGACGAAGGATAATGGGGATGGGTGAAGGTAGGAACGGGGGAAATGAGGAAAGGAAAGCAGGAGAAGCATCATTTCCACAGCGCCCATGGAAAAATGAGCCACACTTGCATTACCTCATCATTCTGGCCAGCGGAGGAGAAGGGACGGAGAGGAAAAGTGAGAAATGTGAGAAAGGGGAGACAGGAGAGTATGATGGGGTGAGTGGATGGGATGGAATGAGAGAGAGAGAGAGAGAGAAAGAGAGAGAGAGAGGAGGAGGAGGAGAAAAGGAAGAAAAGAAGACGAAGGGGGCCGGACAAGGTGTAGAAGACGATGAAGGTAATTGATGGTGTGGATGTCTACGTAAGATTAAGATAAATCTGTTTACCTTCGCCTAAACTCCACTACAGCCACTTATTTCACTCAGACTCCCGTTTATATCCCTCATCCCAACACCTCCCTAACACCTATCCCTAAGCTACTTATTCTTGGATACGTCTGGTTAACATCCTTTCGTATGTACGCTGAGTATGGTGATATTGGAAGGATTTATGTAACACAGAAGAGGATAGTCAGGTGTAATAAACAAAATAAACTGATTAAGAAAATGCGTTTGGGTAAATGGTTTTGCTAAGGTGAGGTTATACAAGGTAAATAAAACAGTGCAATGGTAGCAAGGAAAAGAAAAAGAGATCACACCATCCTGAAAGACTTGAGGTAAAACGATAAAGTACATAATCTTACCAAGTGGACCTGAAATTCAAGACTAACGTAACTACAGCACTATGTTAACCTTTTCAGAACGATGATGTCTCTGCTCACTTCCTGTTACCCCCCCCCCTACAGTTATACTCATGACTGACCTTTTATTTGATGAAGTATAGGGTTACGGCTATTGTTTTAGTTAATCAGCTATGTCCATACACAGACCTCATATTTTTAAATCGAATATAAAAAAAAAAATACATCCCCTACCCTAAGGAAAACCGAAAAAAAAATATTAGTAACTACATTCAATTTAAGTAAGCTTGTGAATGGTACTTACAAATTTCTTTTTATGGCAGGAGAAGAATGGGCCTTACCTGAAAGAAAAACGTCTTATTACTAAAATGAAAAGGATTATATTTCGCTAAGAGTTAAAAAATGTTAACTAGAAAATATCAGTAACAATAATCAGTAGATTAAATCAGGTTATAGTACATACCCATTTTATATTATACAGGTAATATATATACAGACATGTTTTCGAAGTGTGTGTGTGTGTGTGTGTGTGTGTGTGTGTGTGTGTGTGTGTGTGTGTGTGTGTGTGTGTGTGTGTGTGTGTGTGTGTGTGTAATGCCTTTCCCTGTACAACTAAGGTAAATCTTCTGTGCCACATTTCATTACAACCCATCAACTTACTTAAAGAGAAATGTGACGACCAAATTGACAGGTAACGAGTGACAGAATCCCATACCTAACAAGAACATAACATAGCACAAGACAATGCAAAACCCTCAAAGAAGTCAGTCAGGGGTGTATAACAAGTGGCTTTTGGAGAATTCGCAACACTTCCTCGGCAGCGATTTAATTTGCACATTATGCTTCAAAATCCTGTTCTATGTTACTGATGTGGTGAATCAAGATCTTGAATTTGGCTCTTATCTTGCTTTTGCTCCCCCCCCCTCCTGGCCTTTGGTTCCTTCTTTCTTGCGTAAAAATTAAACATACAAGGCGTTGCTGAGATAAAATATGCAGAATAAATCACTAAGGAAGAGGACCTACGAAGGGATGAATCTTTTACTTTGTCGTGTCACCCTTTCAATCAGGTTAAATTAAAACTGGATTAAAAATTGCTTGAGTTGACCTTGACCCCTGACCCTGACCTTCGACTGGTTGTTCTCATAATCGAATAATTTCATCATTGTCTGATGATGATGATGATGATGATGATGATGATGATGATGATGATGATGAGAGAGAGAGAGAGAGAGAGAGAGAGAGAGAGAGAGAGAGAGAGAGAGAGAGAAAGCGACGGGGGTGATGAGGGGGGAGGGGGGGTAGCGAGGAGAATGGCTCGTTATTGAAGGTAATTAGAGTCTTGACGAAGTTTGCAGCTCATCGATCGAGGTTTGGTACCCCCCCCACCTCAATCTCCCCCCTCCACCCCTGCTCCTCCCCCACCCATACTGCCCCCCTCCACCACTCATCCTCCCCCACCCATACTACCCCCCACCACCACCGATCCTCCCCCACCCATACTTCCTCCCTCCCCTCCACTATTAATCCCCCATCCATACATCCAATCTCCCCTGCCCCACTACTGCTCCCCAACCAATACATCCAATCTTCCCCTCCCCCCACTACTACTCCCCAGCCATACTTCCAACCTCCCCTTCCCCCTGTCACCACTCCCCAACTATACTTCCTATCTTCCCCTCCCCAACTACAACTCCCCCGTACCCCTTCCACCCCACCCTTCCCTACCAAGCAACCACCATTTTCCCCCCTCCTCCCCCTCCCCACCAACCAAACTCCTGAATTTACACGTAACTTTTCTACGAACTCGGTTACCAGGTCGCTGCACACTCCTTGACCTCGCTGGTTAGATGAAGGATAACAGATAGAATTAATATTTTTACATCAAGGAATATATGAGAGAGGGGGTGTGTGAGCTGGGAGCAGGGCAATGAAATGGCGGGGGACATGGCGACATGGAGGCGATTTGTTTATGGCCACCCCTTACGGGATTAAGGTGTCTGGGAATAGATAGAGAGGTAGAATACTCTTTTTACCAATTTAACACCTACAAACCGGGGATGTGCTTTTTAATCCATTCTCTCAGGCTCTAGAATTGGCTAAGCTCAATGATAGCTTTCAACTGGGGGGTGGTTAGATAGAGCCTTACAGGGGGTTAGATAGAGCCTTACAGGGGGTTAGATAGAGCCTTACAGGGGGTTAGATAGAGCCTTACAGGGGGTTAGATAGAGCCTTACAGGGGGTTGGATAGAGCCTTACAGGGGGTTAGATAGAGCCTTACAGGGGCTTAGACGGAGCCTTACAGGGGCTTAGATGGAGCCTTACAGGGGCTTAGATGGAGCCTTACAGGGGCTTAGATGGAGCCTTACAGGGGCTTAGATGGAGCCTTACAGAGTGGTTGGACAGAGCCTTACAGAGGGATTGGATAGAGCCTTACAGGGGGTTAAATAGAGCCTTACAGAACAAAAGCTCACCTGTGCTCAATAAAATCATCTGGTTACTGGAAAATCAGAAGCATATTCCTCAGGCTAAAAGAATAAACATGCAAATTAGTCTCTCTCATACTATAGTTGGTTTATTTCACCTGAGGGAACTAGGTCATTCGCCTCTCTCTCTCTCTCTCTCTCTCTCTCTCTCTATCTATCTATCTATCTCTCTCTCTCTCTCTCCACTCCTACGTAACCATCCACTTTCCTTCCTCAATCATTCGTGGTTACGTGAATTACGATGGGGCTTAGTTATGAGGTAAAAATGAGTCTCCTTGGTTAGTAGTCAAGTTTTCCCTTTAAACCAACTACGCCTGGCCATCAACTGAGCTATATGGAGTTGAGGATCTTTATCAGATGAAAGTAAACGCGTTATATCCACTTAAGAGGTATACAGTAGGAGGTCGAGGCTAGGCTACTGTAGTCCACATTTAATCCATTCAGTGCGATGACACACTTATTTATGTATCGTATTTTATGTAAACTACGAGAGAACCCTGATTTACTAAAGATTTATATTCTAATTCCTCAATGTTTTCCCCCCCCACACATTTTCCAAACGACTACTCTATATTCGATAACATAACAAGTCCTTTATCTTTCTCAGTATTTTTTTCCTCTGTCGATCTATCATGCATATATATCACAGTGCATCTCTTAAGAATCAGCTTCTCAGAGACTGGGTGTGCTGAACCGACTCCGTAATACCTGTAACCCTACCCAGCTGCTTGGTGTACAGAGGTCTTATACGCTGGGCTGAGTACAGATCTTGTGTGTGTGTGTGTGTGAGTGTGCTACAATGGGAGGGGGTAAAGGGGGGATTGGGGAGGGAGGGCCCAAAGGATTTTCGGGTCATCAGCTCCCCTCCTCTTACTGACATATATTCTTCTTTATCACATTTTCTTTACCATCGCCATTACACTGGACACTTTTGAATTCTCCACAAACCTACCCTATAACAACGTGCACTCCTCTGGCAATGCATTCTCATATCTTTGCTTTCAAACTTTTAAAAACAATTAATGGTTTTCCTTGTCCTTGAAACAAACAGCAGTGAAATCCGGAGTGGTGTCCCTCTGTCTGCCTCTCCTTGTTTACGGCCTCCAGTCATTTAAATGCAATACTGTCCGGGCACGTAAATTGACCTGAATCGGATTTTGCCTACCTTTTGTTTGGTTTTCTTGGAAGGGACTGCCATTACAGAATCCAATTATTTACTTACTGCTGTTATTATTATTATTATTATTATTATTTTTTCACATTTATGATGATACATTCTCTCGTCATCACATCTTTAGGCGTGAAGAATTGCAATGATGATGATGGTTCTTCAGCTCTACATAAAAAAAATTGTCTCCACATCCAGCTTATATATCCAGGTCTACTGTATATTTCATCCTACTATCACCAAGCCTTTCAGCGCTCCTCATTCCCCGTCCCTCCCTCCCTCAATTCCTCCTCCCCTTCCCTCCCCCATTTCCCCCTCCCCCTCCCTCCCCCCATCACTCTTGGCTCTCAGGGGTAATGCACCGAACTCTATCTTTTCCAGCCCACATCCATCGGCCTCTTGTGTATGTCCTCCCCCATTCAACCAAGCACTTTTTGGACAGTTTCTTTTCATGGCTTTCTCTCCCTTCCAATCTCTATCTTCCCTCCACCTCTCCATCTTCCCTCCACCTCTCCATCTTCCCTCCACCTCTTCATCTTCCCTCCCTTTCTCCATCTTTTCTTCCTCTCTCCATTTCCTCATCCATCGCCTACTCTTGTGCATCACCATTCCCTCTCCACCATCATTTTTTTTTCCTCTCCCCCCTCCTCCTCATTTTCCCTCCCTCCCTCCATTTCCTCCTTTCATCTCTCCATTTCCTCTCCTCACCATTTCCTCGCAATCGCTCTCTCTTGTACATGTCCACTCCCTTAGCATCATTTCCCCCCCCCTTTTCTTCCTCCCTCTCTTCCGTTTCTCTCTCTCTCTCTCTCTCTCTCTCTCTCTCATCACTCCTACGTAACCATCCACTTTCCTTCCTAAATCATTCCCATCCTTTCCTTTTTTCTCCCTCCTCGTTTCCGTCTCTCTAGCTTTCCTCCCTCCCTCTCTCCCTCCCTTTCTCTATCTTTCCTCCCTCTCCCTTCCTTCCTCTCTCTCTCTCTTTGCTCCTGCACTGCTACGTAACCTTTTGTGGTGGTTTAATCATGCTGACAACTTCCCTTACGCTTCCCTGACCCATGGCTAGGTCACCTCCTCTCTCAATGGATCTCTCTCTCTCTCTCTCTCTCTCTCTCTCTCTCTTCCCTTGCGCTTCCATGGCTCACGGCTCGGTCACCTCCTCTCTCAATGAACCTTCCTCTTTTCCTCCTCCTCCTTTATCTTTATCTTAACCTTCTCTCTCTCTCTCTCTCTCTCTCTCTCCTCTCTCTCTCTTCTTTGTGGTGCTGTTTTCCTGTGCGTGTTATAGACTACATGAACAGTGATACAGAATGAGCCAAATCATAAGACACCTTACCTATAAAGAAAAAAAAAAGAGCTATATTTATTTTCACATTATACAAGTCAGAGATATGATATAATTGCTGAGTGGATGAAGGGATATAAACAAAGGATACAGTAAAGTTTAACTACCAACAGTCTACCTACCACCACAACTACCACAACCACCACAACTACCACACTTCCTTAGGTGGGAGAGAAAAGACAAGTAATTTCCAACACGAATGACTCCACATCGGCACGAAAACAAGAAGGAACTGTTTTGGAAATAAAGCGCTGGAAATAATGCGCTGGATACGTGAAGCAAGTCTGGAAATAAAGCACTAGTCTGGAAATAAAGCACTGGATACGTGAAGCAAGTCTGGAAATAAAGCACTGGATACGTGGAGGAAGTCTGGAAATAAAGCACTGGATACGTGAAGTCTGGAAATAAGGGACTGGATACGTGAAGCAAGTCTGGAAATAAGGGACTGGATACGTGAAGTCTGGAAATAAGGGACTGGATACGTGGAGCAAGTCTGGAAATACGGCGCTGGATACGTGGAGCAAGTCTGGAAATGAAGCGCTGGATACGTGGCGGAAGTCTGGAAATAAGGGACTGGATACGTGCAGCAAGTCTGGAAATAAGGGACTGGCTACGTGAAGCAAGTCTGGAAATAAGGCGCTGGATACGTGGAGCAAGTCTGGAAATAAGACACTGGATACGTGGAGCAAGTCTGGAAATAAGGGACTGGATACGTGAAGCAAGTCTGGAAATGAAAGCACTGGATACGTCGAGGAAGTCTGGAAATAAAGCGCTGGATACGTGAAATAAAGCAAACTATCAACCCTTTAACTGATGCTAATTTGGACACCGATAGCTTCCAGAATAAAATGGATAAGTACCGGTATATATGTAGAAAGTTGCTATAATAATCAAAACACATTTATTACAATTTTTTCGAAGTCCAGAATTTGTCTCATACTGTTTTTCCTTCATTCTTCATTTTAAATTTTCACTCATGTTTTTTTCTGTGGCGAATGGTGGTCCTTCTCACTTTTTCTTGCCGGTTTCCTGGAAAAGAGGAGGGGGTTGGCTTCTTCTATCCTATCCTTGTCTTATTCTCAGATCGACTCGGTCATCCTCTTTTCTTATTGATCTTGTAGTTCTTCTTCTTTTACTACTATGACTACTGCTACTACTACTACCATACTACTTCTTTTTCTTCTTCTCCTTTTCCCTTTGAACTTTTCTTTTTCTTCTTCTCTTCCCTTTGATCTTTTCTCCTCCTCCTCCTCCTCTTCACACTGCATCTTATCCCCCTCTCCACCCTCCTCATCCCCATTCTTTTCTGTTTGTCTTCCTTTGATCTTTCCCCCCCTTCCCTCTTCTCCACTTTTTTCCACTTCTCGTTTTCTTTGTCTAATGCATTTTCACATTTTCTTTGCTCAGACTTTCATTGGATACTCGTGGCTATTTTTTCTCTTTCTCTGGCTTTCATCTACTCTCTCTCTCTCTCTCTCTTACAACATCGATCCATTCATTACTCCGTCTCTATATTTTATCCACTACCAAAATCTCCCCTAATGACACGCTCTTTCGTCTTTCCAATCAACCTCTCTAAGGAATCCAATCAGAAATTTGTTTTTTAAGTCCAGAAAAGTTATCTACATTTAATCTACCCTCCTCTAGCGCCTCATATATGTTACAAAATCACTTAAATTGTTTATTATTATTATTATTATTATATCTTTAGTATGGTTGATTCTCTTGACTAACAAATAATTCTACGCAATTTAGGAGAGGTCCGATGGAGTTAAGAGGTACCGTACATAAAAATCTAATCTATTCCCTCAAGGTCTAAAATCATAAGATAAATATATACAAAAATATAGATATTAAAAAAAAAAAAAAACAGATGCAATGTGCGTGGGATAATAAACTGCGCCGTGCAATCGAGTGAAAAGTATACACGTGAAAAATATATACGTGATAAGTATACGGGTGAAAAGTATACAGGTGAAAAGTATACAGGTGAGGAGTATACAAGGGAGCATATCTACTTGTATTTCTGTCATGTTATTCATCCCATACACCTCCCACGTGTTACCCTCCTAACTCCTTCAGGCGACTTCCCTTGCACCCTCCAAACCATATAATATTTCTCTCATTACTCTTTGCACCACCACTACCACTACCACCACCACCACTTCTACCACTACCACCACATCCACAACCACCAAGATCAAAAATTCTCCGGAAGTAGCAAGAGTGTAATTTTTAAAAATCGCGTCATTGTAGAAAATGGGAAATGAAGCAGAAAAGCAGGGGTAACTTCGTGAATCCAAGCAATATATCGTTTATAAAGGTTAGCATCTCTGGGTATTCTCTAAATTTACCTGACCTAACTGACTGGTGTTTTTTTCTTTCATTGGTTTTAAGGTTACCGGTCTATGATTTGACGCAGTTGACCTATGACCTTTCTCAACCTGGGTAGGTTATAAATATTCACTGTTTTTCACGCATCCGGTACGATCCACAGTCCTAGTTAATCGTTAAATTATTGTTCGCAGCGGTGTTTCTTTGGCTCGACATATATTTATAACTGTCGCATCGTTATCATTATCCCTGAGGACTTCAGCTGATTTAGTAGTAATAATATCTAACGTACATCTCTATAATAATATCTACCGTATTAAGAAAGGGATAATGTAACTTGCCCTCTTTTATTAAGCAAAACACATACACACACACACACACACACACACACACACACACAGATATCCCTGTAGATATAAAGATATACTAATAACAATGCACATACACTTAGCATAAATTCTTCTACTCTACACCACCACCACAAAGGCTCCCTATTTACATTACCCTATTTAGTTCCAAGCAAATTACGGTGCCCCCTTTAACTCTACAGGAGGATTGCGTCTTTTTTTATTCTGCTCTTCCTAATAACACAAGAATTCAGTGACCATTTAGCATGCTTGGATATCTGCTGGTAAGAAAGTTAATGGAAATGTTTTTAACCTTCACAAAGACGTTGTTTCCTTCTGGCAGGTAAAACTGACAACCCATACCATGAATAAGATTAACCATAAATAAATAAATAATGAAATATATAAATAAACAGAATACTGAACAGAATGAGTTTATATATTTCAACCTCTTCCTTCCCAAACTGCTCATATATGGTTCCTATTTTTTTTTTTTTTCGTTCCCCTCCCTCGTCACCCACCTCCACTAACCTTAAGTATCTCAGCCTTCTCTCCCCTCCTGTCTTTCCCCTCACCCTCACCCTTGCCCCCCACACCCTCCCCCTCGCCCCCTACACCCTCCCCCTCTCCCTCGCCCCCCCTTCCACTGGACCCCCTAAATTGACGCCACCATATAACTGGCCTGGTCTGTGATTGTCTCCCCCCTCCCCTCTCACCCTTCCTTTATTGCTGCCTCACTCCCCCACCCACCCACCCTTTATTGCTGCCTCTCTGCCCCACCCTCCCTTTATTGCTGTCTCTCTCCCCCACCCTTCCTTTATTGCTGCCTCTCTCCCCCACCCTTCCTTTATTGCTACCTCTCTCCTCCATCTTCTCCTTTATTTCTGCCTCACTCCCCCACCCTTCCTTTATTGCTGCCTCACTCCCCCACCCTCCCTTTAACTGCTATGTCACTCCCCCACCCTCTCTTTATTACTACCTCTCTCCCCCACCCTTCCTTTATTACTGCCTCGTTCCCCCACCCCTCCTTTATTGCTACCTCTCTCCCCCACCCACCCTTTATTACTACCTCACTCCCCCACCCTCCCCTATATTGCTACTTCTCTCCCCACCCTTCCTTTATTGCCAGCTCATATCCCTACCCTCCTCCTCATCCTCTTTGCCCTTCCGTTCCCTTCCCTGCCTTTCTTTATTAGGGGTGGAGGTGGTGTAATCGGTAGCGCACTTGGCCAGCAGCCGTGAAGTCCTGGGTTCAATTCCCGGGCCAGTCATTAAACCTATCGACAGTCTTCCTCACCCAGGCTCTATCGTACCTAAACTGAAATAGGGACGTTGAGTGTAAATTGAATGGTTGCTTGTCACAGTCCGGGAGGGGATTGGGACACTAAAATAAGGGCTGTTTGGCTTTATGACTCCCGTGTTATCAACCTGCATTAATCAAAAGCCTTGTTTTTCTTATTCATCATCACCATCATCATCCTATTCCTTCTTCCACCTTTATCACCCTATTCCTTCTTCCTCCTTCATCACCCTCTTCCTCCTCCTTCTCCATCCCCCTCTTCCTCCTCCTCCTCCTCCTCCTCTTCTTCTTCTTCCTCCTCCTCCTAACGTCATCAACAGCGACATTTTTCGTCCTCAATTTTTGCTCATCATGAGTTCCCCTGTAGCCTACGTCCCCTCCCCCTGACTCTCTCTCTCTCTCTCTCTCTCTCTCTCTCTCTCTCTCTCTTCCATTTTCACCCAATAAAACTCCCTCCTCCTCATCTTCACCTCCTTCTTCCATTTCTCTCTACCTCTCTCTCTCACTCCTGCTTTCAACCTTACCTCCTTCTTAAAAGTCTCTCTCTCTCTCTCTCTCTCTCTCTCTCAAAATACCTTCCCTTTCACCTCAAAGTTCCACACAGCCTTTTTCTTTCCTCTCTCCTCCTCGCTTTCCCTCCTCTCCCCCTCTTTTACTCTCTTTCTCTCTCAACTTTCCCTGCTGCCTCCACGACTCCTCGGGCTCCCTCTCCTTCCCTCCCTGTCCTTCTCTTTTTCCTCCCCGCCCCCTTTCCATCCATCCCCTCCCCCTTCCTTTCCCCTCCCTTCCCTTCCATCTTCCCCCTTTCCTTCCTACCCCCTCCCTGCCCCTCTTCCTCCCTCCCTACCCTCCTCCCTTGCCTCTCTGCTTTCCCCTCCTTTCCTCACTGCTTCCCATCCCTTCTCTCCGTCTCCCCTTCCTTCTTTCGTTGCTCCCACACCCCTCCCCTCCGTATCACTCCCTTTTCTTCCCAACCTCTCCTCCCTTCTCCCTTTCCTCCCTGTCCTTCTTCTCCTTTCCTCCCCTTATTTCTCCTCCTCTCCCTTCCAAGACCCAACCTCCCTCTTTATCTCAGCCTCTCTCCTTATTTCTCTTCCCTCCTCCCTCCCTGCTTTCCCCTCTTCCCTCCCTGCTTCCTCTCCCTCCCTTTCCTTCTCTCCTCGTTTCCTTCTCTTCCCTCCCCACTCACCCCCCCCTCTCAAATACCCTTTCCATTTCTGCCTCAAAATTTGACCCGTGGTGGAGG
This sequence comes from Coenobita brevimanus, assembly GCF_032717465.1. Classification (NCBI taxonomy): domain Eukaryota; kingdom Metazoa; phylum Arthropoda; class Malacostraca; order Decapoda; family Coenobitidae; genus Coenobita; species Coenobita brevimanus. The sequence goes on along the minus strand of NC_137014.1, from coordinate 852,911 downwards.
AGTTACACCAAAATACCGAGACTGTGTTAATAGTGAAAATACAACCGATTCTGCCCCACTTGGACCCTCTGCAAGTGTGATCATATCGGGGAGAAATATAATATCAGTGAGTTTATTCCACCGTATCAGGTGCTGGTGAGGGATGCCTTCACGCGGTGGCACTGACATGACCCTGCGGTAGAACGCCCTATCCCCAAAAGGAGGAGGAAGGGTTGCAGAAAAGGGAAGACTTCATTCTGCAGTCCACCGGGTTCAAGATTCAGATGAACACTACTACTACAACAACAACAACAACAACAACAACAACCACTACTACTACTACTACGACTACCACCACCACTACTACTACTGCTGAATCTGGTGGCGTCTTTTACTGGTTCACTCTAGCAACCTCGACACGATTTATTCAGCTTAGGGAAGGCATGTTTACGAGATGGGGTAAGTGAAGGTTACATCAGTCCTCTCAAGCTCAAAAAAATATCTCAAAATCCACATCAAATTACCCCGAGAAAGTACACAGCATAATATACATAAAATAAATAAATAAAAAGGTATCAGATTAAAAAGGCTAATTTTTCCTAATCGTGGCATTGTTAAATCAAGACAAGTCAGTCCCTGGCTTGATTTTCTTTTCTTTTTTCTTTCTCTCTCTCCCCTTCCTCCCTGTCCTACTTACTCTCCTTTCTCCAGGCTCCCTCCCTCCCTTCCTCACACCCCTTCCCTCCTCCATTCCCTTTGCTCCTCCCAGTTACCCCTTCCCCTCCATGCTGCCTCTCCCTCCCCTTCCCTCCCTCCTTCCAAATCTTCCTTCATGTCCTTCTCTTTTTCCTCCCCATTCCTCTTTTCTGTCCCCTCCATGCTTTCCCTTTCCTTCCTTCCTGCCTGCTACCTCCCTCCTTTTCCTCCTTGCTTCTCCTTTTTCCCTCCCCATTTCCCTCCTGTTTCTCCTTCTTCCCTCCCCATTTCCTCCTCTCCTCCCCCAAACAGGCCGCCCCATAAACCCTCCCCATCTCGCCCCACACAAAGGAGGAACAGACGCACAGGAGGCCACAAAAGTTCTCCTACTGTTTCACCCCTTCACTTCTCCCCTTGTCTAATATTCCTAAGCTCAGAGAGGCATGGTATGTTCCTCTGCCCATATGTCATTCATACTGGTGATGGACGTGCCACAGCTCTCTCTCTCTCTCTCTCCCCCCCCCCTCTCTCTCTCTCCCACTATGATGCGTCAGAGAGGAAAATTACGGACATGCCCTTAGTGTGAAGTAGACGCAGCGAAAGAATAAGCGAACTTTTTCCCCTGATTGTACATCCTTTAATATCTCCCCCCCCCTCCCTCGCTTCCTCCAAGGGGGCGGAGGAAGGGGGGGGTCGGCGCCCCTTTTGATCTTCGGGGTCCTTGGAGACATTGTGTGGAATATATATATATGTATCTCTCTTCACCCTCCTACCCCCTACGATTTCCCCTTTCCCTTCCCTTCCATTATTCTCTCCTTCCCTCTTCCCTTTCTACCACTCTTTATCTCCCTCTCTCTCTCCATGCCTTCCCTCCATCCCTTTTTTACAACCCTCCTTCCTTTCTTACCTTCCATCCTTCCCTTCCTCCCTCCTCACCTTCCATCCTACCCTTCCTCATTCTTTATATTCGATTCTTTCCTTCCTCCCTTCTTTCCTTCCATCTTCCTCTCCCTTAACTTCCCTTATCCCTCGGCCCCTCCTTTTTACCTTCCATCCTTCTCTCCCTCCTTAGCTTCTGTCATTCTCTCCTTCCCTCGTCTCCCTCCACCTCTCCCGTCCTTCCTTCTATCAACCTTCCCTCGTCTCTCTCTCTCTCTCTCTCTCTCTCTCTCTCTCTCTCTCTCTCTCAATTTGTAACCATTCACAAAGTTTCCCCAGGCCAAGCAAGAGGGAAACTTTTGAGTCTCTGGCCTTATACACAAACGTTCCCAACCCTAAGCTCCGAATCAGGTCGCTTATTTAAACGTTTAATTCACGAAGACAGCAAACGTTTCACACAAAAACTAGGAAGGAATTTTATCTCCATTAATCAGCAAACACATTTTCCTTTTTCATACTTTCTACTGATTCACTTATTTCTTTATTCTATTTATTTATTAGATTTGATTATGGGACACCTTTTTGGCTGGAGTGGTTAGATATCGATGTTCTTAATCTCTATAATTATTAAAAAGGATATTTACTATTAGAATAAATGACACACCATTAGACTGAAATGATCAAGCTTCGTATCACACACACACACACACACACACACACACACACACACACACACACACACACACACACACACACACGTACGCCTAACATCGTGGAAAAAACACGCCAAAGCAAAATTATTCCTAAAAACACAAACACTCTTTTAAATTGCTATGGAGATGAGTTGGTTGTAAAAATGTGTTAAGAGGCTTCACGAATACAAACCATAAAGTATAGTTAGAAGAGATACAAGCAGTGAGACCAATAATTTTTTTTTTTTTTTTTTTTTTTTTTTTTGTATCATTTGGCCTGTTTCCAATGCGTGGACTGCCCAGATTATGATGATGATGATGACGATTTTGATGATGATAATGATGATGATGGATAAATATGATGGTAATGACGACGATGATGATGATGACTGATGATGATGATGATGATGATGATGATGATGATGATGATGATGATGATGACGATTTTGATGATGATAATGATGGATAAATATGATGGTGATGATAATGATGATGATGATGATAATGATGATAATGATGATGATGATAATGATGATGATGATGACATTTTCGAGTGAACAGATTCTCATTTTATCTCCCATCTCTCATATTTCCGCGTTCAACTTTAAAGCCTGACTTTCTCTCTCTCTCTCTCTCTCTCTCTCTCTCTCTCTCTCTCTCTCTCACGTAGGCCTGTAGTGAAGGCCCAACACGGGTCTTTGTTCCCCCATCGCAGCCAAAGACTCGCTTTTATCACAGTCTCCCTCATTTTCCTTGCCATATGAGACGCGTAGTACCTGTTCTGTAGCGATTTATTTATATTACACCTTGACATTACACCTTGACATTACACCTTGATATTACACCTTGATATTACGCCTTGACATTACATCTTGACATTACACCTTGATATTACACCTTGAAACTACACCTTGATATTACACCTTGACATTACACCTTGATATTACTGTACACCTTGGTATTTCCTTGTATATTTAAACTTTCAAGCCCCTAAAATCCAGTGACATCTGTTTTAGTTCACTCTTGCTGCTTTCAGACGGTTTATGCAGCACAGGAAACCCCTAACACCTCTTCATTAGCGATTTATGTTTGGATATGGTTGGATAATATTCTTTAATACTTTATTTCCTGAGCGATTTACATTTGGATGTGGCTGGTTAATATCCCTTTTTACGTTATTTAGCAGGTATGGGTGGAAGGCTTTATGTTACACGGAAGAGGACAGTAAGGTGTAATAAGCAAAATAAATCGCTTAGGAAAGGGTGTTAGGGTCCTGAACCGATGAGAATACATGTAAATATATTTGAGATTCCCGCCTCTGGTTTATATCGACATACTTTGCACTATCCTCCTGTTAGCCTACACTAACTTGGCATAAAACTGCCATCTCTCCATCGTGAAAGCCGGGTTCTAAGAATACATTAACACTAGAATATGATGCCTGTCACGAAGAAGTGCTACGGGAAGGACGCAGAGCCGTAGTAATGTCTTTTCCTGCCACTGAGCTACGTGAAACAAGCTGTAAAAGGAAGAAAACCTGGGCCAAGGTAGAGTAAAAAGAGGGAAAGGATTAGGCCTATAACAAGAAAAATAATAAATCGCTGAGGTACCGGTGTTATGGAATCTCCCGTAAGCCAGATGGAATAGGGTCCCCATTGAAAGTGAAGTGCTCTGCCGGACCCCACTACTCTTCCTTCCTTTTTTTTTTTTTTTTTTTCCAGGTAAAAATAATGTACACTAAGTCACCTGGCCAGGACGCGATAGGAGGTGAAGGGGGAGGGGATGATGGGGAGGGGTTGGAGTGGGAAAGAAAGGGAGGGAGTGGGGAGAGGGTAGGGAGGGAGCTGGTGCAGGGGGAAGGGAGGAAAGTGAGGAGCGGGGAGGACGGGAGCTGGTAAGGGGGAAGGGAAGACAGTGAGTGGGGATAGAGGAGGACAGGTGCTGAGGGGAGGAAAGGTAGAGGAGTGAGGAGGCTGGACAGGACATGGTGAGGGAAGGGGAAGGGCAGGAGATGGTGAGGGAAGGGGAGGAAGGGAGGGAAGAAGGGGAGGAAAGTAGGGCAAGAGTTGGTGAGGAGGAAGGGAGGAGAGAGGACACGAGGGTAAAGGGGATGGGTTAGTGTGGAGGAAGGGGGGAGGGGTAGGTTAGGCGGGAGGTGGAGGTAGAAAGGAATAGAGAAGAACGGGAATGACGAACGAGAGAATAATTTTGAAGAGAACGGTTTGCTATTTTTGAGGACCCTGGCTTGGCATTAACCCCTTCACGGCCACAGATTTCTCTTAGTTGAGAAAAACCGTCTTGAGGTGACCAGTATAAAATAACGGAATCGTCATCATAGTGGAAGGCTTAATGGAGATTGTTATCCTTTCATTACGACGAGTTTTTCCTACGGTAAATTAAATTGTCTAACTAGTGAAAATAAACTCAAAACCATCATCTTCATCATCACCATCATCATCATCATCATAATAACAACCATCTTCCTCCTCCTCCTCCTCCTCATCATCATCATCATAATTTAGCAAACGACTGACTGATCGAAATGAATGGAGGAAGTGTGTACAGAAATGCACATAACAAAGACTGCTTCACTTTTTCCCTTGGCCCTTACCCTTTAGGCATAAAATAACAGCTACCATTTATTCATTTTGTATCATATTTATTCATTCTGTAACGATAGGGTTGTAAATTGGCGCCGAGAAATTCTAAATCTCGTATGATGAATGTGTGTGTGTATCGGCACTGTATTGCTAGTCCTCCTCCTATTCGCCTCTCCTATTTCTGCTTCTGGATTCCTCTCTCCCCGTGTATCAGTAAGATATAAGATTGTGATGATGATGATGATGATGATGATGGTTGTGGTACGAGAAACTAAAATACGAGACACATCATCAAACTTAAGATTTTATGAAGAGCATGGTATATCCCTGTCGGTACCGAATGTCTGATATCCTCACGTATGCATGTCTGTATATGTATGCATAGTTGTGTGTGTGTGTGTGTGTGTGTGTGTGTGTGTGTGTGTGTGTGTGTGTGTGTGTGTGTGTGTGTGTGTGTGTGTGTGTGTGCGTGTGCGTAGCCTCGGTGAAACAGGATGTGGTGTGTCAATACAATGAAAGCTGTAATATCCTAAGCAACAAGCATTATGTCAATTACACCAAACAGCAGAGTATTAACGCTAAATGAGTCTCAAATCCTACCATTGTCCAGTGCATTAGACTCACCATCATTCGTGACGTGGAAATAAAAAAGGCGATTCAGAGTTACGATAATCTGCATTCACAATTACAAAACTTGAAGTCACACTCAAGCGCTAACAAGATTTCACTTAGTCCAGATTTAGGCGGGTACATTCGCGGGGTTAGGAAGCTCTCTAACACCTCATCCACACCTCTTTGTTTTTGCATGTGACAAGATATACTTTTTATGCTGTATACGAAATCTGTCGGTATTAAGCGATATATACAGCATGAGAGAAAATAGTGAGGTGTACTAAAGAAAATAAATCGCTACAGAAATGGAGCTACGAAGCTTTCTACACCGAAAAGAATACATACCCTTTTGACAACTTTTCATTCAGTTCCGTTCTGCGTTTTTGCTTTCTGCCTAATTCACTCTCTTACGACGTGATGATGACGATGATGATGATGATGATGATGATGACGATGATAAGGCACTAGGATCTGAGGATGATGATGATGATAATGATAAGAAACTGGAATCTGATAATGATAATGATAATGATGGCAATGATATGCCACTAGAATCTCGTTAAGCTAAACAGACTAAACACTTTCTAAACGTTCTTCATACGGTTAAGTTCTAAAAATGACCCGTGCCCAGCCCAGCGGCGTAGATCTATAAACGTTGCACTGTAACTCATTCTTCCTATGGCAAACCCAATGATGTTATTCAGCCCAGACGCAGATATAAAGGGTTTGTATTGTGCGTCCGCCCCTTCATCTCATTGGTCCTGTCGTATATATCTAGCCAGCCAAGGCACCTGTGTGCGAATTAGCGCTCCTATGTTGTGCTAATGGCAACAGTTGGGTTATTATTGCACCTCCTGCCTTGTTGTGGTCTGGGGTCTGCCTCTCTCTCTCTCTCTCTCTCTCTCTCTCTCTCTCTCACACACACACACACACACACACACACAAAATCTGCACGTGCATGCACTCGTAACTTTATGTAACTGCAATTTCCGTATAAAAACAGGAAAAAAGAAAAAATCGCATCAACACTTGCCTGATTTTTTTTTTTTTTTTTTTTTTTTTTTTTTTTTGTCCCACTGGATTGATGTATGGCTGAGAATTAAGAAGGATGAGAAACTGAGACGAGAAAGACGGGCCAGGTGTGAGGGGGTGTGAAGCAGACAACATTATATAAAGTGCAGGGGTCAAGGGTGAAGGTCGAGGGCAATAAACCAGGAGAAAACGTCGAGGGTGAGGATGAGGGTGAGAAAGTTATGGTGACCGGAGGGGAAGGGTGACGTGATGAGCCTGGCCCAGAATGACATGCTTAAATAAAACAATCATTTAAATCAGTTAAGGATAGATTTTCGTACTGCCGGGGTTGGTATAGATTTCAATGATCCCTTCCCTGAGATCTTACCTGAAGTAAATAAAATCTTCAGGAAGCAGCCTCACCGCCCTATCTTCACGCAATCTTATCCAAGTTTGCTGCCTCTTTTCTCTCTATCCTATTAATCCCTCCTGTACAGATTCCTTGTTTTTCACGTAGCCTTGTCCTAAACCAACTATAGTCTCCCTCCACCACACACTCCTCAACCAATTTCTTCCGCCTCTCCTCCTTCGCCTGAATCCCTCACCAATATCAATCAGGCTCCTCCAATCCCCCTCCCTTCGCCACCCCTTTTCTCTCCTTCCTGTCTCCCTCCATTCAGAGCCAGCCAGGCCTTTACCTCCCTCACTCCTCGCCTCACTTCAACAGTTTTCAATCCATGCACCACTTTTCGTTCTAATTCTCTCTCTTTTTCTTTTTCTCTACCTCTAGTATCCATAATTCTCTCTCTCTCTCTCTCTCTCTCTCTCTCTCTCTCTCTCTCTCTCTAATACAATCCTCTGTTCCAATCTATCCTTCGACAGTTTTCAATCAGGGACACACTTCACTTTTCGTTCTAATTAGGTTTTCACGCCAGAGTGTCAAGATGTACAATACTTCCTCTCTCTCTCTCTCTCTCTCTCTCTCACACACACACACACACACACACACACACACAAGACATCGCTACACATCATCTACCTTTCACACCACATCAACACACCACTCTCTCCCGCATCACATCCCTCATCACAGCACTACACCAGACCCAACCCAACCACACCACAGTACACCACCCTCTCACCACCATACTACCATCCCATCCCAACACCACGACACTCACCACACCACACCACCACAACTCTACGCCACGCACACTACCACAAACCCAAAGCCACACCATTCACTACCATAATAAAAGAATCCACCACAATACCTTACCAATACCGCCACACCTCGCCAAACTCCAACACCACACTATTCCACTATGCCAATTTACCATCAGGGCTTAATTCACCACAGCATCGTCACACCACCACACCATACAACACCATCACGACCCTAACATCACACCACTCCAATACACTGCCATATCACTATCATACCGGCCACCTCAAAATTATCCATGTACAATCTCACACCCACACCACACCACACCTCTCTCACCACCACACTACCACACCGCTCGCATTACTCGTTTAAACCACACCATCACTTCCATCACCACCCCAAGGCATTCTCACATTTCTCCACACCACACCACACCGAAAAACATGCACAACACCACACCACACACCAAAACACACCACACCACACCACATCAAATCACAGCACCACACCACACCACACACCAAACCCTACCTCAACACACCACACAAGCCTCATCACACCACACCCCACACCAAACTTCACCTCACTAAACCTCATCACATCACACCACACCACACACCAAACCTGACCATAAGACACCACACAAACCTCACCACACCACACCACACACCAAAACTGACCATAAGACACCACACAAACCTTACCACACCACACCACACACCAAACCTGACCATAAGACACCACACAAACCTCACCACACCACACCACACACCACTTGCACCACACCACACTGCTTAACCACAGACTCAGAGGGGGAGAGAGACAAGCAGGAAAGGGAAGCAGCGGGGGGGAGGGTCACTGTACCGGAAGAAGGAAGTGGGGGAGGGTAGGAAGGAGGGAGAGATGAAGGAGGGAGAGAGGGAGGGAGAGAGGAAAAGACAATAAAAGAGGGAGGAGAAGATAGAGAAGGAGAGAAAGGGATGTGGGGAAAAAAGGATGAGAGAGAGAGAGAGAGAGAGAGAGAGAGAGTGTGTGTGTGTGTGTGTGTGTGTGTGTGTGTGTGTGTGTGTGTGTGTGTAAGGGGGGGGGATGCTAGGTAGGTTTGGTACAGTGCTGGCTTCACGTTCTGAGGTCACTTTGATATGGCTCTGAATGCAACCACCTGGAAGTGAGTTCGTCAGGTGATCACTACTAGGAAATACCTGTCAATAGCAATCAAATACCTAAATCATACCGGTACCACTGTCTAGTACCACCACCCTCTAGTACGTATGTCTTGCAGGCTCTGTCCAATACATCAATGCCTACTACCACAAACCTGAAGACGACCCTTATTTCCAGACGTGTTTTTCTTCAAGTCCTTTGCGACCAAGACAGCGTGATTTTACCCATACCACTAACTTCTTTACCACCGTCTATGCCATGTGTCTGTCTCCCCACACCACTGTCTTTATCTTCTCTTTCCCTGTCTGTGTAAGAGAGGTGTAAGAGAGGCCAGTGTAATTATGAGCTTCGCACCTATGAACCAGCAGGTGAATGGCAATACTCCAAACACTATCTATTTATTCCCAGACGCCTTCATCCCGTCAGGGGTGGCCACAAACAAATCGCCCCCATGTCGATCTGTCCCCCGCCATTTCGCTCCCCTCCCCCCATCTCACACCCCCTTCTCTCATATACCAGTCTCCACTCCATTCCTCCATCTCATCCTCGGCCATCAAACAACTTCCCTGCAAAATCCCCTGTGCCAGACGATTTTATTCAGCAGAGCCATAGGGAACTCAAATTTTTATAAACACATAATTCCCCGTATTAGAGGAAAAGGAAGAACTGAAAAAAGGTGTAATTTAATACGACGAAACGAGGAAGACACAGGAGGAAGGAAAGGAATAATGATGAACGGGAAGAGAGAACAGACCATATGAAGTAAAATACACCGATTAAATAATAACTAAATATAATAACTAATCAAGAGGCTAAAATAATGACAGAAAGCGCTATTTAATAAAAAAAGGAAGAGGCACTGAAAAAAAAAAAAAGAGGAAAATGCAACATAATATTCAGACTTGAAATACCTTAAAATATATGATCTAATTAATGAGAAAAAATAGGAGCGGGAAGAAGAGGAAGAGGAACAGCAGGAGGAAGTGGAGGAAGAACAGGAACAGGAAGAGGAAGAAGAACAGGAGAAGGAAGAGGAAGAAGAACAGGAGAAGGTAGAGGAAGAAGAACAGGAGAAGGAAGAGGAAGAAGAACAGGAGAAGGTAGAGGAAGAAGAACAGGAGGAGGAAGAGGAAGAACAACAGGAAGAGGAAGAGGAAGAGGATGAACAACAGAAGGAAGGGGAAGAACAGGAGATGGAAGAGGAAGAACAGGAGGAGAAAGAGGAAGAATACGAGAAGGATGAGGAAGAAGAGTAGAAGAAGGAGTAAGAGGAAGAAGAACACGAGAAGGAAGAAGAAGAAGAAGAAGAAAAACAAGAAGAAGAAGAAGAAGACGAGGAAGAAGAATACGAGAAGGAGGGGGAGGAAAAAGAGAAGAAGGAAGGAGGAAGAAGAGCAGAAGGAAGGAGGAAGAGGAAGAAGAAAGAGAGAGGAAGAAAGCAATTGTATATGCGGGTAGAAAAATAAAATAATCACAGCAGGAATTATTAAACACACGTGGTAAATGAACGAGGAGGAAATGAAGAGGAAAAGAACAGAGGAGGAGGAGGATGAAGAAGAAGAAGAGGAGGAGGAGGAGGAGGAGGAGGAGTAAGAAGGGAAGGAAGAGGAGGAGGAAGAAGAAGAGAATGTGGGGAAGGAGGAAGAAAAGGAAGAGGAGGAGGAGGAGGGAAAAGAAGAGGAAGTGGAGGAAAAATGAGAAGAGGAGGTGGAAAAGAAGGATGAGAAGGAAAGTGAGAAGACGAGGAGAGGAGGAGAAACAGGACGAGAATTGGGAGAGAGGAAAAGCAGGAAAATCTATGAAAAATGGAAACAGAAAAAAAAGAAAAGAAGAAAATGAGTGAGAGGAGGAGCAAGACAAAGACCAAAATCAAGAAGGATAAAAGAAAAAAAAACTACACTATATACAAGTCACAAAATTTAATATAATAAAAGAACATACACGGTTCGACGACTAAGAAAGAAGGAAGACAAACAGACGAAAATAAAGACGGGGATAACGAAGAGAAGAAAGGAGGCAAATCTACAATAAAGGAAGGCAGGAAATAAAATAACCACAGAGGAGAAATAATTAAGCAGATCTGGGGTTTAATGAATAAGATCCGGGTCCTGAACAGCACTGGGGGAGCCCAAGACAAAAGGGAAACAGATAATTATTACAACGGGATCACAAAAACACGTAAATGTATTATGAGAAGGCGGGGAGGGAAGGAGTGAGGGTGGGGAAGGGGTGAGTGGGGGCATCTAAGGGCGGGAAAAGGTGGGGGATTTCTAGAGATGGGGTTGGGTGGGGATGAAGGAATTGTAGGGGTGGTACAATACCTAGAACAGCACTAGATGAGTTCAAGACAAATTGGACCTGGAAAGTAAAAGTACAGTCTCTCTCTCTCTCTCTCTCTCTCTCTCTCTCTCTCTCTCTCTCTCACACACACACACACACACACACACACACAAGAACTGTATTACGTGAACATTGGTGTGGGTATAAGGTGTGGTGGGGTTGGTGGGATGTAGTGGAGCAGGAGTACTGTACAACGGGTAACCGCAAATGGATTTTCTTTTTTTCTGTTCTTTTTACTAATAAGAAACGAGTAAAGCATGAAAACCTACACAAATCGTCCCTTCTAGAGAAAGTTTATCAAAAGAAAGTCTACATCAAAGTCTGTTCATTTGAGACGATTACAAAAAAATAAATGAATAAATAAAAAGTGAAGTTCCTACGCAGTGGGAAAGACAAAGTGAGGAACAGAACTTCATAGTTGACAGGCTGAGTATGAAACACTAATTACACAGAAAAACGGCGAAAGTGTGTACCGAAATTGGTTACTGGGAGAGAGAGAGAGAAATAAAGGGAGGTCGATGTCGATGAAATGAAACGCCTTTGATTCCACCCTATCAAGAAGAGCTGAATGTGGTGAGCCTATCCAAACATGACAGGTGAATTCTACACACGGAAAGCTGAGACCCGTATACAAAACCTGCGACAGAATAAGGTAAAATTATGCACGAATCAGCTGAGCATACCTAATCTCTATGGAACTAATTTTCTATGATGTGGAATGGTACCTTGCCATAACACTGTAAAAGGGTGAGAGAGAGAGAGAGAGAGAGAGAGTATGGTAGTGATGGGATGAAGCTGGGAACTGTTTGGCGAAGGGTTATAGGGATGGGGTGGAGTAGAGCAGTGCAGGGGAGGGTGCAGTGAAGGGTGGGCTAGGGTAGTGTAGGGGTGGGGTGGAGCAATGTAGGGGTGGGGCGGGGCAGTGTAGGGGTGGGGAGGGAGGGCGAGGCAGTAAGCAAATGAGGAACCCCGAATAACGAGTTGCAAAGTTGATTCAGCTGAGTCGCAGAAGAAAAAGTCTTAATGAGGAGGCTCTTGGGATTGGCTGTGTAGCTGAGTAGATGGCTGTGTGGCTGGGCAGATGGCTGTGTGGCTGGGCAGATGGCTGTGTGGCTGGGCAGATGTGGCTGAGTAAATGGCTGTGTGGCTGGGCAGATGGCTGTGTGGCTGGGCAGATGTGGCTGAGTAGATGGCTGTGTGGCTGGGCAGATGGCTGTGTGGCTGGGCAGATGGCTGTGTGGCTGGGCAGATGGCTGTGTGGCTGGGCAGATGTGGCTGAGTAAATGGCTGTGTGGCTGGGCAGATGGCTGTGTGGCTGGGCAGATGTGGCTGAGTAGATGGCTGTGTGGCTGAGCAGATGGCTGTGTGGCTGGGCAGATGTGGCTGAGTAAATGGCTGTGTGGCTGAGTAGATGGCTGTGTGACTGAGAAGATGGCTGTGTGACTGAGAAGATGGCTGTGTGACTGAGAAGATGGCTGTGTGGCTGAGCTGATGGTTGTGTGGCTGAGTAGATGGCTGTGTGGCTGAGCAGACACCTGTGTACAGGTAGAATAGTGATAGACAGAGAAGTCCATAAGTCTACTTAATAAATAAATAAACAGCGGATGACTACAGGGCTGTTTAACCTGTACCGGGTAGTGCATTAAAACTGAATTGGGTTCCCGTAATTAATAAGGACTGTGGCTGGTTAAATCAGTGCCCTGTGGTTAAATGGGTGCTGTTGTTGGTTGAATGGGTGCTGTGTTGTTTGTTGAATGGGTGCTGTGTTGTTGGTTGAATGGGTGCTGTGTTGTTGGCTGAATGGGTGCTGTGTTGTTGGTTGAATGGGTGCTGTGTTGTTGGTTGAATGGGTGCTGTGTTGTTGGTTGAATGGGTGCTGTGTTGTTGGCTGAATGGGTGCTGTGTTGTTGGTTGAATGGGTGCTGCGTTAGGCGAATGGGTGCTGTGTTGGGTGAATGGGTGCTGTGTTGGGTGATTGGGTGCTGTGTTAGGCGAATGGTAGTTCTTAATTACTGATTTGGCGACCGATTAAATAAGCGGGAGGCCAATTAACAGAAGGTGTGCCTCATTAGCTGAAAAAAATGACCGATTAACAAAAGGAATGACCGATTAATTACAGGAATGACCGATTAATTAAAGGAATGACCGATTAATTAAGGGAATGACCAATTACTTAGAGGAATGACCGATTTAATGAGAGGGAGACCAATAAATATCGGAGGCTGACCAAATATCTGAGAGGGAAGCCGATGAACTGAAAGGCGACAGCGTCATACAGAATGCAGTGGAGGAAAAATTATGATGATGATGATGATGATGATAATGATGATGATGATGATGATAATGATGATGATGATGAAAGAGTTGAGTACAGACTGCTTTACTGACTAGCCTAAGTGTGTGCGAAATTAAGAGATTGACTGACAAGGCTGAGAGGGTCAGTGAAGAGAGTAAGTGGATGAAGGGGTGAATGAGTGAGTGAGTGAGACGGAGACCAAATGAAGGCGTGAGTGGATAAGTGAATGAATGATGAAGTGAGTGGGTACAGTCTGTGAGAGAGTGAATGGAGAGAAGATGAGAGGGCGAGAGAGAGAGAGAGAGAGTGTGTGAAGGTGAGAAAGTGTGAGAGTCAATGAGTAAGTGAGAGGTTAAATAGGTAAGAAAGTGAGGCAGTGAGAGGAACAGAGGATGAGTGGTTAAGTGAGCGGGTGGAGTGAGAGGTCTGTGTTTGAGAGGATGAGGTGGATAGAGGCTGAGTTATCGAGTGGAAGAGGGAGCGAATGAATAAGTGAATGACGAATGTGTGTGTGTGTGTGTGTGTGTGTGTGTGTGTGTGTGTGTGTGTGTGTGTGTGTGTGTGTGTGTGTGTGTGTGTGTGTGTGACAGAGAGAGAGAGAGAGAGAGAGAGAGAGAGAGCTATGTACCCAAAGATCTTGCCTCTCCTGTCAACAATCTTTGCTATGAGAGTGAGTGAGAAAATAAGAATATGAGAGAGTGAGACGGCGAGAGAGAGAGGGTACCCAATTAGGTCCCCCCCCCTCCTCTCTCTCTCTCTCTCTCTTTCTTTCTCTCTCTCTCTGTCAACAGTCTGTGCTACCCTGATGAGAAATCGATGAGCTAGGATGATATGCGTAAGAGGGTGATGAGGTGGGGTGAGGTAGGGTGCGGTGAGGTGGGGAGGGATGTGGGGTGGGGGCATGATGAGGTGGGGTAGAGTGAGGTTTGGGGTGGGGTGGGTGATGTGAGGTTTGGGGTGGGGTGGGTGGGGTGAGAGGTAGGGTGGGGTGGGGTGTGAGATATGTTGGACAGCAAGATGTGGATAGAACAGAGCGATGTAGGGGTGGAGTGAAAAGTGGAGGTAGGGTGAGGTGGGGTCTGGTCTGGGATGGCGTGGGATGTGGAGTTTAGTGTAGTATGGGGTGTGGGCTGGTGTGGTGGGGTGTGGGCTGGTGTGGTGGGGTGTGCAGTGTGGTGTAGGAGGATCATGTAGTTTTTAAAGACTGAAGCATCTACAATATATTGGGTTAGTACAGGGTTGTAGGCTAACTATACTCATTTTACTCTAACTTGGCCTAAAATTGCCATCTCTCCATCTACAGTCCTGAGTTGCAACAGTAGATTAAACCTTGTGTATGATGCTTGTCACGAAGCAGTGCTATGGAAAAGATGTTATGCCGTAGTTTTGACGTTTTCGGCCAATAAACTATGGGAAAAAAGCCACAAAAGGACGAAAATCTAAGCCAAGTTACAGTGAAAGACCTATAGTAAGAGTGCTACGGAGAGTATATGAAGCAGCGATGGCATTAGCTACCTCTTTAACTCAGGACGGTCGTAAACATTTCATTCTTGTTGCCTAGGCACATTTTTTTTTATTACAGGATAGACGTTCCCTTGTTGAATAGGTTAATGGCCACTTCCTAACCTCACCAATACCACACGTCTCTCCTTAAGTAAACAAAAGTGTACGAGGACTGAATATAAGGATGAGTCATCGTAGTAAAGAAGTTAATCCTTCGGCCAGTGGATATCTAAATTTTACTACCTCCTTACGATTTTATTCAGAGAGAGAGAGAGAGAAGAGGAAGGCTCTCCCCTACCCACCAGCCGTCTCCGGAAACCCCTGCAGAACGAACAAAATCTCAGCTGATACTCTTCCTACAGTCAGACGATTTTACTTAGCTTTCACGGTGGCTTCTGGTCGTGTAAGGGTGAATGCTAGTAAAGACGTGAGGGATTTATTTCATTATTCGAGACGATTTTATTCAGCTCAATATGTGGCCTCTCTTCATGTCCTTCAGGACGAGTGAAGCCTTAACTACTTTTCTTCTTTCATTTAATCATCAGACGATTTTATTCAGCTACATCTTTCTCTGACCACTTAAAAAAAAAATCTCTCCTCCCTTGAATAAAATCGTCTGGTGGTGGCAAGAACGTAAAGGAATCTCCAATACTGAAGGGGTTGATATGGATAAAAGTGAGCCAGCTTCCTTCTCTCCCCCCTCCCCCCGTGAAGTGTAATATAAAGGGCGCCTCTTGTCATAAATAGGGAAGATTAAAGTGCGTTTATGGGTTTCTGTGCGACACATAACCAGGAGCCAGACCACACGACGCCCCTCACCCCCCTCACCATTCCCCTCTCACCCCTCCTCTCCCCACCATACAGCATCTCTCTGTCTCCATTCCCCCCTTCTTCACAATCTCGTACCTCTAAGACGGTACCTCTCATATATACTTCCTATCGTCCTATCACTTCCCTGACAACCTCACCCCGCACCCCTACTACCTCACACCTTCACTCCTCATCCCACATACCTCACCCTCATCCTTCATGTCCTCACACCCTCATCCCTTATACCCTCACACTTTCATCTTTTACATCCTCACACTCATCTTCACACCCTTACATCCCTTCACACCCTTCCTCCCCTCACCCCTCACGTCAAGTACATTAACCACAACTCCACCCACAACTCTACAGTCCTCATATCACACCAGCTCCCCCACATCCCTCACCCCCACCCCCACCCTTACAAACACACACACACACACACACACACACACACACACACACACACACACACACACACACACACACTGACCACAACTCTTCACCAGCCCTCCTGCCCCCTTCATCTCTCCTCACTTCAGCCCACAACCACTCGACACATAAGAAAGACCCTCTCAATACATGACCCTCCCTCTCTGCTTACTCCAGCTCTCTTATTACACTAAAGGAACTCTGTCTTATACTTCAACCTCACCCTGCCTCACCCTTCCACCCTGAATTCTCCTCTCGTTACATTTAAGGGAGCGTCTCTTGTAAAGCTGTGAAAATAATATCGCTCCACGTTTAAGTCCAACAATTATGGAAGTCTGACAATACTCTTCTGAAAACTGTGATGAGATTCGAGGATCCTTTCACAAGGTGTCAAATGTCACTGCTCGCTGTCTCGTTACCTATCGTTCAGGTGGATAAGAATTTATGTCCGCAACTGTACCTCACCCTTCGCCCTGCCTTCATCCTGAACACACTACCACCCTTTCAGTATGAGGACATGTTGAGTCTACGAAAAACTACTAGACGATTTTATTCAGCTGAGAAGATACGTCTGATCGTAAAGGGTGTTAAACTTCATTCAGTCCTTCATTCACTTCTTTCACTAGGCGAGGTGTGCCCTAAACTTAATAAAACCATGTGGAAGTTGTGAGAATTAATATAAACCCCGTGGTACTGAAAGGGTGTATATAATGTGGTGATACGTGCTGTTATTAATTTCGCTTTTCTTCCATACGCTGACCGACATGCAGTAAAAATACGTGTGTGTGTGTGTGTGTGTGTGTGTGTGTGTGTGTGTGTGTGTGTGTGTGTGTGTTTTATATACATGTTTGGATAATCGCCACAGAGAATTAAAGTGTGTGTGTGTGTGTGTGTGTGTGTGTGTGTGTTATTTTGTACAGGGGAAACTATGTGGCAGGTCAGCGGTCACAGTAAAATACTGGATGACATTCGGGTGCAACAGGTCTCTCTCCCTCGCTATACTTTATTTCCCTTCCCACACACCACATCCCACCAGCAGACAAATTTCCAACACAAAAATATTATCTTTTTCACAATTAATAATCACATCTGACCTGCTCATATATATGTTCTGATAATAAAGACCTATCTATCTATCTATCTATATACCTAGGCTGCTTCCCCCAAGGAAAGGGAGGTAGCCGAGACAGGACGACTCACTCTCCATTTACTCATCCATTCAAACACATTCATTCGCATCTTAGCCCCAAAGGGGAGAACGGACAGATCCTCACCGCACCACACCGCACAAGGGTCAACTGGGCAATGCAATCAGTGACATCCGCAGCAGGGCCCGACAGCAGAACTGGTTTACCCCTGCCACATCATAACAGACCCATCCCCTTACCCGCACCTGACCTGACTAGCTGATCAGACCAAATGCGGGAGAATATCCCCTCAGGGCTGCGTCATCACTTATTCATTCACAATTTCTCTCCATTTATTTCTGTCACGCACAGCCACTCTTCCTTGCTCAACAGACATCCCTCTCGCATCCAGCGCTCTCTTCACACTGTCCATCCATCCTATTCGTGGTCTTCCTATCAGCCTTACACCTCTCACATCAGATCTAGTTATCTTTTTCACCAATCGCTCATTATCCATTCTCTCCATATGCCCAAACCATTGCAACACCCTCTGCTCAACTCTACCTGCCTTATATATTTCACATGCTCTACAATATTGTACTCTAGTATTCTGTTTATATATTTCATTTGGATCTCGCAGTCTACACATACCCAGCTGTCAATAATTTTCAAGTCTACTTCTATCCAAAATCAACAGAGCGACGGAACAACCAATATCATCAACACTGACTACTATAGTGACCGTAAGAAACACTGGGACCAATTTAATAGGACAGGTGTTTCCCTACGTAAATAAAATCGCCTATCATTTGCCAAAGTTAAATATAATATCCTTGTAAAGAAGAGGTTGGTAACAGAAAGTCTGAAATCCTTTAAGTGGCTGGGGAATGGCTGGGAGAAGGAGGGAAGTGAGATGGGGGGGGGGGGAAGAGGATGGAAGTCGTGGAAGTATAAAAGGTTTCTTCACAGATGAGTTACTTTATCCTACGGTAGCAGTGACAAGAATGTGAAGTCACTGCATTGATATTGTAATCCATATTAGGAAAGAGGAGGTTGCTGGCTAACTGCAGGATGAGTCTGGTAGGTTCAGTCAACATTACTTCTGCTAAATCGGCTTTTACAGGCTGGGTGTGCTAGGCCAACTGTTTAACCCTACACAGCTGCCTACTTTATAAACAGGTTTCACGGGGTGTGTAGTGTGCTAGGCCAACTGTTTAACCCTACACAGCTGCTGACATTATACACAGGTTTCACGGGGTGTGTAGTGTGCTAGGCCAACTGTTTAACCCTACACAGCTGCTGACATTATACACAGGTTTCATGGGGTGTGTAGTGTGCCAGGCCAACTGTTTAACCCTACACAGCTGCCTACTTTATAAACAGGTTTCATGGGGTGTGTAGTGTGCCAGGCCAACTGTTTAACCCTACACAGCTGCCTACTTTATAAACAGGTTTCATGGAGTGTGTAGTGTGCTAGGCCAACTGTTTAACCCTACACAGCTGCTGACGTTATACACAGATTTCATGGGGCGTGTAGTGTACAAGGCCAACTGTTTAACCCTACACAGCTGCTGACTTTACACACAGGTTTCATGCTGTGTGTTGTGAGATAGGCCAACTGTTTAACCCTACACACCTTCTGACTTTATATACAGGTGCACACAGGTAAAGGGGGACGATTCAGCGATTTCACTCTGGCTAACGTCAAATTATTTTTCTCGTCACTAAGACACCTTCAAAAATCTGAGAGTACCGGTAACTATTATTATTAGTAATATCATAAAAACGAATAGGAAAGAAAGGAAGAAAAGAAAGCCAGAGAAAGAGAAAAGAAAGAAAGAAAGAGAGGGAGTGAAAGAGAAAAAGAAAGAGGAAGAAAAGGGCGAAATACGACAGGAAAACTTGCAGTGTGAGGGGTAGAGAGATTCCCTGGCTCCCTAATGCATTGTTTATTACGGAGGAAAAAGCACCTGACTCAATTCTGCTGGGGAGGAAGGAGTCAAGTCCACCAGGCAGGGAGACATGGCCAAGGAACGTAGGTATGTGAAGTCAAGGTGATGGAGTGTTACGTGCCGATCAAAGGAGAAGAGGGTACTGAAATATAATGTGCAAAACAAATCGCTGTGGAAAAGGTGCTATGGAATCCCCAGAGCTACTTAGAATACGGCCCTTGATTTGATATTCTTAGTCAGAAATCTATGCGAAAAATATGTAAGAAAAAAATTACGAGTGTGTAGGTGTGAGGAGAGCTGTTTCCCGGCTTCAATGATGATTGGATGGATGGATGGCGCATTGGTACCTGAAATTCTGTTTATAATTCCTCTACGTGTGTGTGTGTGTGTGTGTGTGTGTGTGTGTGTGTGTGTGTGTGTGTGTTGTGGCAGTGTAGGTGTGGCTGGATGACAGGACAGGAAGAGTATGTTTACCAGGTATGACACTGCACCTGCAAGTGTGGCAGTCTGATTGGGCAGTACAGGTGTTCAAAGCAGGTGTGTGACAGGTGTGGGGGGGTGTGGAGATAACAGGGCAGCGGTGCAGGTGTGGTGTTCCGCAGGTGTGCCGAGCAGAACGTCGACCAATATTTGCCTCGCTCTCATTGCTGACTTGGTAAATATGCCTACCCACCGTTTTTGTATTTTCAATTTCATTTTCTGTTTCATTATCCCTCATTTTTCCTCATTTTTGTCATTTCAGCCTCGTATCTCATCTTTTTCTATTTTTTCTTTTTAATTTCGATTTTTTTTCATTATCTTATTTCCTTTTCTCCCTAATTTCTGTCTTTTTCAACATCGTTTTCTGTTTCATTATCCCTCATTTTACCTCATTTTTGTCATTTCAGCCTCATATCTCATTTTTTTCGCATTTTTCTTTTTAATTTCTTTTTTTTTGTATCATTATTTCATTTCTCTTCTTCTCCCTAACTTCTGCCTTTTCCAATTTCTCTTTCTGTTTCGTTATGTCTCATTTTTCCTCATTTTTGCCTTTCCAGTTTCGTATATACTTTTTTTTAGAATCATTGTCTTTTCAATTTTATACTTCTCATTTTTTCGTCTTTTCAGTTTCGTTTCGTGTTGCACCATCTTGAATATTTCCTCATCTGTGTTTCCAGTGATGAGCTGCATTCTCTCTCTCTCTCTCTTACGGCTGTGGCATGACGTGTAGTGAAGGTGGTCTAGCGGGTTTGTGCTCACGTTATCGACTAAGGAGTCCAGCGTTCGATCCTCCCCAATGACGCCTGGATGATGTTACGAAGGGAATCCAGTCGCAATAAGGCACTCTCAACAGGAGCAACGTTTTAGCTCATCGCGAGGGCAGTGCATGGTGTAAAATAGCATCATCAGCATTGCATGACTTACTCTCTTCCTGGAACCTGATGGATTTAGTTCAGAACACTGGCCATAGTAAGAGACGTAGAATTCTCCGTGTGTTTAAACGAATGCGAGGTGAGGAAAGAGACCTCAGTTAGTGTTATTTGGCTGCTTTTTTCTTTCCTCTTGCATATTTGACTCGTTTCAGTACTATCTTCATCTCATCCCTCTCTTCTTTCCGCAGCTGGTTTCTTCCTGCCCTCTTTCCCTTTCCGCTGGTCCTGTGGTGGTGGTGACGGTGGTGGTGAGGGGGGGGGGAACCATCTGCGCTCGTATTTATAAAGAATCCTAGCTAATTTTTACGATAAAGAAGCCGCCGCAGCAGTTAACACCCGGTATCGCCACAGACCGTTCCGTTTCCCGTATTTCCTCGCTTTCATACTTCCTCTTAACCTGATTGCCAAGTGTTGGGCAGCTGGATGAGTGAAGACACGCGCATACACAAGCAATCGTCGACGCAAGTGAAGCCCAGGAGTGTTTATAAAAGCGGCGCCGTGGAGTAAACATTGTCCAGTCCGGTACGGTATTGATCGGCCTCCACACCCCCGCCACCCCCCAAAAATAGGAGAATTCGGGAGGAGACCATGCCATCTCCTGGAAAATGAGTGTCCGCCCCCGTGTTGACGAATTCAATACGATGATATACTTTTTAAATTATATTACCGTTGCTGGGAAGGGGTTAATGTAGGGTGTGTCTCTTACCCAAAACCATAACTTTTTTTTTTTTCTGTCTTCTAATGATTTATTTTAAGTTTCCGGGAGAGCTCTAAACTGTGAAGGGGTTAATGAATGATCCGTCTATCTTAGGTGGAATGAAGTCGTTTCGTATGATCCTTGCCGTGCACAGCGAATCTTTAGTTACGTGCTAATTTGAGGCTTGCAACCATCCAGTCTTTGCGATCTTTTCAGCCGGAGAAATTAATGTGCATGTTAATCTTTTAGTACAGAAAGGAAAAACGATCTCTCTCTCTCTCTCTCTCTCTCTCTCTCTCTGCCTTTGTGATCCTTTCAGCCGGAGAAATTAATGTGCATGTTAATCCTTTAGTATAGAAAGGAAAAACGATCTCCCTCTCTCTCTCTCTCTCTCTCTCTCTCTCTCAAAATGTGGGCGGGTGAAGTCCAAGCGAGACGGAAAGGGAGGTAGCAGTTGGGGTTGGCAGGCTTGTTGTGATATACCTATGAATGAATTACTTTTTTTTTTTTTCGGTGTCTGTGGCCTCGGAGCTGACCTGAGCTTGTTAACCACTGCGAAGAGGGCAAACGGTCAGCTGGGGAGGATTCATTTGACACCTCCATCGCCACAATCGGTCCAGAGTCGCAGCCTGTACAGCACAAATGAACAGTAAGACGGAGGGAAATCTCTGGGGGAGTCACCCGCACTAAGACCCTCAACTTAGTCTTCCAGAAAAAAAGAAAATTGAAATGAAAGCTTTAAAAGATTTGGGGTTACATCCATGTCAATTTATGAGGCATTTTAACACATAACCCTATACACTATATCTATTTGTTTATTTATCTATTTATCTATCTAGACAGACAGAAGCAGATAACCGGATTAAGAGAAAATAGTGGTGGTGCGAAGGCGTTAACCACCTCCATTACTGCCAATATCGCGGCCTTGTTTATGATCCTATAACAGTCAGGACGGTGGGTATTGGTGGATAATGGGTGATGGGGGTGAGTACGGTGTTATCAACCCATTCAGACCAACAAAGGCTTTTTAATTGTATTCTCTCTATCCTTATGCTATTTTTTTTCCGTTTTAAGATGTCTATAAGGAGAGAGAGAGAGAGAGAGAGAGAGAGAGAGAGAACACCTCGAGTCCAAAAAGATAAAAAAAAAATTCTATCCATAGCAATAATTAAAGAGTGGGTGGGGTGAGTGGGATGGGCTAGGATGAAGTGGAAGGGGTGGGTGGGAAGGGATGGCTGGGATGGGCAGGAATGGTGGGAGGGATAGGCAGGTATGGTGGGAGGGATGGGCAGGTATGGTGGGAGAGATAGGCAGGTATGGTGGGAAGAACAGGCAGGTATGGTGGGAGGGATGGGCAGGTATGGTGGGAGAGATAGGCAGGTATGGTGGGAAGAACAAGCAGGTATGGTGGGAGGGATAGGCAGGGTGGTGAGAGGGATAGGCAGGGTGGTGAGAGGGATAGGCAGGTATGGTGGAAGGGATAGGCAGGTAGGGTGGGAGGGATAGACAGGTATGGTGAGAAGGATAGGCAGGTATGGTGGGTGGGATGGGCAGGTATGGTGGGAAGAACAGGTAGGTATGGTGGGAGGGATAGGCAGGTATAGTGGGAGGGACAGGCAGGTGTGGTGACAGGTGATAAGGTGTTGCAGGCGTGATAAACCCAGTGAAATTGGGTGTTGTACGTAGGTAGATTTCCCGGTATAAATGTAATGTTCGATCTGATTTACAAACTTCCTCTAAGAATAAAAGGCTAAGGAACACTGGCTTACCTTATGCAGTAGTGTTGTGGCCTCATAAGCACTCCAGGCTGGGTATAAATCTGGAACAGAAACACAACTAACATTAAAAACTCAATCTATGGCATGTGAAAAAAAAAATAATAATAATATTCCTTTTTTTGAAATAAAATACCAGAGTTGTTCGAAACAGTAACAATAATAGTGACAATATTAACACTCTCAGGCTCGGATGACTCACACCTAAAATATAAATGAGAAAAAAAATAAATAAATCATCTGATGTTTGTCGGAAAAGACTTCGAGTTTTTTCAACCCTGACACTTTAAAATGCACGGTTCCTAGAATAATACTTCCATAGTCTTTTTTTTTTTCCTAATTACAAGAGGCCTTCCTTATGCTGGACAAAATCGCCCGGCTGTGCTTGGCCTAAATACGTAACACAAAATACGTGAGACTAAGAATAATAAGGAAATGTACAAAAGTGTTAGATGGATGTGGGACCATAATGGATAACGCTAAGGTGAAGCGTCATTTGAGTTTCGCTACAATAAATCACTATTTGGGATTTGCCAGATTTAAGTACCTTGCATACGGAAATTCTTAGGGAGCTCAAATTAAGTATCATATGGGTCGGTGCCAGAGTGATGCCCCAGTGTGATAAGAAGAAGAAAAAGAAGAAGAAGAAGAAGATGATGATGATGATGATGATGATGATGATGATGATGACGATGATGATGATGAAGAGGAAGAAGAAGAAGGGAAAAAAACTTCGAGATAATGTGAAGTGTTATAAAGGGGTTTCGCTAGAGTGCGCCACCTTGACTTTGAAAACCAT
The DNA here is from genome assembly GCF_032717465.1 of Coenobita brevimanus. Classification (NCBI taxonomy): domain Eukaryota; kingdom Metazoa; phylum Arthropoda; class Malacostraca; order Decapoda; family Coenobitidae; genus Coenobita; species Coenobita brevimanus. Next base: position 828,970 of record NC_137014.1, on the reverse strand, counting down.
TAGGGTGTGACTGCATAACAGGGCCGCTATTAAATATACTCCCTCATCTAAAAATCAGGGGTTGTTAATAAAATCGTCTGAGAGAGAGAGAGAGAGAGAGAGAGAGCACCAACTTTTTTTCCTAAGGGATTGAACATCGTCCCTCCCGGTCCTGCACCCACCACGCCACCAGCCAGACCACACCAAGAGGGAAGGGGAAGCAGCTCTGGCCACAAATGAGTTCCGTTTTTCGCCTGGTTACCGGAATGTCTGCAGATAATGGCCCGCCCTTTTAAACACTCTGCCTAAATCTTTTTCTTGATGTTTGTGGCTTCCTACGTACACTTTTGGTGATGCGTTTGGAGAGGAAACTATATTATTATTATTATTATTATTATTATTATTATTATTATTATGAGTATTATTATCATTATAATTATTATTATTATTACTATTATTATTACTCCTTTTCCTACTACTACTTCTACTACTACTACTACTGCTACTACTACTACTGTTATTATTATTATTATTATTATTATTAGGTACTCCTCTTCCTAGTACTATTACTACTACTGTTACTACTACTACTACTACTATTACTACTACTACTAGCTACTACTACTACCACTACTACTACTATTATTATTTTACAACTGATTTCTATATTTTCTTTCGAATGTGGTTGGTCTGTTGTAATTCTATATTTTAAGATGTATTTACAAAGGAAACAAAATTTTTCCATCTACTTTTGTTGACGCATTTGGAAGACGGAAAATTTCTCCCTCTTCTCTTTTGTGGCCATCAAAAAAAAAAAAAAAAAAATCCTCTCTTATGTAATCACCTGTGTTTTCTTGGGATTTTGGCAGGGTGGAATAGACCTGGTTCTGGAAGTGTTTTTATATTAATTTTTCCATTACTTCGGGGCGCATTTCTTGGCTCATATGTTCTCAGAAACACTTGGAGAGCATTACTAATTCCTTTCCTGCGCTCGTTTGTGGTTATCAATATTCTTTTGACTTTCGGAAGGCGAACTACATCTTTTTCTTATAATTATTTCCTGTTTTCTTCACTCTGGGACGGGCTAAACGGCTATTTATATTAGGCAAGCTGTCCAAAAATCTGTGATATATTGGTGTGTGTGTGTGTGTGTGTGTGTGTGTGTGTGTGTGTGTGTGTGTGTGTGTGTGTGTGTGTGTGTGTGTGTGTGTGTGTGTGTAAAACTTTAATCTGCAGTATGACATACGAAAAAAGATGGAGAGAGAGAGAGAGAGAGAGAGAGAGAGAGAGAGAGAGAGAGAGAGAGAAACCAAGTACAAGTACAGTAGATGGCCAAGTACAGGGATAGGTACATATTGCAGGGGCCGACGGATGGCGTAGCAGTACCAGTGAATGACAAAGAACGAGACAGCTAACACTCAATATCCCGCGCTAGGCCAGGCACTGACTCGTATATAAACTGTCTCCCAGTAATCACACTCGTAATAACTGTATAACACACGCATTAAATTTGGCGCGCAACCAGCCGGCAATTTAATTCTGAGAGCTTCATACAGCGCGGGGGGTAATGTTTTCAGCCGCTCGACGCTTCCAATAACACGGTCTAAACGCGTAACACGGAGTCAAAAGTGATATGGAAAGTTAGGGCCACGGCAGCCATCTCCAACAACCGGCGTGTGTCAGTCCATTTTAGTCATGGGAGAGAGAGAGAGAGAGAGAGAGAGTACACCTTCTGTCACTATCAAATATAACTGTAGCCACGGGGTGTAATGCTGGGCACAGTACTCTGTTCATTTTCATTAGGTGTAAAATTGCCATCTATCTACCTTGAATGCTGAGCTATACTAAGCAATTAACACTTAAACAAGGTGCTAGTCACAAAGAAGTGCTGCGAAAATGATGCTGATCCATAGTAATCTTATTCTGCCACTGATATACACGAAACAAATTGCAGAAGGATGAAAATTTCCGCCTCGTTAAAATGAATGAATAATATGATTTACAGAAGACAGAGATTCTGGACGCGATACCGACCACCTTAGTCACCCGGTCACCTGTGCTTGTGCAACTTCACGTTTATAGATTAGGCTTATGATAAAGAAGCCTGCTGATTTTTTTCAAGTCAGGATCCCCTTTCCATCCCTCTCCCATCACCCCCTTCATATCAGGTTGTGGATCATATTATCTCAGAGGCCAGATCACTATTTTTTTTTTTTTACATTGGGTCTGTGGCAATGATTAAGTCTGAGGATGCATTTTGTATTTTTTTGCGTCATAACCAATTAACTTGTTCAGATCAGGACAGAATTTTCGATTTGGAGGGGAGAGTTAAGCGATTTTCAAGAACTTCAATAAGAAAGTTCCACCTTCAGTTGAATATAAAAAGGTGGAAAAAAAATCCACTGCCACCCTCTCCACTCACCCCCACAAACGATCCACCATCACCCCCTCAGTCAATCCACTATCTCCCTCCACAAAATGTCCACCACCACAGTTAGGCTAAAAAACTTGGGTGGGAAGAATACCGTACACTTTACCCCCGGGCCAGTAAAGGTCCCCACCGCTCCACAAATTATAAACTTTGTAAACGTTCACTTAAGTAACTTTTTGTGTGAGTAAACTTTGATAGAGGGAAGGCGGCCTGTCCTTGCCTCCCATGTCCACTAGGCTCTTCTTCCTCCTCTCCTTTCTTCTTCTTCACCCATTTCCTTTCTTCTTGTTCCTCTTCTTGACCCACTTCCTTTCTGCTTCTTCTTCTTCTTCTTCCCATTTCCTTTATTTTTCTTCTTCCCATTGCCTTTCTTCTTCACCCATTTCCTTTCTGCTTCTTCTTCCCATTTCCTTTCTTTTTTTTCTTCGCATTTCCTTTCTTCTTCTTCACCCATTTCCTTTCTGCTTAATCTCCTCCCATTTCCTTTCTATCACTGTTCCTTCCTTCACTTCCCTTAGCACTTCTTGATGATGTGAACACGCCTAATCTACCAAAACGCTGATATCAAGAAAGATTAAACACACATTTGACCTATGTTATTGTGTATATGCATCTACAACAAAACCCTTAATTATGCTTGTGCTTCTTATATTCCCTTCGTTGATATCAGCACAAATAAACAAAAAATATTGTCTGATTTCATCCCTGACTTTGACTAAACTCTTTTCACACTAACCTGGTCTAAAATTGCCATCCCTCCATCAAGAATGCTGAGTTATAAGGATCCATTAACAGAGGACTATGATGCTTGTCACGAAGAAATGTTATGGAAAGGATGTCGAGCCGTAGTAGTCTTTTTCATTTTTCACTAAACTATATAGGCCTATATGAAATAATCTACAAAATGACGAAAATCTGGACCAAGTTGGAATCAAGAGTATACGCTGGTCCTCAAGCCTTGTGGTATCCTGACCGTGTGTTGAGAGCGCTGACTGAGGGAAAGGGTTGGCGGGGGGGGGGGTGAGGGTCATTGGCCGGGAAGGAGAGTGTGTGTGTGGGGGGGGGAGGTCACGTTACTGCGCTCAGTGGTGACTCGGGGCCTTGGTCGGTTTAGTGCTGGCCCCACATTTGGACGACGCCCTGAGTGGTGGGTTCGAGCTCCACAGACTGCCACTGAGTTTGCAGGGTGGACGCTCACAAGTAAAGCCCGTCAGCAACAATTACATAAAAAATCTCCGCTATATCCCTCTCTATTTCATCTATCTTCTGTTTCACCGTCTGTGCCTTGTACCTGTCCTTCCCTCTCATGGTAGGGACAGTTCTAGTATCGTACTCCAGTCACCACGTGAAGGCGTCCCTCTCTCCAGCACCGAGACTGGCAAAGCAGTGGTATGAGTGGCAGTGTATGATGCCACTTATACCACTTGATACCCACTCCAGCTGACTCAAGAGTGGGTCGTCACTGTGCCTAGGGCTCGTATTCTCGTCCTTAATCCTTTCACTACGATGACACCATTATGTAGTTTGCCTGTGCTGTTTCTAGAAGTTCTTCTTAGATCTAGAAGAACCACCTGGCAATGAAGAGGTGAACGGAGGCTGTATCTAAGCATTCCAATTCCAAAAGTCTTTCAAAAAGTCTACCCTGAAGTGGATAACATTGTCTGGAGGTATCAAAAGCACAGAAATATCTCAACCAATTGAAAGGGTAAAGTGGATGGGATATATACATATCTATATAAAACTATCTATCTGTCTACCTATATACTAATATTATTAACCCATATCATGAGTTAGGATGGACTAGAATTCATCAAGTGCAAGGTGATGTAATTTTTTCATAATATTTATTCATTCAGTTACTCTTAATTCTGTGTATATTTTCTTTTGGGTTCATTACTTTCCTCTGCACTGGTCAATACGTCTTTACTGGGTCCCCTACACTCAATGTACTCTAAGTTAGGTCCTGAGTGCGTTTACAAAACTCGACGCACTCTGCCACCCTTACTGCATCATCAAAGCCATCACACGTGCACAAAAGTGGCCAAAATTCCCCTACAGATGACAAACTTTAATGCAGATGCTTAATGGTTACATGTGCAAAAGTGTTAAAAGTCACAGTTCTGAGTTCTGATACATATGGTACACACATAGAAACTAAACGTCAATTTTGCAGTTGATCGCTGCTGGAATTGGAATTACTGCACCAAGTTAAAAAAAAAAAAAAAAAAAGAAAAAAAATGGAAAAGACACCACCACCACCACCATCCAATTCCCACACCTGTAAATGGTGCGTGCAGGAATTATAAAAAAAAAAAAATAAATAAAAAAATAAAAAAAAAGGAAATGAGAAAACACAAACGTAGCCGACCTATACTGGAGTGTCTGCGAAATAACACACACACACACACACACACACACACACACACACACACACACACACACACACACACACCTTGTCATCGGCTTCACACAGGAGGCAGCAAAATTCTATAGCCATCAAACGGACACCCAAGACACTAAAAAATACATAAATAAATAAATAAATAAACAAAAATATAAAAGACGGCATCTGCAGAAAACGTCAGTCTGGCACACTATACACAGGGAATTGTACACTGTTTATAAGTGATTCTAACCAATTTAACTGAAGAATAATCAAAGGTCAAAAAAAAAAGGCTAATTACCACCATACATTGTTTGGTTTTTGTACTTTATCACTTTAATATTCCTTTTAATGTCATCGTAAAGTGACTGGCTGCTGTACGTGAGACGAGGAAAGCATACACAACTTATTTCATACACAACATAAGCTCAGGGAAGTTTATAAATACAGCCCACGATCACCTAGAATACCATGTCACTTCCAATGGCGAGCACGAGACTTATTCACAAACATAATATTTACAATCAATATTATGCCGTAACTTAATTTACTTTTGCACGGGACACTAAAAATATGGTTACTTTTGCACGGAACACTAAAAATATGGTCAGATTTTTCACACTCCTTCCCCTACCCTTTCTGCATAACACTGATTTATCTATCTATTGTCAGACGCCTTAATCCCGTATGGGGTGGCCACAAACAAATCGCCTCTATGTCGCCCTGTCCCCCGCCATTTCACCGCCCTCCCCCCAGCTCACACACCCCTCTCTCATATACTTCTTCATCCCTCCATCTCATCCTCGGTGTCCCTCCCCCTCTCCCCCCTCCACCTCTCACATACACTCTCCCCGTTAGTCTCTCGTTCTCCACCCTCTGCACAGGGACAAACACTGATTTAACCAACAAAAATTTCCCTCTTGTGAATTAAGATTTGCTTTTTGCAGGAGGAACAAGAGTCACAGGAAGACTCTAAGATTTGTTTTTTGCAGGAAGAATAGGAAGACTCTGTTCCGTAACTATATCATAATTACGACAAGAAATTTATCGTAAGTTTATTCTTGAATACGTGTTCAGATCTGGAGTAAGCTAATGAGTGAACAGGTGCGGGCTAAGTGACATGTGTGAATATACTAACAGGTGTGGGCTGGTGTGTGTGTGTGTGTGTGTGTGTGTGTGTGTGTCCGGAAGTGGTAGTCATGAATAGCGCACAGATGTCATTACCTGGCAATTAACCTTTCGCTGCCATGGACGCACCTGTGTGTTTCATCCAAGCCAAATTTAGTTTACTTTATTCAACTGAGGGAAATTCCAGCGCTGCACGTGCAAGGATTAAGGTTTACGTAAAAGCAGAATTAATGACCGTACTGTATTTATTTCCGTTTGAGGAATCTTTAGTTACAGTAGCAATATTTACCTGACAAAGTTTATAATAATATCGATCACATGATGTATTTTTCATTAAATTTTTGGTACCACAAGATATTTATTTTATGGTATATTCGATTTGGGGAGATTTCTCAAAGTGGGAGAGCTTATTGGATCGTTTTTTGCCCTCTTACTGCGTCTAGAGGGAACCAAATTGAAGTGAAAATTGACATTCGGATTATTTTAAGGATATATATATAATTGTATGAAGCAGACATTGGGAAAAAGCCAAACCGAAAAGGCATCAACATCCCCTAACTCCTCTCTCTCTCTCTCTCTCTCATCACCCTATCACTCACCAAAACACCATACCTCACCACACAATCCTATACCACAACCCTACCCAAGCACATCCTTCTATCCTCACCCTTCCCACACCTCACACTGCCATATCACACCAAACCACACACTGCCACATCACACCACTCTTCCACTACAACAACACATTCCTACCACACCACACCCTGTCACACCACATACCACCACACACCTGACACACCAACCCTGCCACACGACACTGACCTAGCCCTGACCTTTTCCACCTTTATTACACCACACCTTGCCTCATCGCACCACACCACATCCTGCCTCACCACACCCTGCCTCACCATACCTCACTACAACCTGTCTCACCACACCACACCAAACCCTGCCTCACCACACCACACCACAACCTGCCTCACCACACCACACCAAACCATGCCTCACCACACCACACCACAACCTGCCTCACCACACCACACCCTGCCTTAACCACACCACACCACAACCTGCTTCACCACACCACATCCTGCCACACCATACCACACCCTGCCCAACAACACACCACACCACACCCTCTCTCACCACACCACACCACACCCTGCCTCACCACACCACACTATACCCTGCCTCACCACACCAATGCAGGAGAAGTTGGGGGAAGGGGATGGGGGGTGGGAAGGGGGTACACTTACCTGGCCCATAGAGGTAAATTAAGACTAATAATTAAGCTGAGGAGTTCGATTCACCGGCCTCAGATAAAAGCACCATCTCTCTCTCTCTCTCTCTCTCTTTTCCATATATTTTTCAGTTCCTAATATACTTTCTCAGGTTAGTTCGTTTTACATTTTTTTATTTTAACATTTTCTTTGGTCTATCGGTGTTCATCTCTCTCTCTCTCTCTCTCTCTCTCTCTCTCTCTCTCTCTCGTTATCAATGGAGAGGAAGGGAATCCGCCCCCGACAAAAGAAAACGAGAAAATAGGACGCAGGGGTAACTAATTAAAAGGATGGCGCCCCCTCCGCTTGTCTTTGATGTAGATTTTTTTGTGAAGGGAGGAAGAGGTGTGTGAGTGGCGTGTAGGACCCTCTAGACAGGCGCGGAGGGGGAGGAGGAGGGAGGGAAGAGGAGAGAGGGGAGATGGAGAAGAGGAGAGAGGGGAGAGGGAGAGGGGAAGGGGCTGAGGGGAACGGAAGGAGTTGGGTATAAACAGATGAGTGTACAGGTACCGGTAGTTAAGAATTTTGGAAGGGGATGGAGGCATTTGAGTACAGCGACAAAAACAGCGAGTTGGGGAGGAATGAAGGAAGGGAGGATAGGAGGAGAAGGAGGGGGATTTAAAGTAGGGAGAAGAGGAGGGAGCAGAAGAAGAACAAAAATAGTAGGACAGAAGGGGTGGATGGAGATAAGAGAGTATAAGTGGGAGTGGAGAAGAGGGGCAGTATGGAGAAGGTAGAACAGGTGAAGTGAACAAGGCAATATGTAGCATGGGGTGGATAGGATCTGAGTGGAGCAAGGGAAAAGAGTGGGGAGTTAGCGCTGGGAGTCTAGCATGTGGTGGGGAGAGGACAGGGGGTAGAGTGGGGAAGGGGAGAAGTGAGGATGGACTGAGAAAATGGCATAGGTGGGAAGATAGCAGGTCGAAGAGGGGTAGAAAGGAGTACAAAGGATGCAAACTTCAACAGACGTCTTGGTCCTTTAGCGGCTGTTTGGTAAAGGAAAGGTTATAAGTAATAAAACTATTCTATCAGTTAACGACACGGAGAGTAAAGCAGGAAAGCTCCCCTGTGGTGTAGCACAGTACGGTGATGAAGAGTGTTGTGTGGTATGGTGGGGCAGGGTTGTGGTGTAACAGAGTGTGCTGTGGCAATGTGTGGTGGGGCAGGGGTGTGGCAGTGTGTGGTGTGGTAAAGTGTGGTGTGAGTATGGCCGTGTATAGTGTTGAAGGGCATGGTGTGGAGAGACAAGGTGCAATGTGGTGAGGCAGGGAAAAAATACAGGGTTGGTGAAGCGGGGATAAAATACGGTGCAACAAGGTGTGGTGAGACAGAGCCCAGGGAAGGATGCAGGGTGAGCTGTAGAGTAGCCTATGGTGAGAGTACAGTGAAGCAGTGTGTGGTGTGTAGGGGTGTGGTGATGTAGTAGGGCAGGGTGTAGTATGGTTAAGCAAGGTCTGATATCACAGACGGGGAGAGGAAACATTAGTCGGACACAGGCTGGGTAATTAAGGGCTAATTAAGGTGAGATGACTGTTAGACATGTGAGTGTGGTGGTGGGGTGTCTGGGTGAATGGGTGTGATGTGGGGGAGAGATGTGGTTTGGGGAGAATGGGTGTGTGAGGTGGCTGTGGATGTGTGTGGGGGATGAGCGTAGGTATAGTGGATGGGAGTGGATATCCGGGATGGAAGTCGGTGTGAAGGGATGAAAGACTGGGTATATGTGGGTGTGGAAGGATAAAGGTATGTGACTGGGGAATGGGGGAGTATGGGGGATAGGGATGGGGTGATGAGGGTGGGCTGAGGACGGATGGGTGTATGTGGAAGGGATGGGGGTAGGTGTGGGGGAAGGCTCTGTGTGGGGGGAGGATGAGGGTGCGAAAGAGAATGAAATTTGGGAGACGGAAGTGCGTGAGGTGGAAAGGAGTTTGTGGAAAATGGGTTGTGAGGTATGCGAAGAAGGGACAGGGGTTGATTAGTGGAGCAGACGGAGGTGGAGGTTAGAAATGGGGAGAATGTGTGGGGTGGGTGATGGAAATGGGTGTGTGGATAGAGGGAGGGCATTCGAAGATGGAGGTGGGAGGGAGAGTTGAGTGAAAGGGGAGGGGGGAGATTAGCGGATAGGTGTGTGTGTGTGTGTGTGTGTGTGTGTGTGTGTGTGTGTGTGTGTGTGTGTGTGTGTGTGTGTGTGTGTGTGTGTGTGTGTGTATAGAGGGGTGAGTGTGCCGATAATTACCAAGCACCCCTCTCACCCCAATTACACCCCTACCCCACTCACGCCAGCTACTCATTATGGCCAGCTATAGGGTAACTCACAGCAGGATGAATTAGGCTACATCACGGTATTTCCCGGTTAAACGCTGAGTCAGGGAAACAACAACTTCGTAAGCTAGTATTCTCGTCATCTTAGGCATTTTTTCTTTAGTTTGTCTATCTTAAGAGGAGATTTTTGCCCCTCTGTAGCTTATTTCTCGTGGCTTAATGTCTGAACTGTCCTTGGAAACACACACACACACACACACACACACACACACACACACACACACACACACACCACTTTATGCATACACGTCGCGGCAGGTGTAGGCTACCTGGTGACTCATATTACAGGACATGAGTCAGAAGATAAGGGTGGCCATAATTATAGATGGTTTATGCGTCACCCACTAATGGAAATCAATAGCACTTTTTTTTATAACTTAACCATTTCCGCCGCGGGATGTCTTTTTTATGTCCCTCTTGCTCTCTTCGGATCATTCTACTCAGGTAAGGTGAGGCTTGTGCAACACGAAGGATGGATACAATCTTTCACTACAGTAGGTGGGCCCTAAGCTGAGGAAGATAGTTTAGCTGGCTTAGATATAGCAAAGATAAATATACGACAAAGCTTACTCTGATTAGCCTAGCTGAATAGTTTATTACGCTTATGCGAGATTTGTCGAACTGGAGAGGTTGAATATAGCCTTTCATTAGTCCTTTCAATACAGTGAAGCCTGACAGCACTAAGAATATAAATAAAGATGACGTATTCTCGAAGGGGTTATTGGGATGCAACTCACAAATGATGGCTGCTGGGGAGGGAAGCCTTCACGCTGTGGCATCAATACAGATAGGATTTACATTGCACTTCGTCGTCAGTTGCGAAATTTCTTAACACGGAGCTGGGAAGACAGTTGTTTCTTCGTACGAGTATATAGTTATCTCGCTTTCTCATCCATTCACCATTGCATACCTTACCGTCTTCTCAGTCAGCCAATCACATTCCTCCTTCAATTTCACATGAACAAACCATTCTCGGGATCACAGACATTCTTTTCACATGACACGATTTCTATTCCTCGCTTATCCACATTTATACTGATACCCATCCACGTTCTTCTTGGTCTTTCACGCCTATCCCTGGCATTTCCCTGCTTTCAAACTCACTCTTTTCATCACTCGACTCATATCCAAGCTCTGTGTGATCTTACCATCTAACCACACCTTCTCTTATAAACAAGCACATGAAGAGACATACTACCAGCACTCAATATGTTAGCCATGGTCTGAGTTTTGAACCTCACAGTCAGGGAACACGCAGGTCAGGAGAAGAGCAGGCTACCACCACGCCACGGTGGATCCTACGCTTATCTACATATGTTCAAATCCACACGGGAAATGGCAGCTTTCGTTTTTAATGAGAGGAAATCAAACACAGGCTTTCCTAACTGAATCACTGCAAACACGACTTACAAACATTACACACAACGTTTGCTCAAGCTAAAGCCGTAACATTTTTAAAAAATCCTCTACTGTAAACCCCGTCAGTCTCTCTTATATAACAATACTTGGATAATACACACCATTATATGCCTGTATTATAATTATATCTTTGGCTCTGATTGGACCAGGAGTACATTAATCTCCTCAGCTTAATGACCTCGGTATAAATATTCATGCTACCACTAGACTATTTTATTCAGCTTAAGCCTTCAGGTAATTAAGGAACTCAACTCAATATCCATCATCCTTTCACTACAATAATGCGATTTTGTTACTGTTACCATCAGAAGGAGGTATGGCACTCCCCGCTGACCTCTATAGTGCAGTGCCACGTCTGAGACCTCTACAGTGCAGTGCCATGTCTGATACCTCTACAGTGCAGTGCCTGTCTGATACCTCTGTAGTGCAGTGCCATGTCTGATACCTCTATAGTGCAGTGCCATGTCTGATACCTCTACTGTGCAGTGCCATGTCTGATACCTCTATAGTGCAGTGCCATGTCTGATACCTCTACTGTGCAGTGCCATGTCTGATACCTCTATAGTGCAGTGCCAAGTCTGATATCTCCATAGTGCAGTGAAACGTCAGATAGTCTTCCTACAGCCACTCGACACCAGTCTGTGTCTGACAAGGATAGCACGCAAGCATTCCCCAAGACTACCATACTCAAATCATCCACTTCACAATCTAGGTCCTTATATCCGTTCTAGGTGCGAATTAGCTGCGAGATCATGCTAAAAGGTCACATGGACGGCCCAGGAATATAACCCGGAACCAGTACAGCTGGCTATCGAACAACCTGTCCTTGTAACTTTGTCAACGGGCCGATAATCACGCTTGTTTCTGTAATAATCATGTCGTGAACTGGACGTGTGTTCCAACTTCCTGACGGCTGCAGAATTTATGGAGCAGTCGCCATTACCACCACCAACAAAAACAACAACAACAACAACAATAGCAACAACAACAACCACAACTACTATTACTACTAACTACTACTACTACCACTGTTACAGCTGCTGCTACTACTACTACTATTGCTCTTGCGCTACTACTGCTACTACTATTACTACTACCACCACCACCATCACCACCACCACCACCACTCCAACTACCACTACCACCAAAACTACTACTACTATTGCTCTTGCGCTACTACTGCTACTACTATTACTACTACCACCACCACCATCACCACCACCACCACCACTCCAACTACCACTACCACCAAAACTACTACTACTATTGCTCTTGCGCTACTACTGCTACTACTATTACTACTACCACCACCACCATCACCACCACCACCACCACTCCAACTACCACTACCACCAAAACTACTACTACTACCACTGATACTTCTACTACTACTACGACTACTACCACAACCACCACCACCACCACCACCACCACCACCACCAAACTAAAACACGTTCACGCCGGGGAGAGAAACAACGCTCCCGATAATAACTAGCCAAAAATATCAACTTTATATGCGGGTTATGGACGTGGGGGTTTAATTAGCATATAAAATAGCCCAAGGTAACGCCAAACTTGGGGAGTGTATCGCTGTAAATTGGTAACTTGGGCGGCGGCAGACACTGGGCCTCTCCACACATATCACCACTTGGGCGCAAATCTCCCTGCATACGTAATTTCATCGAAGTTGTTTGCCGACTGTTGTTTCCTATGGGTGGATCGATGGAGTATTGGTTAGCACACCTAGCTCGCAACTGAAAGAGCCAGAGATCAATTCTCGAGTTTGTTCTCCTACTGTCCATATTTACCTAGCAGGGGAAGTTGGGACCTGGAGGTAACAGTGACGGTTGTGGATCGTATTTTAAGGGAAGACTGAGTTAATAAATACTGTATGTCCTTAATAACATTCGTGTGGTTGACAGGCGTTCATAAAATGCCTGAGAGAGAGAGAGAGAGAGAGAGAGAGAGAGAGAGAGAGAGAGAGAGAGAGAGAGAGAGAGAGAGAGAGAGAGAGAGAGAGAATAAACAAAACGCTACATCTTTTATTTGTTCACTAAATATTGAACAGCGATTTGTGATAAGCATGGTGGGTTTATTTACGTGTTTCCCGGTTTTCTTATTAATTGCTACCGTATCATCATCACCATCATCGTCATCACCAAAAACCTCCTAACGATATAAACGAAGTTACATCACCAAAAGCATCATCATTATCATCATCATCATCACCACAAACTTCCTTCTGTGTAAGAGAGGTTTCATCACTAACATCATTACCATCACCATCATCATCACCACAAACTTCCTTCTGTGTAAAAGAGGTTTCATCACTAACATCATTACCATCATCACCTCATCATCATCAACACAGGCAGTATATTAAGTACGTATGTGTACCAAAAAAAAAAATCGAGCAATCAGATGGGGCAGCAAAAACAGGCCTTTCCTTTACTCATTCACCAATAAAGGAAACAAATAATAAAGAGGAATATAAATGAAAACTCCCAGTGGTCTTAGTCAACGATGGAGTCTATCATTTATTCTTTTTATAAGCTAAATAAAAATCTTTGCCTGAAGTACGGTAATAATAGTAATAATAACAATAATAATAATAATAATAATAAAACACGTTCTGGTCACTTTCCTCACTCTTAATAAAACAATCCAGAGGTGAAAAAGATGAAATAAAAAAAGGCCTTACCATACACCTGGGCGTTCATACCTGGTGCTGGGAATCCATTAATTAATTCATGTTTATGGGGCTGGGATACCTTAATACAATAACACAATTATCCTTTTGGCTACTCCAATACAATAACAATTTTCTTTACTCTTCCCACCGACAAAATTTGGAATAAGAGGAGCTCCCTAGTAATGAACAGGTGAATGAAGGTGATATTTAACCCTCGATAACACAATTATCCTTTTCTTCTTGCCATCGATAAGAATTATATTTAGATATGAGGCCTCCCTAGTAATTAACAGGTATCCGAAGGTAATATCTAACCCCTCCACATCGAAAAATACCCTAAGGAAAATACAATCGTCTATTATACCCCTTTTACCCTAACTTGGCCTAAAATTGCCATCTCTCAGTTTTGAAAGCTGAGGTGTAATAGTAGATTAACACTAGATTATTATCCCAGTCACGAAGAAGTGCCATGGAAAGTATGAAGAGCCAATTATCTTATTCTGGCACTGCGCTACCTGAAATAAGCTGCAAAATCACAAAAATCGGGGCCATGTTAAGGTGAAAGGACTAGAATAGGAAGGATAAAACAAACCAGACGCCGTGGCACACAAAGGGTTCACTGCTTGGACTAATTCAAGGCTTCGGGTCCTGAGAAGCGACAAACGAGGTCCGGGTTCACAATACACGGGATAATTGACGCCTGCATGAGTGGCTTCAGAGAAGGCCAGAGGCTTTGGCACCGGGATAAAAAAATCATTTTTCTTTCTCATAAACATGATCTTGTCACTATACACGAAACATTGCCAAAGTCACAAGAAATTTATCGTTTCGAAGATGTCTCAAGCGAAATTAATTAATCTGACAAGAAAAAATTGTCGCATCTTGTGATTAATCTGTCTCGGCAAACTTATTCGCGAAGACAAAGTATGAGGGACTTCGTGCTATTGAGAGAGATTTTTTGCCTCGTCCGTTTGTTTGGGCTCAACAGGCTGCAATTACGGACCAATTTTGACGATTAAGGTGTCAAATGAATCCTCTCCACCTGACAGTGTTCCAACGCCGGAATGGCCATGTTCAGAGCAACCCAAAGGTCACAATGCCCCCCCCCCCAAAAAAAAAAAAAAAAAAAAAAAGTAAGTCAAGGCCATAAAACAAACGTCTTATATACAGTACAGGAGTATAAACATGAAATTGTCCTCACTGGAAAGGACGTTAAAAATGTAGTAATTCATGCCATCATCGCAGTTTTCATACAGCCCACTAGAAACTGGCAAACTGAAATTAACAGGAAAATAAATAAATACATTAGGTGGTGGAAGGTGGCAGGGAGGTAGGTAGGGAAGCAGGTAGTTTGGCAGGCAGGGAGGTAAGTATGTAGGAAGGCAGAGAGGTAAGTAGGCAGGAGGTGAGGTAGACAGGGATGACGGTGGGCAGCAGGGTAAGTATGTAGGGAGATAAGTGAGTAGGGAAAAGCGACAAGAAGTGCAATATAATCCATTCTATGCTAAAGGATTAATTGTAACTTAATACCTCCTGGTCAAGGGATAACGTGGTCGAACAGAGAGGCTGCAAACCCTGATATCAGCACATAACAAAGAATCCAGTGTACTCGGCAAGGATCATACGAGACTTCATCTTCGGGACTCCCAAGTAACAACACATAGCTGGTATGATTGATTTAACAGGAAGTTCTGGACTGATAGACTATTTTTACCTGTTCCGCAAGACGCCAGGTATGTAAAGCCAACGTGAGGGGAGAACTTTGAAGTAAACATTCACAACACTCAAACTATTAATCTTGCGGCACCCATTTTCACACGGTATATTTTCACGGTCCTTCCCCATACCTATCCTGACCACCAGCTTATCCTACCAATTTCTTTACCTATTAAGTCCATTTCTTTACCCTGTTCCCCTCCACATTCATGAAAGGAGAGTTTGAAATAAACCATGACTACTCAAACCACTATTCTCACAAGACCTTTTTTCACAAGCTGTTTTCTTCCTGCCCCAGCCACATCGCCTACCAAATTTTCAGCCTACCCCAACCATCCCTCTGGTCACCTCTGCCATTTCTTTATTCCCCTCGCCCCCATCCCCCGCCGGTTTCCGTTTTCGTGACACAACGCAGGTCAAGCGGTCGACGAACAATCATGCTTATAACATTTTACTTTTTCCTTGTTAAGGCAAATGGGAAGAAGGATAAACACAAAGCACAGACGATGACACAGAGAACTACTGTACATTCAGTATGTTTGCTTATTGTGATGATCTTAGTCCCGCCACCCCTACCCCCAGCCAGTGTGTTGACAGCCAGCCCGTGTCTCCCACACTTCCCCACCATGACCACCACCATCACAGCCGCCCTCACACCAACCAGTAAATAAACATAGACTGGGACTCCCGGCTCCCACATTGTCACATGTCGCAATGAGAAGGGTGGGTGGCCAGTTGGCAGGAAAACGGTTTATATATATATATATATATATATATATATATATATATGCACTTCAGTCACTGGGCCATCACACACACACACACACACACACACACACACACACACACACACACACACACACACGCACGCACGCGCGCGCGAGTATATTTCTCTCTCTCTCTCTCAAATGGCTTATTACATAACCAAGCTAATTAAACGCTACTTAGTCTCTCCCTCTCTCTCTTAAACGGCTAATTACATAACCAAAGTAATTAAACGCTGCTTAGTCTCTCACTCTCTTTCTCTCTCTCAAACGACTAATTACATGACCAAACTAATTAAACGCTGCCTAGTTTGTCTGTCTGTCTGTCTGTCTGTCTGTCTGTCTCTCTCTCTCTCTCTCTCTTTAAGCTACGGCTGCTTTCTCCGCCGCACCCTATTCATCGGCACTCTCTCATCTCCTTCCTTGGCCTCTCACTCCTTTAGATTTTTTTCCATGCTCTTTTCTACCCACCCACCCCTCACAACCCCCCTCCAACCCCCTCACTCCTAACCCCCTGAGCACGGTGAGGTTTTAGATACTGTATTCTTTCTACAACAGACGATTTTATTCAGCTGAGGAGTGACCCAGGGAAATGAGAAGGCTAAATACATTCTCCATTTGACCTCTTCTGCCCGAAGACGTAACATGTATTCTAATGAGCCTAAGTTCAGACGATTTTACTCATCTCTGTACTCCTTCACTACTGATGGCTCTGAAAGCTGTGTAAAATCCTCTGGCGACAAGAAGAAAAACTGAAAAAACGCCACAGTATTGAAGTGGCTAAACCCCTATCCCCTCCAATTTTCAGACCCCCACCCACAGCCCCAGAAGTCCCCGTCTATTCCCACAACCCCCAAGACCCTACCCCACAACCCCCAGTCCCTACCCCACAACCCCCAGCCCCTATCCCACAATCTCCAGCCCCTAGACCCACAACCCACAGCCCCTATCCCACAACCCTCAACCACCTAACCCCACAACCCCCAGCCCCCTAACCCCACAACCCCCAGTCCCTTTGTTCCACAACTTCCTAGCACCCTAACCCCACAATTCCCAGACCTAGCTCAACACCCAGCCCCTTAGCCACATTACCCCTAGTTCCCTAGCCCCACAATTCTCAGACCCCCTCCCACAGCTCCACAACTCCCCCCATAAACTAACCCCCCAGCCCCCTAGCCCCATCCTCCCCCCTCCAACTAACCCCCAGCCCCCTAGCCCCATCCTCCCCCCCTTCCACTGCAGGCAGAAGGGGTGGACTCATGGGCTAGGCAACCACTCAAAGGTCTGGGGATCAAAGACTTCCTCCAACCCCCTCCGACCCTCTTCCCCCTCCCTCTCTCACCCCCCCTCTCTCTCTCTCTCTCGCTCCTCCTCTTCTTCTTCTTCTTCTTCTTCTTCTTTTAGAATTCCCTTCTAAAACATCATACTTTATTCTTTATTTTACCGGGTATCTCGTCGGTTACTTAAGCTCCCTAACACCACTTAATATGTGATTTATTTTTCCAATAGAACCTTGCCTTCTTCTTCTGTGTTACTTAAAACATTCTAAAATCGCCACACTCTGCATAAATAACGAACAAAACAACATTTGCCAGCCGTATCCAAAAATAAATCGCTAAGGGAGAGATGTTAGGGAGCTTCATTATCCGCCGAGAATACAAGCCTATAAGAATTAATATATTAAGGACAGAAACCCACGCAAACGTCTGGCCGAAAACACTATGCTCATTTTATTTTAACATGACCTAAAACTGCCACCTCTCCACTCTGAATATTAAGCTGTAACTGTACATTAACACTAGAATATGATGCTAGTCACAAAGAAGTGCTATGGAAAGGACTTGGAGCCATCGTATTGTCCTTATCTGCAACTAAGCTACGTGATATAAGTTGCAAAAGGACAATAACCTGGGCCAAGTTAAGGTAGAGGTACTATAGTATTACCGTATATATCAGCTAACGTCAGGCAATTGGGGGCAGAGTTGACATAGTGCAGGAAAAGGGCGATTTCAGCCTGCAGTCTACCAAGTTCACGCCCGTCTGAGCCTAGGGCCAGAGGAGCACAACGTCTTTCATTTTATTTAGTCAGTGAGTCACAGGAGCCTGAGAGTGTGCACCAGAAATAAAGGTGTTCTCTGCATACTTCTCTCTCATTTTATTTAGCTAAGAGTGAGTTATTAGCAGCCGAAGAGAGTGAACCAGAAATAAAGGTGTTCTCTGCATACAGCTCTCTCATATTATATGGCTAAGAGTGAGTCATAGGAGACTGAGAGAGAGAGAGAGAGAGAGAGAGAGAGAGAGAGAGAGAGAGAGAGAGAGAGAGAGAGAGAGAGAACCAAAAATATATAAAAGTATTCTTCGGATGCACCTCCTTATTTTTCTTTTTTCTTTTAATATAAATTTTCCTCATGAACACGAGCGCGTGTGACCTTGAGCTAACCCAATCGAGTACACACCAAAGTTTATTTTGACCCCTGTGCACTGAGAGCGTAAGGGTCGTTTTCTACGTTTTAAAAAATCGTCTGCAAAAGCAACGATAAAAAAAAAAAAAAAAAAAAAAAAAAACGACGACCTCTGGCTCATGAGGTTATAAAAAAAAAAATACCCTTCCATTTTGGCTCTTACGCATCGAGAGAGTAAGGGAGATATTAACGTATTAACAGCGGGGTTAACTCGACTTTAAACCTCTTTGCAACGGTGACGAATTTTTCTAGATTATTTTCGGCACCTGTACACAACTGCATATGAATTTCAAATGAGGTCTAGCAAAGGAGGGGCGTATGGGGGATAAACCTAACCCCTCGAGCATAATAAAGACTAAATGAAGCTAAACAAAATCGTCTGGATGTAGAAAAAAAAAATAAAACTAAGAAACACTCAGACAGCGCATACCTCCGCCAATACCATTGCCACTAAAAAGGATCCGAATCCGTGGATATAGGATCCAGATCCGGATGCGGGTCCGCCCAAAAATTTAATCAATTCTTTCATGGCCCATGGCTCACCTTTCCACAAAATTTCATTTAAATTCATTGAGAACTTTTGGATATATTGTGCGGGATACTCCGGATTCGGATCCGGATCCGCCCTGAAATTTAATAATTTCTTCCTTGGCCCATGGCCCACCCATCCACCATATTTCATCAAAATTCGTTCATAACTTTTTGAGTAAAGTTGCTAACAGACAGACAAACAACCAATGCCGGGAAAAACATAACCTCCTTGAAGGAGGTAATCATCTTTATAGGTTCACGGGGTTAATGGGCCTATTGTATTTTGACTCCTAGGTACAGAAAGAGTAAAAGCGATATTACTTTCACTACCATGACATCTGTTTAATTCATTCCTGACAAAGCCATGACGATTTTATTCAGCTACAGACTGAGAGGAGATCTGATAGTGAGGAGGATATCGACGGCTGCATTTATCCAGTCCCTCCAGCCTGATGAGTATACCCTAAGCTGGATAAAATCGTCTGGAAGCATCAAGAACCATACTCGACGTCAGGCAACTTGTCCCTTCAGCCCCACCCCTTTCCTGAAATCGTGGCCCCGCCCCTACTCACTCAATCAAAGGGCAGTGGGTGAGGAGGGGCGGGGCTTAGGAACAAGTTGTCTGGCGGGGGGTATAAGCATAAAAGACATCATCGTAGTGAAGGGGTTAGTGATATCGTTCTATTCTGGCTCCTATGGATACAGAGATTAAGAGCGATATTCCCGCAAAAGAAGAGGAAGTGCTTGACCCCCTTCAGTACGATGACACCTTTTTCCAATATAGTTCCTTCTTGCACCGGGCGATTCCATTTATATAAAGAGGAAAGTCCAGTTGTGAGAAGCTTAATGAAGGTCAGAATCTAAAACCACTCCCTTAGGCAAAATAATTGAATGCAGCAAAAATATAATAAAAATAATCGGTGTGAGGTGATCAATGAACGCTAATTCCAACCCTTCCATTTATAAGTTCCTCCTAAGCTGAATAAAATCGTCTGGAGATAGCGAGAGTAAAATAATAAAGAGATCCTCGTGCTGAACGGGTTAATGATCTCGCTTCATTTTGGCCCCTATGCAGCCTGGGAGTAAGAGCGAAATTCACCCTAAATAGAGGGGGAGGAGGAGGGAGAGCTCTCAACATTAAAGAGAAAATAGATCAAAGGTAATTTTAAATGAGTTCAAGGAAAGAAAAAAAATGGGTTGGTAAAAGGAGGAGCAGACAGAGTCTAATGGTTTTGTTTATACAGAGGTTTAGCTTCAGCATTTTTGTGAGTGTTTTGAATGACAGAGGCGGGGGAGATGTTACAATGGGGCGGGGTGGGAGAGACAGATGTGCAGACGTCGACAAGAGTACATACAATATTTCACCTCTCCTGCCTCTCGCTGTCCTCTCCTGGCTAATATTCCTATGAGAGAGACTTGAACAAGGTCACCTAATATTTCACCTCCTCTGCTTCTCACTATCCTTTGCTAACATGCCTAAGCTGAGTGAGGTTTGCATAAGTTTGCCTAATATTTCACCTCCTCAGCTTCTCATTTTCCTCTGCTGACTAATATTCCTAAGCTGAGGGAGGTTTGGCAAAGCTTGCCTAATATTTCACCTCTTCTTCGTCTCATTTTCCTCTGCTGGCTAATATTTCTAAGCCGAGAGAAGGAAATAGTGTTTCTTTGCCCATGGATATGATGCATCTAGAAAGAGATAACTTGCCCCAAATGTGATGTGGACGTAAAGGAATAGCAAGTGAACTTCTGTGAGTGACTGTTCCGCCCTCACAAAATCTCCCTGTCATGCCACTTCTGTATAATACCATCTTTTTATACAGTTTATCGCACCCTATACTGCCTGTCACAGCACCTCTCTCTCTCTCTCTCTCTCTCTCTCTCTATCCGTCACTCCAAGCAGTAGAAATAGAGGCCGCAGACAGAAAGGACGCAATACAGACTCCAGGCTCGGGAAGGGAACAATTCAGGGACTAAAAATTTATTAATACTGTACGGCTGCTTTTAATATAACTTCCACAAGACCTACCAGCATGCAAAATAATAATAATAATAATAATAATAATAATAATAATAATAATAATAATTCCATCGCAACAGTTAGCAAAATGAGACAGATTTAGCTAGTGTTCAGCATGGAAGCCAGGTATTAGGGCCAACAAGGTGAAGGTGACATGAGAAGGCGTGTTGCGTGTACGAGGATTACCGAGCCTCAGGGAACGAAATGTCCAATCTACTCTCAAAAACTCGAAATATATATGGAGAAAATAGATGTTGTTATGACAGATATTTAGTAAAATGAGGGTAGTAAGAGGGAAATGGTTAAAACTGTGCAAAGAGGTTAATGGAGAGAGAGAGAGAGAGAGAGAGAGAGAGAGAGAGAGAGAGAGGAAACGTGGGATAGGTGGGTAGCAGGAGGAAAGGACGTACACAGATGGCCACACACCTGTCACAAACACACACACACACACACACACACACAAACACACACACACACACACACACACCTGACACAAAGCAGACTTCATAGCATTTCTTTCTTGGTGACAGATTTCCCATTTACCTTTCTATTCTATTTATTTATTTATATAGACAAAGTTTGCATCAGTTGCTACCATACACGAGGATATAAATTCATAGTCTCCTGTGGCTTCCTCTCAGCTGAATAAAATCGTCTGGTGTTAGACAGGATAAAATGCTAGAGTTGTCCCGACCATGAGAGGGTTTCAAAGCCTCTGAAGCCACCGGAAACAAGGCTACAGGTACACTATATTTAAAAAAAAAAAAAAAAAAAAAAAAAGTGAACATTTTGCGACAAAGAATCTGACACCACATACTTAAACCTCAACAACCATATTAACGTTATAGAAATGACGAATAGAGGCTTCATGGTGTAATGTAAAAATAAATAGCCAAGGGAAACGTGCTACGGAGTGTTCTATGCCACCAAGAATGCAGTCCTACGGCTCACGACCGCAGGTATGGACGGATGTAGGAGGAGGGCCGTGATCCCAGAAGCCGCCTCCACATTCGCTCTTTTGTGTCGGCCCAACAAAAGACCTCGCTTCATATCAGGGTGGAAATGAAGGGAGGGGGACGGTGAGAGAAAAGCCAGGGTTACTATTCTTAAAGGTTATTTTTGCACTTCGGGTCCACAATACAGACTGGCGGGGAAAAAATGGAGAAAGAAAAAGTCCGCCAACTATTCCACTGCGTCTGCTTCACACTTGGGCATGTCCGTCCCTTCCCCGCAAGACACATTATATATATCAAAGAGCATCATATCCTCAAAGACGCAGTATAGCAACGAGCATCATCTACGAGCAGAGGAACATACTAAGCCTCTCTCAGCATAGCAACATTTACCAGCAAAGGAAAATCAGAATCAGAAGACTTGCAATACGCCAATTTTTATCCTCATCTCGTCATATTTTTACCCGAAAGTCTTTGATGTTGGTACAGGCATAGAACTAAAATTACAAGGAATATTCACACTTACTGACGTTTTAGACTGACCGAAATGTAGAAAGTATTTAATCAATTGTTCGTGATGAAAAAACGGGATACTGAAAAACTGAGGTTAAGCCAGAGTATAGAGACCTACTGTTCTCTCTCTCTCTCTCTCTCTCTCACACACACACACACACACACACACACACACACACACACACATCTTTATTCATTTTCTTCTCTTCCAAATATTTTTTCATTTGAGGCCATTCAATTACTTCGCCAACAATTCACTTCAAACCTGGCAAGTTGTTCCTTAGGCCACTATTCCAAAACACCTTTATTATTATTATTATTATTATTATTATTATTATTATTCACCACACCAGTGATGAGTTATATTCTTATTCTTATTATTATTATTAATTATTATTATTATTATTATTATTATTATTATTATTTATTATTATTATTATTATTCTTCAGGCCGTTTAGAGGGAATAATGGAGTCAAACGTCAACCCATATAAATCACGTATTATTTTTTTAACTCTTCGTCCTTTTATAGCCATATGCCTTAAATGTGAACTAAACACAATGCAATAATAGGCAAACTTTTGACCTGACTGTACATACTGTTTGCCAAAAAATTTCATGACACTTTGAAGAGCTTAGTAGTCGTGTCTGAAGCTCTAATGACACTGCGAGAGAGAGAGAGAGAGAGAGAGAGAGAGAGAGAGAGAGAGAGAGAGAGAGAGAGAGAGAGAGTAATAATATTGAGCGGAAGGGCGGTAGGGAAGATGAAAGGGAGGGAAAGAGGGAAAAATGCCGCCAAGAGGATGAAAGAGGAGGTGAGGGAGAGAGTGATGATGATGATGATGATGATGATGATGATGAGGAGGAGGAGGAGGAGGAGGAGGAGGATTATATCAGAGTTTGAAAATAATATTAATACTATAATAAATAATAATAAAAATAAAAATAATAACAAACACTACTACTACTACTACTACAGCACTGCCACCATTATCGCAACTACTACTACTGCTACTGCCGCTATTATCACCACTACTACTACTAGAAGGGGGGCCCACAAAGAGATGCCCCCCCTCAATCTGCCCCCAGTCCCCCCCTCCCCTGCATCAAAAACAAAAGACCTACCCCTCTTTTAAGCCCCTCAGTGGTGGATACTTGGACCGTCTGACGAGCTGGGGGGGGTCTGGGAAGTGTGGGGGGGAGGGGGGACGAGAGGGGGGGGAAATGCAGTTAGGAGGTAGGCCATGTGTGTGAGGAGGTGCTGGGAGAATGTGAAGTTAGGTGTGTGTGTGTGTGTGTGTGTGTGTGTGTGTGTGTGTGTGTGTGTGTGTGTGTGTGTGTGTGCTATAAGGTAATCTATTAATACATCTACCATATCTACCCGTCCACATACACCTATCTATCGCCTCACCCCGCATCCTGTGAGGGGTGGCAGTTACAAAATGACCTAACCTAACTTAACCTTATGTTAGGATTTCTCTCAGGTGCAAAAAATCGTCTGGACTTAATCAGAGAATACCTGGGTCCTTCCTAGGCAGTAAAATGGATTCAGTACACCTTTGCATTCCACCACTTGAGTACGATGACGATTTCTGCTTTATTCCTGCTCACAAGACAATTCTAATTAGCTCAGGAAGGGCTCATGTCTGAAGATATTAAAACGCGCCTCCTTCAACACCTTCACTTTTATTCTTGCAGCAACAACAACAATAGCTACAACTACAACAGAAAGCAACTAGGCTACTATTACTGCTATACTACTACCATTACTATTATTATTATTATTATTATTATATTAGGAGATTTTTTGGAACTGACAGTCTTTACTGCAGGAAGCTCTTCTAAGCTAAACAAAATCCTGTATTGTATGAAAGCTGATGACAAATACAACGATTTAATAATACACAAAACAGAAAAAGTACGTGAAAATAATGAAACAAAATATACGTAAGAAAAACAAAATGAAATAAAATACGTCAATATAAAGCCGAATTAATCTATACTATATAAAAAAAAATACGAGGCGAATTTCCTTATGTGGCAGAGCGAACTTTCCAAGACTTCTCACATGTAAACAATTCTTTTTCACGAGTCACTCCTCAAGCAATGTGGAGGGTGACTCTCTCTCTCTCTCTCTTGGGGGGGAAATAAATCGCCCTTGTATATTTTTTTGTACGGCATCTTAAGCCTCCTTCTCTCCTCAGTTGGGAAAAGGGGTCAGGGTAGCGACGGAGAGAACGATGATGATGATGATGATTACTACTACTACTACTATCATTATTAGCATTAGTATTATCAAACAATCAGTGATTATAACAATGACGATACTGGTAATGAAAACTGAAAGCGTCTTGTTAATAACGATGACCTTAATAACTACAATAACAGCAATAACACAGCTTCGATAATGAAGATAAGAACGATAAAAATAACAAGTCGATGCTGATACCGATGATAATACAATTGCTCCTAATCAGATAGTCATCCTTGAGATAAAAATAAATGCATACTAAATATCATCCACACTTAACTTAAATCATTCACACTAAAAATCATTCCTCAAAGCTCACAGGATTAGAGCTGGTGAACACTCTGATATCTCCTAATCCAAGCTCTCCTGGTGCTGGGACAACGGAGCTTTGTTATAATGGCCTGGGGTGAGCTCCTCCTGCCTAGGGTCACGGCCAAGCTGATTCCACGGCCACGCAGGCTGTCACTACCACAGCCTGGATTTGGATTCTTCTACCACAGCCTGTTTCCATTCCCAGAGCCTGTATATGCCACTACCACAACCTGTACATGCCACTACCACAGCCTGTACATGCCACTACCACAGCCTGTACATGCCACTACCACAGCCTGTATATGCCACTATCACAGCCTGTATATGCCACTACCACAGCCTGTATATGCCACTACCACAGACCGTAAATCTGACCTGTTCTACCACCACAGCCTATATTTTTAATCCACCACCACAGCCTGTACTTTTCTCCACTACTACAGCCTGTAAAATTAGCCTACTCCGCTACCACTGCCTGTAAATTTAGCCTGTTCCTCTACCACAGCCTGTATCTGTATTTCTCTGCCGCAGCCTGTATTCTCACGCCATCCTTCCCCAACCTAACACCACTAGAAGACCAAAGCTTTATTTTTGTTCCACACTCCAAATACAGCTTCCGTTAACACTACCACTACCAACACAGCTTCCACACCTCCCCTCACACACACACACACACACACACACACACACACACACACACACACACACACCACGACTACAATCCCCACTCCAGCCACTCACCACAAAAATCCCACTTCGTCTCACCTTCCCATCCACACACCATCACAGCCCACTCTAAAACACAGACACACAGACACAGACACACACACACACACACACACACACACACACACACACACTCTAGCGACCTCCACCACATCCCCCACCACAACCCCCACTCCACCATGCACATACCAATACAGCATAACCCCCGTCCCACCCCACCCACACACCATCACAACCCCCATCCCACCCTGTCCCACTCACGTCCCTCTCAACTATACGCCATACATATTAAACGAAATCTGTTCCTTTACTTAACTTAGTGGACGACACGAGATGGACGCAACTTACCTGGAAAAGAAATGCAAATACACAAATAAATATGTAAATGAAAAAATAAATAATGAGTTGCTACTTTCATCAAGATCTTCAAAAAATATATATTATCATTAAGAGTAAGTTCTAATTAGATCAAACCAAAGCTGCTAACTCAACAGAGAGAGAGAGAGAGAGAGAGAGAGAGAGAGAGAGAGAGAAATATACAAACTAACTAGGCATAAATACTCCTTTTTCTTATTTACCTGATAAACTTATATTATATTAAAACTCTGATCCTACCCTATGACCTTGATTTCCAGGTCTAATATATATATATATATATATATATATATATATATATATATATATATATATATATTTAGGTGTCTTATAACACTGCAGAGTTAATTAATTTCTGACTAAAACTCTTGAGGGGAAGTGGGAGAGGGGATGATATGGAGAGGCAGGGCAAGGGGGCACAAAGGGGTGAGGGAAACTTATTTAATTCCAGTTACTCTTAGACTATAATTCTTTCACTTTAACTTGGCCCAGACTTTCATCCTTTTGTAGCTTATTTCACGCAGCTCAGTGGCAGAATAATACTGTGCCTCTGCATCCTTTACATGGCACACCTTCGCGACTACCAGAGTATTTTTGTGTTAATCTATTGCTATCTCCCAACATTCAAGATGGAGGGACGGCAATTTTTAGGCCACGTTAGAGAAAAAACAGTATAGCCAACCCTCTATCCGCCTGCCAAAGTTCCATTCAAAGTCATCCAGTCACTTGGAAACACTCTGATAACACAAATGCAACACACATTCCAGATCTGATTCCTTAGTGATAATCAGATTGGTGAACACTATCATCACCCCATATTTCATTTCAATCGTACAAGTAGTTTAGGAACTTGGTGCAGACAGACAGACAGGCAGGCAGAGACAAATCTGTATGAGACAGCCCTAGCATGTATTCAATATGGACGGTGGGTGTTAGCGCCGAAGTGGTGACATGTGGAGGTGTAGGAGGACTACTGGGCCTTGGGATAGGCAACTGCCCCCAAGAAATAGGCCCTGAGCCTTTGCCCAGAGTCGGACACATAAAAAAAAAAAAAAAAAAAAAAAAAAGGCAGACAGGTAGGCAGACATACAGACAACAGACAGGTAGACAGAGAGGCAGATAGACAGACAGGCAGGCAGACATACAGACAACTGACAAGCCGAATTCCCCGTACGATCTGATGCCACTCTTTCACTCCAGTGGCCGGATTAATACAGGTAACAATTATAAAGAGAAAATAGACTACCTACGAAACCTGTACCGAACACAGACATCATTTCTACTTCATTCTTCGGGTCTAACTCAACCTGGGCTAACGTAACCTAACTAAACCAGACCAAACATAACCTAATCCATACTACCCCATTTAAACTTAACCTAACTTAACCAGAGCTAGCCTAAATGAAACTAGGCTAATCTAAGCATTCTGATACTAATCCAACATGTGTTATTCTCTCGTATGCTACCTTATCCTCACCAAATCTAACTTAAACCCAAATATCCCGATTACCGACAGCGAGACTCGTTAATCGATTTTTTTCGTTACCACCAAACCATTATATTACCATTAGATGAAACTTTTGGTAGAGAATAGGCTACAATATCTCCATTAACCCCATCAATGCCGTGACTTGCTCTATATTCTCTTCTAGCAACGGTACCAGTGACTCCAGACGATTGCTTTCGGCTTGGGAGGGACCTCTGCAGTGAAGGGGTACAAAGCCTCGAGGGTGACCTGTATAACGACGTAGCTTAAGTGAGGCGGCTTCAAAGAGACGAGTGAAGAGGAGAGGATGATGAGAGGAGAGGAGATGAGGGTCTCCTCCTCCAAGTGGGGGGGAGGGGTGACAATGATAAGAAATGACCTAGGACTGGTTCAGATGGTTCTTCCTATACTAAGGGCACGTCCTAGCGTCTAAGGGTACGTTCAACGCATTTTTCCGAGCCCAGTCATAGTTGGTGTCACACGATAATAAAAGAGACACATGCAACTAGCGGTAGATACCGTAGATGGACATTCATGCTCTTCAATTAAGTAGTGATGTTTTGTCCTGTCCACCAAAAGATACCAAAGCCAGGTCAGTGAAATCAATACCATCAATACCATTTTAAAAATACCGTACAAAGATTAGGACCTAACAATATCAATGTCTGGTCCGACGGGTGCAAAAGTTAGAGATGAAGGATGCCAAGGTTAAGTTTGCAGGATGCCAATGACAGGACCGAAGAATGCCTAGGACAGGGCCAAAGAAAATAAGGTCCAAAGGATATTAAGGTTAGAGCTAAATGATGCCAAGGTTAGGGTCAAGGGCTGTCAAAGTTTGAACCAAAGGATACATTTATACATCATTAAGCTACAAAAATACCAGTCCTCAAAACAGAGCTAAAAAGAAAGAAAGAAAGAAAACGCACAACTACCCTCTCCATTCACCTCAAAAGAAAAAAGCTAACTGATAAATAATGAAACAAACTCAAAGCATCAGCCCCAAATCAAAATACACGCATCCACCTCAACCACCTCGCCACTACAGCCTCTCACTATAATTTTCCATATTTCCTGACCTCACAAATCAATTTTTCTGACATTTGGAAGAAAGCAACCATCACCCTCAAACCAGTTCAAGCCCAAGCCACCCATTCGTCCACCCTTTTTCGTGCCAAAGCTACAGATTGTCAGCATACTATCCAATACACAGGGCCCAGTCTTCCCGCCCTCATCTTTTAACTCCCAGTACACACCAGCTCCCCTTCATTCAGTGGCTAATAGTATCGTGTTGTCCACTGCTAATGACCAATGACCTCCCAGTACTTTCATAATACTCCAAATCTCAACACTCAGCTGACCAACTACAAAAGTACCCATATTCACAAGAAAAAAAAATCAATTATCACTCTCTCTTCCAGATATCCTAGACACGAATCTCAAACAACAAGATGCTGTTCATGAAGAAGAGCGATGGAAAGGATGTAGAGCTGCAGCGTTTTTATTATTATTATTATTATTATTATTATTATTACTTGACGTGAGTTACATGAATTAAGCTGCAAAAGGACGAAAATTTTGACCAAGTTAACATAAAAGAACAATAGGCTTTCTCTCAGCTGAGCAGAACCGTCTGGTCTTAGCCACAATAAAACACTGAAATTCAACAACCGAAGAGAAAGGGATTAACCAGTACCCACCCCCCGGCCTTCGCTGTTCCCACTCCCTTGATTAAAGCAGATTTTTATGGCAGGCACCTCATCTCGTCTTCATGCAGGAGAGAATGGGTAAAATCTAAAGCTAAAATTACACGAGGAAAAAAAAAAATCTACAGCATCCACGAGTTTAATCAGGTGTATAACAAATGCGTTTTAATTTAAGCCAAGGTAAACACGAGGCACAAAAGTCAGGTGTTGCTCCATGAAAACCAGGTGAATGAGCTCATTTGCACGTATGATTATTTAATTATACAGGTGCATGATGGTAGTGGGTGATTCAGTGTGTGTGTGTGTGTGTGTGTGTGTGTGTGTGTGTGTGTGTGTGTGTGTGTGTGTGTGTGTGTGTGTGTGTGTGTGTGTGTGTGTGTGTGTGTGTGTGTGTGGATGAGGATGCGCAGTTAGTGTGTATGAAGTCAGGCCATGTACTGTGTGTGTGTGTGTGTGTGTGTGTGTGTGTGTGTGTGTGTGTGTGTGTGTGTGTGTGTGTGTGTGTTTAACTATTTCCAGACGATTTTATTCAGCATACGAAGCGCCTCTTGCAGTGAAGGAGTTTAAGATGAATAAAATCGTCAGGAACCGGTCAGAACAAATACCACTGACATTATAGGGACACCAGACGCACACAGAGGAGTGATACATAATTCTGCTTTTTCTTCCTTGTCACCTATGCATGATTATATTCACCTAAAGGGAGAGTACTTGTGTTGAAAAGGTTAATGAATACTAAATCTAACACCCCAGTCCAATTCTCTCTCCTAAACTGAATAAGGCCGGCAGGAAATAGCAAGCACAAAGACGTCATGGATTCGTATGAAAATTTTTTAAATTATATAGACACAAAGGGCTATGAATGCGGGGAGTATTTTCCTGCTATCTACGAATGAGTTTATTCAGGTTGGTTGACTGGTTGGATGATTCGCTGCTTGTATTCTGACGGCCTCCCACATATGGTGAGCAGAAGAATATTAAAGTGTTGCAGTAAATGTAGTGAATATCAGTTGACGAATCGACTGAATGCAGGACATATAAGTAGACGAAAACTCAGTAAATGTAGGGAACACTGCTGCCGGTAAGTGGACGAATCTAGTGAGTAGCTAAAGTTTTGCAGTTATCGTGACTCCAGCTCATCTGAAGGTGAACACAGTGGGCTCCAGGCTGAAGCTGGCCTCTCCTGCAGTCCACCATTCTCCTTCTGAGGGATAGAAAGGGAGCAGAGGGACGTTTGGATAGTCTGCCATCGCGTGAAGGCGTCCCTCTCGTGCACCAAATTGTTACTGTAAATGTAGGGAATAAAAACGCCATGTGTAAATGGGTGAATGGAGGGCGGGGTGTGAGAGGGGCGTGCAGTGGAGACTCTCGTTGACCATTCCCTACGTATTTTTATCTCATGTTGTTGTTTTTAACGCGGAGGGGAGGAAAGAACTTTGGCTGCGTGTATGCCGGCGTGTGGTGTGGTCGTTAGCATGCACGACTTGCTGTTGCGAGGGGGGGGGGACAGAGGGTGTGTGGGGCAGGATAGACTAGAGGGTGTGTGGGGCAGGATGGACTAGAGGGTGTGTGGGGCAGCATGGACGAGACTGTGGGGTACGATGGACTAGGTGTGCACGGTAGGATGGACTAGAATGTATGTTATGCAGGACGGAGTAGAGGGTGTTTTGGATAGGATGGACTAGAGAATATGTGGGGCAGGATGGACTAGAGGGTGTGTGGGGCGGCATGAACTAATGGTTGTAGTGGGGGACGAGGGAGGCTGCATGCAGTTAGCCTAAGTGACTCCAATACAGGCTGCAACGAACTGAAGGGGGAGGGGGGTGGAGATGAAGATAGGGTGGGTGGCAGAGGTGGGAAGTTAAGGCAGCAGGGATGGGAAGTTAAGGTAGCAGGGGTGGGGAGTTAGGGTGGCAGTGTGGGGAGTTAAGGTGGCAGGGGTGGGGAGTTATGGTGGCAGGGGTGGGGAACCATTGTATTTCTTCCTCATAGGCCTAATAAAGAGCACAGTTCTAATTATCTATCATCCAATCTGTTATTTCCCTAACACAGGAGTGGGAACCCGGGGCTAGACTCATTAGTGTAGACTCTTAAGGCGACAGACCAATCGCTCGTCCCTGAACAGCATTATGAGAGCAATGAATCCAAAACAACCCTTGGATGTAAACCCTAAAGAGTCACATATTACTGGAGCACCTAAACCTACTCAGTCTCCAGGCGCCCATCTGGTTATGTGATTACCATCCAGTTCAGTTACCTGAAGATAGCACTACACCAGGTGAGTGGATGGTGGGAAATACTGGAAGGTAAGTTATATTATGGCTCTCAACTGTAACCTACCTTAGCACCAACACTACCTCTACCCTCACCCTTACCCACACCAGCCAAAGGCAGTACTACATCAAGCGAGTGGATGGTGGGAAAATAATGGTAAGTGACTTCGTGCCTCTCAACTATAAGCTACTTTAGCACCAACACACCACCCTCACCTCACTCTAACCCACGCCACCTGAAGACAGCACTACATCAGGGAAGTGGATGGTGGGGAAGTACTGGAAGTTAAGTTATTTTTCGCTTCTCATTTGTAACCTATCTTAGCAGCAACACCTCCCTCCCCTCCCAACTTCACCCTTATCCATGCCACCTGAAGACAGTACTACATCAAGAGAGTGGATGGTGGGGAAATACTGGAAGTTTGGTTATTTTCCGAGTCTCAACTGTAACCCACCTTTGCACCAACCCCCCCCAACCTCACCCTAACCCACCCCCCAACCTCACCCTTACCCACCCCCAAACCTCACCATAACCCACGCCACCATTAGCCTGCATACAACCTCAGCAAATCTTACGGAATTAGGGTTAAGCTTTGCTCTAATGGGCCTTGGCGCGATGTGTGTGTGTGTGTGTGTGTGTGTGTGTGTGTGTGTGTGTGTGTGTGTGTGTGAGAGAGAGAGAGAGAGAGAGAGAGAGAGACAGAGAGAGACAGACAGACAGACAGAGTGTGTGTGTGTCTGTGTGTGTGTGTGTGTGTGTGTGTGTGTGTGTGTGTGTGTGTGTGTGTGTGTGTGTGTGTGTGTGTGTGTGTGTGTGTGTGTGTGTGTGTGTGTAAACAGAATAAGGAAAAAGAGAGGGAACAGTGAGAATGAAAGTAATTAAAGAGGGAACAAGGGAACACAAACGCCACAACTGTTGCCCCTCTACTGTTTACCACGCCAACGGGAAACCTGTCAGTCTTTGTGTCGAATTCTGTGCCCCGGTCTGGAGGTCTGGTTGGGTTTGGTACGCTCTCTCTCTCTCTCTCTCTCTCTCTCTCTCTCTCGTATTTTCGTACGTTATGGAGGCACCCAGGTAACAATCTGTTCCTTTCCAGCGTATTTATGTATCTGGTTCATTAATATTATCTTGCATATTTAATAACATTACAATCCGGCGGAAATTTTAGCATAACAGGTCAAAATACTTCATTATGGTAGACGTTGTAATATGCGTGGTAGGCTAAGGGCGCGCCTGCTCGTGCTGACAACACAACTGGACATATTTTTGGGTACAAGTATGCAGCAGTATTTGGACAGATGTATGCAAACATGTTTCAGTGCAGCTTCAAACTTACTGGCAGCAGAGGTGATGCGATAAGTGTGTTCATGCGAGGCAGCTGAGACTTCCTCATGATGCTGCCAACATGATCAGGAAGCTGCTGTTCCTAGCATGTTCGTTGTTCTGTTGTTTACATGTTGCCAGCACTTGTTCCAGCACACGTGTGGACGCACCCTAAGGAAAATAAGTCGCACAATAGCCCTTGCTCAGATTACCGCCCCTTCACCACACAGGCCATACACCCTCCGGGACCCCCAGTGTCCCAGAAAATGAAATTAGGACAGAGAATTACAGTCCGGACTAATGTACTCCAACTACTTCTAAGTCGCTGATAAGGCAACTTGTATATATTTCCACCTTAGCTCACAAAGGTACCAAACGTCTCTCAATCATATTAAAGTGAATATCAAAGTTACAAAAAAAAAAAGTGATCTCTCATAATGGTTTCCTGATCTAGACTCTCGTTCAATGTGAAATTTGGTTTAGGAGCCTTTATATATACGATCCAGGGGCCACATACGACCCTGGGACTATGTACGACCCAGGGGTTAAATACGACCCAGGGGCCACATACGACCCAGGGACTATCAAATACGACTAACGAGCTAAATACGACCAAGGAGCTCAATACGGCCCATTAATTAAACACGACCCGGGGATAAAATAAGATCTAGGGACAAAATACAATCCTTAATACGACCCAGACTAAATACGACCCAGGGTCTAAATACATCCGAGGGACTAAATACGACCTAAGGATTAAATACGACCCTTAATACGACCCAGGAGCCCGTATGGTCGTCCACCTTCCCTCACACTAGGATCAACAGACAGGTCACTCCCATTGTCACCACCTGCCAATCGCCCGTGAGAGCCGGATTCACGAATTAACCTTACGATCAATTTCCCTGTCGTAACTACAATATTTTTTTTTTCCAGGAAGAATAAGGGGTGTGGTAAATCTTGCGGTCTCCAATGACGAATCTTCCGTTTTGTTCTTATTCCTTCCAGACGCCTTTATTCAATTTTAGACACTTTCGAAGGGTCAGATAAAGCCTTCATTAAATTTTTCTCCAACAACGGCTATGATAAAATGGGCAGAATAATCTAGTGGTAGCAATATAAGAACAAAAATGGCCAACTTGTGCTGCAGGGGGTTGTCAAAGATCCATTTTTTTTTCTCTCTCTCCCTCGAAGCGGCGGTGGCATAGGCAGGGTGGAGTATGGCGGCTGCTTATTATTCTCGCTTATTATTCTCCGCTTCAGACACTTGTGGATTTTTTCACACCCAGCGCCTAACCCACACACGCGGCTTCTGGGCAAACACAGCCAAGCCTCCGCCACTCCATCCAGTATCGTCAATAATGTGGAAGGATTTTCTTGCCTAGGGTTACCTGTGGCCTATCCTAACGACTCATTATTTTGTGTGTTCTGCGGTGATGATGATAATAACAATAATAATAATAATAATAATAATAATACCGTAATGAGACACACACACACACACACACACACACAGAGGCCACCTAGCGACGTCTGTGTACACTAAATCTTTTACTCCAAAGAGCGAAATGAACAAGCACAATGGTGAGAAATACAAACCTCATAGCAATTCAATAAAAAGCCAGATGCAAGCACGATATTTTCTTTATATTTTTTGTCTAGTTCTCCTATCATATTTCTCAGCAGCGTGTGACTTGTGCCTTTCCAAAATTGTGGATTCACCATTTTCAGTTACCTACCGTATATCTTTTTGCCATTTTAATCAAGGGCTTTACACCTTGAACAGGGTATCCTACGTTGTTTCATTCCTGGTGCTTATAAAAATTTTGAGGGGGTCATTTGCAGTGAAGGCTTACCTGCAACAGTCGCCTCCATTAACTCCTTCACAATCTGATTTTTCTTCATGAGCTAATTTTAGGAGTGAAGAAGTTAGACACTTTTTACAATGACTTTTTTTTCTTTCTTGCTACCAGGGACTTGCCATCCACTCACTTCATGTAGCGTTCCAGTTCTCGATCTCTGTTATCAAAATCTGGGGTGTCTAATATTCGCCCTTGTCACGGCTCAAGCTTTCTCTGAGGAAAAGCTGTATTTTTTTTTACCGAATGAAATCTGTCAGAGAAAATACACACTTGAGATACCAGCACCATACACGTGAAAAAGAAAGAAAGAATAATGATCAAAACGCAACAGTAACACAAACACGAAGATACAAAATTCTCTTCATACAGGGTTTATCAAAAGTAGGGAAAAACTGTATTGCTTGCACTCACTGAATTTAATTAGTTGATATATAGGACACACCATAGCTACAGGTAATTAAAAAACTCACCTATACAGAGTGATAAAAAGTAAATTGCAAACGCTTATAGTATGGGGGCGTCATTTTGTAAGCTACTGTATTTTTAATTTATTTGAAAGCACTTTTTTTGTTTAATTCGATTTGCCTGGTCTCTTCATCCCCATACGTTTTATTAATTCTTTTATAAGGATCAGGTTTATTATTATTATCATTATTATCATTATTATTATTGTTGTTGTTTTGTTACTGTTGTTGTTGTTGTTGTTATTATTATTATTATTATTATGGCATTAATATTATTGCTGATGTTGCTACTATTACTACTACTACTATTACTGTTAGTAGTAATAGTAGTAGTAACATTGATATCCCCAGATCAATCCTATTCGCTTGTGGGAAGGCCTCTCGACTTGAAGTGTAGAGAACAGTAACACTCTCAAAGGTTATATAAGGCAAGTAATTCTTCCATTGTGATTTATATAGCAATTGCACCCTATTACTGTCTTGCAGGTTCGTCACGTCTCTTTTTATATCCAGCTGCAAAAAAGTGCACGAACAACACACCAGAAAATAATCTATCTATCTATCTATAACCAGACGCCATAATCCCATAAGGGGTGGCCATATGTTTTACGAGAAGGGCATTATCCCTCTGCCAACCTAACAAATAAATAAACCGGTAAAGAAGAGGTTTTTAGTAAGCCTCCCAAGCTGAGGGGAAGATTAACACGCCATACGTGGAAATAAACAGGCAAGAGGGAGGTGTTAGGGAGTCTCTGGTGGGAATAGAAGAGTTAATCCCATGGTGACAACGTTCAAGAGGAGCACTGAAAGGTTTCCAGGAATGTTTAAAACAAACGAAAAACGTGTGCTGTTGCCCACGGTCACTATGTTAGGCTGCTCTCTCTCTCTCTCTCTCTCTCTCTCTCCATGGACACTGATAAAAAGAAATCTGACCCATCCGTGTGTGTGTGTGTGTGTGTGTGTGTGTGTTCTAACAAATAAAGATGGCAGCAGTATTTTTTTTCCAAGGTAAATTCACAGAACCAAGCAGTCTAGTCTAAGGTAGCTATAAATAAAACTGTGGACATCAAGCGCGTGCAAATACCTGCCTAATGCCCAATTATGTGGCATTACGTACCATTATTTTGGCGCACGGTGGTCTAGTGGTCTGAACAACCCAGCCCGAGTGACGACCTTGCATGGCTTAATTTAGATCCCTAAGTGGTGACTGGAGGCATTCCGATTATATATAGGTAATGCCATTAAGGGAGGGGGGACTGGTCATCTATCCCTAAACTCTTCAAGCTGATGACGTATTATCCACGCCCCGATTCTTGGCGCTACCTCAAAGGCCTAGCTAACTATACTCCTTTTACTCTAATTTGGTCTAAAATTGCCATCTATCCATCTGGAATACTGAGTTGTAACAACACCTTAGCGATGAAATATGGAGCCAGTCACGAGGAAGTGCTATGGAAAGAATGTAAAGCCGTTGCATTTTTTTTTTTTTTTTTTTTTTTTTTTTTGTCCCTGAGCTACGTGAAATAAGCTGCAAAAGGACGAAAACCTGGGCCAAGTCAACGTGAAAAAAGTATAACTACACATTGTTTTTTAACTCTATCTTCTTCAGAATTTTCAACTTTGTCAAAGCGGACTGGAATGAAAACTTAGGATTCAGTTCTGTCATGATGAATATATATATATATATATATATATATATATATATATATATATATATATATATATATATATATATTTAATTGGTATGACACGAGGGGGCTTCTGTGGTGAGGGCGCCCACCATCCTCTTCTGGGAAGGTAGGAAAGGTGGCGTACACCCTGTGAAGATGAGTGTTGTACATGATGCGATGTTGGTAGTGGGGAAAGACTTACAAGTTTGGAGATGACTGGGTAAAAAAAAATGGGGTGGGGTGGGTGGAGATAAGTGTGTGGGATGTAAGGGGATGGTGATGAGTGTGTGGGATGGAAGGGGATGGTGGTGACTGTGTGGGATGGAGGGTAGTCAATACACCCTGTGAAAAAGGGGCGTTTGGATCGACCGATGGTATATGATTCGTCAAAGCTTTCTCCAAACACACACACAAAAAAATACGAGAACTAGAATAAGATAAACACGTGTTGTTCTCATATAGACCACCGGCATCAGAAGGGGAAAAAATAAAAAGCTGGTTCAATAAAAGGTGAGTGGGAAGGGAAAAAGGGTTTTATTGAGCGCAGGAATGGCTGAGTGGTTTAAAGGAGTGTACACAGAGCACAGCAAATGGGGATTGAAATTTGGAAAAGAGTGGAATGAAGGGAGCTGACCGGAACGCACGGACAAAAACAGGTGAGGTGGAAAGCAGGAAATTATGGAAAAATAAAATGAATAAATGAGCGAAATTTGAGATCAAATTAAGAAAGGTAATTGACTGAAATGAAGGGAAAAAAACAAGTGAGATGGAAAAGCTTGAAAATATGTGAAATACAATGAATAACGGAGTCAACTTTGAAACACAACTAAAGGAAACTGATCGGAATGCAGAAGCAAAACAACTGAGGAGGAAATGACACGCTATTACGTTAAATACAATGAAAAATAATGAAATGAAACCTGAAAAATAAAGAAGACTGACCGAAATGAGGGGACAAAACTCGTGAGGCTGGAATACCGAGATATTAAGTGAAATAAAATGAATAATGGAGAGAAATGTGAAACTAATGACAGTAACAGAACGAAAAGCAAGGACATACACGTGAGGCTGAAATACTGTGACATTTAGGGAAATAAAATGAATAATGGAGTGACTGAAATCTGAAACTCAAATAACAAACGTATCGTATGTGAACGAAAAGCAAGCTTGACCGACTGAAATACCGTGAAATCAAATGAAAGAAAATGAAATCGGCAAGACACATTCATACATCATTCAAGATCCCGGAACCCTACCTTCAACTCACAGACCTATCGATTTGCACATACATATATAGTCTACCATATATATACGGTAATTTGTGTTCATCTGGACTGCACGTGCCAGAAATAGTCAATTTAACACTTAAAAATAAGTCACCACCAAACACCTGTACGGTAGGGAATGCATTTTTTTTCCCACGGACTTCCTCTTACACTGTACCGTAAAACTTAAATACCGCAACGACTTGACAATGGCTTCCGTTTACTGGCTACAATTTAAATACCGTATATACCGGCTTCACACAGGCTTAATCTTATTAACTAAAACTTAAATACCGGAACGCCTTTACACTGGCTTACCCTTACTAAAATTTAAATGCCAGAACAACCTCACACAAGTTTTCTCTTACAACCCTAACTGAAACAGCTACCGTAACGACTTGACACAGGCCTCCACTTATAAGCTACAACTTAAATACTGTAACGGTTCATCCCAAGAAAATGTAAAAGAAAACTGACAACCATTTTAGTGTGACAGAAAGAGAGATCCGTATCGGGAGGGAATGGTCAGAACCCAGGGAGGCCAACTGTACCCTGCCTAAGGCTGGCCCACCCCAACATGCCAGCCACACACCTCAGGCCAACCACTGGTGCCCATACAAGGCTCCCGTAACACCTTTTCCTTACTATTTTTTTTTTATACACGTTAATATTCCTCTGAGTCGGTACATGACATGCAATATATATATATATATATATATATATATATATATATATATATATATATACAGTATATGCGTATGTGTATATAGTATATACCGCATACAGTATATATCACAAATATCAAGTTATACTGCATTATGTATGGGCTATTTCAGGCCACGCTGTTGGCATTCCTTATGCTTTTATGTCCTTCGCGTTTCACACACACCTGTCAAGTCACGGACTGGGTTATCCAGTTTTAAATGGGTGTGACAGCTGTTGCTGTTGAATAACCTTGATCTATCTGGCCGAGCAGACCCATCAACCGCAGGCAAGCATCCGCCCTGACTGGACATGATGTCTTTCTTTGAAAACTTTATCCAGAACAACTCAACACCCAAAACAAATTGCTTGCTCAAGCGGGTGACAAGTTACGGTATCAACGTCAGTGTCCCTCCCCTTTTTATTTGTCCGACGATATGCAATGTCCAAAGTCACCCCAAGCTACCTTGGAGATTCATTCCTATCTTATAACTGAACTAGACCCTACGCACCATCGTATTGTAGGCAACCACGACTCTGTAATCAAATTGTGGGAATGACCTAGCTTCGTCAAGTAAAAATCAAACAAACACGTCTTCCTTACAAGCTTATTTCTGCACAAGACAGTAATCTCTTGTACGCCAAAAACCAATACTTACTCAACTTATTTAACCTACAGCAATGGTAAGGTCGTATGGCCTAGGCTAAACAGACCACAAGGTAAAGATAAAATGTGCAGTCAGAGAAACCACTCTTCCCAGCTGCGTCTGAAGAAACCTTACAATTGACGAAAAAACAACGAAAACCCTATCTCAACTAGTGCGTGTTTCAGATGGTTCAACTTCGCTATGTATTCGCCAAACTTTGGGAAGATAGGTGTGTCTGTACTGTGCAAGGCAAAACTGAATCGCCGAGAAGGAGGTGTTACGAAATCAGCAACGTCAGCGAGAGTACGACCGTATCAAAGCGTAAGGGAAGGGAGGGCAATATATAAATAAATGTGCGAGGTGTTGGTGCCAGTGGGTCGTGTCCTAGCTGGCTTAGGAGGCTCTCAATAGCTCTCCCTCACCAGTCTATGGCTTAGGAGGCTTCCAATACCTCTTCGTTACGAGTTACGAGTCTATGGCTTAGGAGGCTCCCGACACCTCTCCCTTACCAGTGTATGACTTAGGAGGCTCCCAATAACTCTACTAATCCACGGCTTAGAAGTTTCACATATAAATCTTCCTTATTATCATGGTAAGTTTCTGTTTAGCTACGGCACGTTAAATCCCTTCTGTCCAGTGTGTTTATGCGATCCAGCACCTTCAACCTACCAGTTAAGATCTACATATGAGGTTAATTGCCGGTATGTAACCAAAAAGATATACAGGCTCTCTCGTATCTACTTCACTGTTATTTTCACACATGACAGGTTAATCGTAAATGTTCCTGTATTTATGTTATTAACGATTTCTTTGGAGACGCTTGACATCTTCACTCACACAGCGCTGAGCCTACGGTACGTCCACCAAGACAGGACAGTATAATAGGACATGAAGGGGCTTATATAACTAAGAAACATTATGATCTTGGTCCCACGTCTCTGTCTTGTATCTGTGATAGGCCTAATTTAGTTATTTTCCTGATTTTCATAACACTGACCTTCGACCTTTGTCGCCCAAAATTTAGTGCCCGGTAAGTTTTCCTCCGACGATCCTCAATCATTTTGCTAAATCGGGTGCAATTCGACCCAGTAATTTTTCCATAAGGCTGCTGACAGACAGAAAGGCGAACAGAGAGCTCAAAACAGCCTTTCTTGGAGATGTCATCAGGTAGCTAAGGATGAGGTGCTATACTCTTGTCGCTCTAACCTGGCCTACAAATGCCATCTCTTCATCGGGAATGCTCAGTTGTAACAACAGATTAACACCAGAACAGGGTGGTAGTCAAGAAAAAGTGCTATGTAAAGCATGGAGAACCATAACACTCTTTTTGTCACTGAACTACGTGAAATAAACTGCAAAAAGACAAAAATCTGGGCCACGTTAAGGTGAAAAGTGTATAGTAAGTTTCTTAAAAACGAGAAATGTGGCCCATAGGGTGAGGTGTGTGTGTGTTTGTGTGTGTGTGGCGTGAGCGAGACGTGAGGTTGGCCAGCGAACACATTTATAAAGGATCCTAACCAAGCCAGTCTACATGATAAACAACTCTCTACAACACTTAACTAATAAGATCGTTCCATGTCCCGTAGCTATTCTCTGACTTTCACATTCGCTCTAATCTCACTATTATGAGTCTGACAGGTTTATGACTGAAGACCAAGGTGCCGTATGCACAGACAATCTTAAGGCAATACAACTTAAGTGAATTTATAAATAGCGCTCCAGCACTGTCAGACGGTGGGAGAGTTGATGCACTTGGCAGGGTGGCTACGCGTTCCACTCACTCCCACTGCTTTTCACTGCCGTTCGTTCAGTCAGTATCTCCTTACCTTTCTCAGCCTCTCGTCATACCAAGGAATATTGTAGATCGACATCATAACGTTAGACTACCAATATAAGAAACAGTATATACGATATAACTACACTAGAGGTATCGTTCTGCATGCATAAAAAAAAAAAAAACTAATAACACTTTAACAATAATTATCAGAGAATTCCACTGCATAACCAAAATGGCGACCTGGTACAATGGAAATTTAATATGAAATAAGGTCACGTAATATTACCGGTGCCGAGACACATATACCACTAAGAATTGGTAGGCTATATATTTACAATGGATGTCCCGTACAGCATTCAATCAAAATAAATAATCAAAGTTCTTCTCTTTTTTGCAAGGAAGAAGGAACCAAAGGCCAGACGCCCGAAAGACTTGTCCCCCCAACAAAAGACAAAAACAATATAAAAGAGCGCCAAATCCATTATCTGTTTCCTCCTAACACATACTAAGCGATATTTCAATGCACATATAGCTATCGGGGAAAATATGGACCAAACGCACGCACAAATACCAGAACATTTGGAGCAGTGGGCTAATAACACTGGATTTAACTGTTTCTAAGGAATTCAGGTCGAGAATAACATGCGCTGGGTATATTACACTAGTATAATTACCAGTTACTGGGTAATATTTCAGTGCAAACGATGTTACTGGAGAAATATTTTGGGGCCAAAGTCACGAAACATTACCGGGTGATAAGGAATGATAAGCAGTTACTGCAAATCTATCATCTATGTATCTTTCTATCTATCTAATACCTTTGACCTATTGCTCTTTAAGAAATAGGTCAAGCTCCTCGGTGATTCCCAAGTCATCCACCAAGTTGGGCCCAGATTTGATCAAAATTGCTGTTCTTTCACACACACACACACACACACACACTGATCGACCTTGTATCCTTAGCCACTGACTGACTTCTTAAAAATTGACTTCTTCATTTCTTAAAACCCTTCCATCAACCTTAGTCTACATCGGATCAAAACTCTTAAAGATGACCTTGCTATACGACCTTGACTTCTGACCTCTCCCTGTGATCTTGGCCTTCGACTGACTTCTCATATTCAAATCCCATCCCATCGTTCTTGCTTTGCCTTCACCGCTTCCGCCATGTATCTAAAGTTGGTGGAGACTGCTTAAGTTCACCTCCCTAGATTAATTTTTGACCTAACCCTGTGACACTGACTTTGGTTCTATTACTAAGAGGAAAAGGAAAAAAAAAAGGGGGGGGCAGTCCCTTGGCTGACCCCCAACCCTTCCACCATGTCTCAAGTTATTTTGCCCACAGAGAGAGAGAGAGAGAGAGAGAGAGAGAGAGAGAGAGAGAGAGAGAGAGAGAGAGAGAGGCCTACAAAAACAATACCGGTACCCGCTCAATCTAGCCATCGCGGAAGTGGGTGTAATAATTAACTGATACGGTATGTAAAATAATTCAAATACTCTAATAACTCGAAATAGTTGATTCATGCTTTGGTAGGTATTTCACTTCCAAATACAATTACACAATGGAAATACGACGATTCTGGTCAAATGCTGTTTCTCACATAGGATTATTGCTTAACATAAACAATGAAGGTCAACTCTGGAACTGTCTCCCTCTGTCTGTATTTCCTGCTTCCTATGATCTCCATGCTTTCAAACGCAGTGTGTCCAGGCATCTCGAAATGATCGGATCTTGAATTTGGCTCTGTTGTATTTTGTTTTTCTCTTGGAAGGAACAATAATTGCGGGCTCGCAGCCTTAGGTTCCTTCTTCCTCGCATAAAAAAATAATAATAATAAAAACGTGTTGAGTGGTGAAGGAGTCCCCATCTCAGCCTTCACGACCCCCCACTCCTGCCTTCACCTCTCCCCTTCTCTCTCTCTCTCTCTCTCTTACAAAGGAGATGAGCAAAATTCGTATCATTTGACCCTCTGATGACCTGTAACCGAGGTCAGTAGGACGCCATCAGCTACTTGGATAATTTACTAGTCGTTATCGACATTAATATGACTAGATCAGTAACGGTACAGGATCAAAAATTATTTCACTTTCTTTACTACTGCAATAATTTACAAACAGATTATTTACGTAATCTTATTCACCTAAAAACATGATTTCCCAGTACATAAAAAATGGAAATACAATATTCTAGGTCGAGTAGGCTAGAGCTCGCAATACACCATGAGACGCTCTTCATTCATGGAATTGTACTATTTACTACTGCAAACACAGGCGAGGGATGCCAGATGTCTCCATGTGTTCGGGAAATCATGAACTCGACTGTACCACGCTCCATGAAGCTACTGGTCTATATGGAAATGAAAAAAATATCCCGAAAAAAAAAAAAGTAGCTATTGTACTATCTTCAGTGGCTAT
The DNA here is from genome assembly GCF_032717465.1 of Coenobita brevimanus. Classification (NCBI taxonomy): domain Eukaryota; kingdom Metazoa; phylum Arthropoda; class Malacostraca; order Decapoda; family Coenobitidae; genus Coenobita; species Coenobita brevimanus. The sequence continues at coordinate 785,132 of NC_137014.1, read as the reverse complement.
GGGGCCATGATGAAAATATAGGCCTACACCACCAGGTAAACTCACCGGAAGACAGAGAGTGGTTATAACAAGATGGGAGGTAGGAGATTGCATGTAAAAAGCCATTCGCCCACACACTTGCTGTATCACTTCCCCCATGCAGCGAGGATGAGTCATGAGCCAGTTGTAAGCCAAGACTCCCACTTGTCTACCAAGGAACATCTGCGCAAGAATTTATAAAGAATCTTAGGTATTTATAAAGGATCTTAAACTATACAGTACTTCCAATACTTAGTTAACTTAGTGATAGTATAATGAAAGTAGATTCGAAGTGCCTTAAAACAATCCAAAGTGGCTATTTAATTACATATATCACGCTTTATTTATGAACAGCGTCAGTGACATCATTTCTCAACTGAATGACGTCACTTAGCTCTGACGTCATCGGCGAATCTACGCATGAGAACGCATGAACTTAGTTTTTGTTTTTATTTTTTTTACTGGAGAAAATATAGGTTTTCGATTTCACTTATTTTCATATTATCTGCATGTACCCTATTTGACTAAAAGTTCCTATTTCGGTGATTTTATTTGAATATTTTCCTTTTCTTTAACAATTTCTACTATCCCGTCACAGCGCTGTCTACCTGCCTAATCATCATCATCATCACTATCATCATCGTCACCATCACTATCATCATCGACACCACCACCATCACCGTCACCACCACCATCACTATCATCATCAGTCACCATCATCATCTTCATCGCCACCACCATCATCATTATCAATATCATCGCCACCACCATCACCAACATCATTATCACCATCACCACCATCATCATCACCATCATCATCCAACCGCACCATCTACGACATGGGGTGAGATGGGACACAAAATGCAATAAACAAAACACATACGTAGCCTATCAAACAATTCCCTGTGTTTTTAACCCACACATTCATTCACACAGCGGCCTTTGTCTCCACATCACAACCTAAACCATCTGAACTTTCCTTAACTTTAATACGAAGATCTTATTAATTTCAATCTTACTAACACCTGATGAATTTTACTAGACTTGGGACTGATTTTTCGAATTGGAATTAAATAGCCATAATTAACCCCTTCGCTACTAGAAATCTTACCAATAAAATTGCTTTGAACCAACAAAGAATGAACATTGGGCTGAACGGGAGACCCAGAAGCTAGACGACCTACCAATTTGTGAATATCATCATCGTTTTTTCATCAATTGCAAATCACTTCAATATTTGGTACATAAACACCGAAAGATACCCATAAATCATTACTTTCTATATTACAATAGTCCTTACACTTTTATTTTCAACCGAGTAAAGAAGACGAAGAAAAGAATAAAGAAAAGTTAATTTCTATTCATATTTCAAAATCTTTTACCTCATTACGTAAAGAGAAACGCACACAAATACGGAAAACATACACCCACACTTACCGCCTCTTCCCGTCTATGCACGTCACTTCCGGTATCACCACGTCCTTTTACCAATATCACCTAACACTTGCACCTTAGCACACGACACAGCTCCTTGCAACACTGTACCGGCGAATCACTGCGGACATTTAACATCACTGCACCTACCAGAGGGCCCTTTTAACAGTGCATTCGTCACCATAATACTCCCTGGGCCTCATCTCGGAATCACCGCCACACTACGATCCAACACACGAGTCACCTACGCTTCAACGACGCCTAGTAGCCTCCCCCGACGACAGTTGTGCGGATACTGAGCCTGAGAAACGATGAGGACACTAGCCCCTCGCTGAGTTGCACTCGTTTTCGTTCACTGGACGAATATTCAACTTCCTATACACACAAATTTCTCTGTTATCACACTTGCTAATACCAAATTTTTCATATTCAAATGACATGGAGTACCAGTTCCTGTGTTTAGTCAATATAAAGTATTAAAAGAAAGCCAAATAGCATGAGGAAAGTGTATGGTTTTTCAGCTGCTGTAAACTGAAATCGCCGCCGAAATGTGGGAACTGGCAACTGACTAGCTACTCTGTGCAAACATCTCGGGTGATGCCAACACATGAGACTTACTTCTATTTACTTTAGCTCGTCTTGCAGCCAAGAATTTTCACCATACACCGAAATCTTGCGGAACTACGAAGGACATAGCATTACGGCAGAGGAATAGCTTCTCAATGTGTCTGTAGCTTGTAATATCGCATTCAATTTTGGGAGGCTTTCATCTGAACACATTATTTTCTGTCAACACGGCTGTCAAAGAAGAATTTCGTCTTGTGTACTTGTTCTGGTAGGATGCGAGTATTCTTCCTATTGAAATCAGTATGTAGCGACTAACATGAAGGCTATAACGGAGCCAAACAGCAGGTGTAACTTGCGAGAAAACTCAGATGTACCGTTTGAAGCACATAGCATCGTATTCAAAAAGTTTCTTGAACTGAAGTTGCGTATGGGATCGCCTGTTTACACCTATATCCAATAACTTCACTCCTGGGGTTGCCATACGCTTAATAAACAATCCAGAGTTGACGAAATGTGAATACGTTAAAATAAAAGGATTCACAATACTGTTTACCAACTACGTCGCGGGAATTGTTGAAGATCCTTTATAAACAAACCCAGCACCATTTCGGCTATACCACGCACACCTGTAATAACTGTATGATCTAGATGACCCACAAGAGCGAGAAAATGGTCCTCAAAAAAGTGTAAATATGCAAGATGTGGAAAATACGATATTACACAATATTATGGCCCATATTTTCGCTGAGTCTGGAGATTTCGTTACGCCTCTTCCTCGGTTATTTATTTACCACATTATGTCTCAATATCCTCTTGCATGTTACTGATATAGGCTACGTTGATATTAAAGGGATATAAATTTCACACAGGAGAATACCATGGTGTAATAATAAAAAGAAACTGCCGAGGGGGAGATGCTGCAAAGTCTCCTATGCCACTGGGAACAGGGTCCTATATTTTTTGAAGTTTGAAGTTATCATCATCGTCATTATCATCACCACCATCACCACCACCATCATCATCATCATCTCGACTCTTGTTTCCACCTACTTTTTTTTTTTTTTTTTTTTTTTTAAGGGGGCCTTTTAAAGGGGTGATGTCTTTTTCCTTTAATTCCTGACTTTTGACGACTTAATAGGCTTTTAAGATAGATTTTTCGAACTGAAGGGAATAGATATATCCTTGATTAACCCATCCAGTAGCAAAGGCCTTTCCTAAGTGGAGCAAAATAGTGGTAATAGCATATATAAACATAACCGCTACCCAGCTAGAAATTCTTGGCAGTATCTTATGTATTGCAGGGACGACTCAGTCTGTTGGTGTGGACATGTGTGTGACAATGAAAGTAGGAAATTGATTAATGATGCAGGATAGGCACTGATAACTCTAACTAATCCGTCCCCGCAACTGAATAAAATCGCTCGGTGGCAGCAAGAAAAAAGCCACAAATATTAACCCTTTCACAGCCTAGGTGCTCGTCTTCGCTGATTAAAATCGTCCTGAAGCAGCAAGGATAAAATTTCAAATGGCATCCTCAAACTAAAGGTGTCAACTACCGGGCACTGACCTACATCGGCATTACTTCATCTGTTTTGATTACACAATAGCGTGAATTACTGTAACGCGTAGAAGGAACCGTGTGTTGTTTACGAGAACTGTATTTCCGAATAGGTGTTCGTACAGGCAAGACCTAAGTATAGGCCTCCTGCAAAATAACTGGATTGAGTACAGGCTGAAACGAAAATAATATTCTAAGTTGGACTGAAACGTGCATTTTCTCATCTTACAATATTTCAATATACTGGTATAAATTTTTCGTTCTAACTTGTTTCTGCAACTGAAAATTAAATTTACGCAAGTTAACCTTCAGTTACTTCAAAGAAAACCAATATCAATCCTTGCCTTCATAGAAAACGCCCCGCTAAAAAGGGGAACCTCGATAATTCTTTTCAGCGCTAGCAATACCCAGTATGAACAGTCTTCTCTTATCTCTGCCCTTGATTTCCCTCTCTTCCAAGAAATATCAGTCCTAATCATCAGCGAGTCCCAAGCATCTCTTGTCCTTCGCAACCCTCCTCTCCTCCCCTCCCTCCACTTCTGACAATCAGGCTCATGCCCTTGATCTCAGGTTCTCTTTTCTCTGGGATCCCAGCCCCTGTTCATCGCACCCGACACGACTAAGCAGATCGTGCCTTAGTTGCCTGCAGTCTCCCCTATCCCTGACATTCGCGTCCTAGTGTCCAAGACGACAGTCCGGAGAATCCTTCGGGAGGGGGCAAGGGAGGGCCTAGACCTGCGTATTATTGATGCTGAACGACCCACCAACGTCACCATCCAGCTCAGTGGCAACTGCCTTGGGGTGAAACACACCTACGGCAAGCACCCCACCCTCACCCGCCACTATGCTGTGGTTGTTGCCGTCATTCGCCTCGGATATCGTTCCCTGGATCACATCACTCGACGACCAGACGCAGACAAGCCCTGCAAGCTCTGTAAAGCTGCCATGGCTGACTCATTAGCCAATCACGTCGTAAATTGTCCCATTATTGCCTCCTTTACACCCTCTGGTTTACTGTTTTCTGTACCTACTCCATCACAAATCTTGATGAACTGAGGGATAATATTCTCACTATCCTAACTTCCTTTCCTTACTGGCGCGCGGATGATAATGATGATAATATGTGTGTGTGTGTGTGTGTGTGTGTGTGTCTATAAGCATGCATGAGTATGTTTGTGCTTATATTTCTAACATACTCTTGCGTAAGACTTTACGTGCTATGTATATTCTTCTGATTTCTTTGTTTACATTTTATTTTTTTTATTTTATTTTATTTTTTTTTTTAATGTAGTATCGTATTTCCTTGCTGTGACTGTAGCTGCATTCAGTATGATGCTTTTTGCTCCATGTATGCGTCAATGTATCCCTTGGCTCTCATGCACCCTTCTTGCTTGGCCTTCAGCGACCACATTCCTCTGAGTGTTGAGGCATGTACTGAATCTAAATAAACACACACACACACACACACACACACACTTTAAATTCCACTTAGTGTTTCCTACTTCTAGACGATTTTATTTCGCACTGGAGAGGTTTTGACAGTAGTAGTAGTACTAGTAGTAGCAGTAGTAGTAATAGTAGTAGCAGTAGTAGTAAAAGCCCCAGGTTCATCTGAAATGTGAACCCAGTGGACTACAGACTGAAGTTCTCCTCCTGCAGTCAAACATCCTCCTTATGGGAGATAGGGACGGAAGTGAGGGACATATGTATAACCAGGCAGCCATGTCACCTAGCCAAATCAGTCCCACCACGTGAAGGCATCCCTCCCCAACTCTACATGTGTGAATAAATATGAGAACGTGATCCTCTTCCCTGTTCTAGGCGAAGACTGTGACCAAAAAAAGAACTGCCTGGGTTAATTACTCGTGCACTCGATACGCACAGAGCTAACCCTTCTTAATTTTCAGAGAACACATTTTGGGGGAATTCTTCAGTCACTATGAATTATACTTTTGATGAGGTGGATCTTTGAAAGGCAAGCAGTGTATTATCAAGTTTATTTACATATTTTATAACAAACTACCCATTTCATATCAGAACGCTTCTACTATGAGCTTTATGGACTTTTAGCACAATGATCCTTACCACATATTATCCAACTGCAGTCTTCGATACTACCAGCACAAAACCGTACGTTTATCAATTACATGTCATTAAGATGGATTATCATCATCATCATCATTATTATTATTATTATTATTGAGATGTTACAAGGACTCCATAAACATCTACTCTTCTAAGAAACCTCGATCTTAACTATGGAGCTAGGGATGGATAAGCAGGGAGGCAGCATCCTAACTTCATTTTTACCTTCGGCTGACGAGAAGAGTTACGTATTCTTTGAGATAATTAGTAGGCAAGTTTTTCTATTAAATTCCTAATAAACAGTATTTGAACTCCGTCAGAGTTGAGTGTGAGGGGTGACTTAACTTTTACACAACGCTGTCGACTTTTATTTTTCACCCCTTCCAGACGACTTGGTTTCATGTTGAGGAAATTGACAGCCATGGAGTCAGGGACAATTTCCATTAGTGAAAACATTCATTGGGTATTCCTTTCAGCTGTATGGTTTGTTTATTTTCGAGTTCCATGTTGGCTGTAGGTTCAAAGGCATTATTTATTTATTTTCTATTTATCTGACGGTCTGGAAAAATACGACAGCTGCAAATAGAGGAGTTTGGGTCCACAGCATCCCTCCCCCCTGTGAATCCGCCACTGCTTAACCCCTTCAGTGCGATGACGTCTTTAATTTTCATACCTGCTACCCCCAGGCAATTTTACATAGAATTTTAACTGGAGGGATTAGCTAGAGCCTTCATTAACCCCTTCAGTATTAAGCCGATCTCATAGGCCAAATAAAAAAAATTGACCTCAGGCAGTATGAAATCAAATCAAGGCGTCTTTGGGCTGAAGGAATTAATGTTGTGAATCCGGAGACGTGTTTTTTTAGTTTATTCTCCTACGATCAGACGATTTTATTCAGCTTCAGAGACTTTCCAGACTGGAGGGATTGACAATAATCTTCATTAACACCTTCACTGATTGAGGGACCACCTAAGCTGAATGAAATCTGTTTGGAAAGAGTAGGAATAAGCTAATAAAGACGTCACCTTATTGAAGAGATTTTTGCATTTTAGCCATGAAGAATTACTAGGGAAATCCTGTAGCCACATACGTTCTTTCTCGCTGTATTTTCCTTCTAAAAACTACTGCCTTTCAAGTTTCATTTTCTTTTTGAAGCAACTTCCTTTTTCCATTTTCTTTCTGAAGCTACTTTATTTAATTTTCTTTTAAATGTTACTCCTTCTCGCAAAAAATTTTCCTTCTGAAATTACTTCGTTTCAAATTTCATTTTCCTCCTAAAACTACTCCCTCTCACGTTTCATTTTCCTTCTGAAATTACTCCATTCACGTTTCATTTTCCTTCTAAAAGCTACTCCCTTTCACATAAAATTTTTCCTCTGAAATTACTTCTTTCCAAGTTACATTTCGTTCTAGAACCTACTCTATTTCACGTTTCATTTTCTTTCTGAAGCTACTCTATTTGACATTTCATTTTCCTTCTGAAACTACTCCTTTTCAGGCTACTTGTTCATTCTGAAGCTATTCTATTGCAGGATTCATTTTCCCTCTAAATGTTACTCCATTTCAAAGTTCGTTTTCCTTCTGAAGCCACTCTTAGTTTAGAACACTTGGGGTCATGCACCACAACCCTGACCAGCAGAAGTTGTGATCTCGCTCTGTCACCCCATGTTACGAAGCACCAGGCCTCTTGGTATGAATTAATCCTCTTCTCCATTTACCATACCTGAAGAGTGTATAAACAGTATCACTAACGCGTCATGTACGCTTTAATACACTGTCCCAGGTTCAGTAATTAAAATCATGACAGCTGGAAATATACTGGTTCAGTAATTGCACTGATGAAATTTTCTAGTGTATGTCATGCATTTTTCTGATATGCTCTAAGGAACTGAAGTCATTACCAGTATGTTTCACGTCAGATCATTAGAAATATCTCTTGGAAATACATACATAATGGAGTTATTATCCCATTATGTCTGTTATATTTTACAGCTGAACATAATTTATCAGTCGTTATTCTTGTAAAATTTTCTAGGGTATATCACGCTTTAAATTCCTGTAGATCATTATATCAGCGCTGTTGAAAATCAGTAGGAAGATAATTAGTGTTGGAAATATATACATAATGGACTCATTTAAAAATATGAATTCAAAATTGCCATGGTGTATTTTCTGGTAATTCTCTACTGAGCTTAAGTCTGACAATTTATTACCAACTCATTTAACGTCAGATCATCAGAAACATAATGACCATTGGAAGTACACATATACTGAAGTTGACTGACTGACTGATTACATTTAAAGATCATGGCAGCGTAACAACAAAGGTCACTGCTGCCGTAGAACAAGAATACAGGCAGAACAAGGACGTATTGGAGTAATTCCTAGTTTGGTTCACCTCACAGCATTAGAAATATCACGACTGGAAACATGTTCAACAATTATCCTGGTGAAAATGCCAGTATCGCGGTTTTTCCAGAAGTTTCCATAAATCGGAAAACCATTATCAACCTGTTGTTTATCAAATCATTAAAAATATTATAATCAAGGTTATATATTCACTTTCTAGTCGCCCTGGTGAAAGCCCAGTTGAGAGTGTAATGGCACAATAATCTTACTCACTACTTACATGTATCTATCTGGGAATGGGAGCTGCATTATCTATCGTCAAGAACACACGTACAGGGTTGTCTATATATTGCACCCCCTTGCCAATTCTCGTGTAGTGCGGGAACGGCTCAGTCAGCGTCATTAATATCTACTTTTTTTAATGCAAGAAAGAAGGAACCAAAAAGCTTGCATAAGTAAAAGAAAAAATAACTGTTAATCACTAGTTTTTATGTAAGTAAAAAAAATGGGAGAAATGGAGTTCCCCCGAGCTAAGCCCTGTATCGGACTATATAGCCCCGCTAGGGTTACAGGAGGGAGCTACCCCTCCCGGCACGGCAGCCCGGGCGAGGCTCGAACTTGCAATCCCCCGATCACAAGTCCAGCGCGCTACCACTGTGCTACCGCGCCCCCCCTTATACAAGTAAAGGTAATTTGTCATTGGCTGCTACATTTCAACACGTCCGGATAACCCATTCTCACGCCCACACCTGCAGACTGAGCCGTTCCCGCAACACACAAGAATTGGGAAGGTGGGTGCAATTTATGGACCACCCTATACATATGCAGACGGCCGCGTTCTTGTGGACTTGGGAGGCTCAAGCACTTCATATATATCTCTCTCTCTCTCTCTCTCTCTCTCTCTGGCACGTTCAGCGCTTCACCGCGATGACGAATTTTATGGCTCCCTCAGACGATTTTGTTCAGCACAGAAAAGACTCCTTGAAATGGTAAAGAGGGATTCCAAAAACCCCTTCAAACTGAGAGGTCTTTTCTAAGCTAAGGAAAATCGTCTGGAGATAGCAAGAATAAAATACAAAATCGTTGAGAAGAGGACCAAAAAACAAACGTCATAGTGTAAGGACTCCTTTACAAAATAAATCGCTAAGGAGGAGGTGCTAAGGTGCTCCCATGCCAGCGACAATACGACCCATACGAAGCAAGGGCTGGAATTCTCAATGGCTAGCACTTCTTCGTTACTAGCATTTATTTGTATCTGGGGCAGTAATGGAATACGTTGTTAGTTATTCTGTGGCGATTTTACAAAGACAAAAGTTAACATACAAGAAAATGTTAAGGTTCACCGTGTAAATCAAATCAGACATTTTAATCCTCTTCACTGCAGTGATGTATGATTTATTTCACTCCGCTACCTCCAGGCGATTTTATTAAGCTCAGCAAACTTTTCGAATGAGGGAAGAAAGGAAGCTATACCCCCGTCATGCAACTTGTCTCTTAAGCCCCGCCCCTCCTCACCCACCGTCCGTAAAGTGGAAGAAGAGGGGCGGAGCGTAAGGGAAAAGTTGCCAGACGGTGGGTATAGTTGCCGCTGCTTCTCACTAACCCCCTTCTCTATAAAGGATCTGCCCTCAGATGAATAAAATCGTTAGAGTAAAAACCAAGATAATGCATCAAGTGAGTCAAGAGAATGTCTGCTGAGTCAAGAGAATACCTCAGTTGAGTCAATGAGAATACATCAGCTGAATCATGAGAATACAACTGAGTAAAAAAAAAATAAGTCACGAAAACGAGCCAAGAGAATACGTCATCTGTGTCAATAGGTTAACATCATCATCAAATGTGCCCCAGTAACAAGTCACAACCTATTTTAATATCTAGTAATAAATCGTTAAGGAATGAGTGCTAGAAAGCCTCCCACGACGATAAGAATACGCTTTCAAGAACAACAGGCACTCAGGTTTTCCACGCTACTTTCCTAAGTTGCAGCCAAACTATCGTGCACAGTAAAAGTGAACTCTCTATCCAGTGTTCAGGTGCACTTTAGATAACGCGTAGCACTGTAAATCGCATGGAATCCTGTAAAGCATCATGGTTATCACCCTCTGAGTTTACAATCTTCTGTAGATATTGTGAGCATGACATAGACACAACCTAAAAATTTCTGACACTCACCAAGTCACTTTAAAGTATCTTACAATATTCCCGTCACACGCAAATATATTTCACCTTCCATTCTGCCCATCCCTGGATATATCAGTGAAGTTCAAGTAGGTTTCTATAGTAATGTCTTTTAATTTGCTTCCAGAGACCATAATACTATTCATCTGCTGCTCATCTGCTTGACTACTTTTCAAAGAAGCTTCGATGTACTTAATCACTTGATATCAGATGTACCAAAGTTGATATCATTATCCTTTTTAGCCAAAGTTCCTCACGCTAACTTTCCACAGAACTGAAAGAATCTGTTCCAACTACAGATAACTAATACATATCAATAACTCTATTGGTACTCTGACTACGGCTGCCATAACATGGGCAAGAGTTCCTGCCGACGTTGTGTTGTGTGGACAGCTGTTGAGGCTATTACAGCAGTTGCCAGGACAGCTTAAATGACATGAGTTTCCGGTCACTGAATGTTGCATGGACGGCCCTCGAGGATGTGGTGACAGTTGCAGGGACAGCGTAACTGACACAACAGTTTCTGCAGATTATGTGTTACTTGGGACGGCCCTTGAGCATATGGCGAGAGTTGCAGGAATGGTCTGAGTGATACTGATGTGTTGCATGAACGACCCTTGAAGATTACAACAACTGCCAGGACAGCCAAGTTGACACAAAGTTTCTGCAGATGATGTGTTGCATGGATGGCCCTCGAGCATGTGGCGGAAGTTGCGGGGATGACTTAAATGATGGCGATGTGTTGCGTGGACGGCCCTCGAGGACACGTCAGCAGTTGCAGGGACGGCTTACGTGACATTCTCGAGTATCCAGGGTACAAACAAGGAGATCCTGGTACACACGCCGGGAAGGTTCGCTTCGGCACATCCTATACCCCAAGAAATGATGCCCGCCAGGAAGTAGCGACCGTCTGCGCCTCGAACTTGCAGGGGACCACCAGAGTCGCCCTGCGAACATATTGGAGTGAGTCGTAAGATCATGGCAGAGTAAAAATAAAAGTACACAAAGAAGGCCGAGCAGAACAAGAATAAGAACCGGACGAATATGCAAAACCACCATATTATTATTATTATTATTACCATTATTATTATTATTATTATTATCATTATTAACAAATATGATATCATACCCTGCCCTTGAGAGTTTCTCGCTGGAGGTTGTAGTAAAGAAGAAAACAAGGAATGTTAAGACAGTGAAAAACTAAGTTGTAAAGTCTTGTCTTGCTGAAGGTGCTAGTGAAGAGGAGAAGGGAAAGCTAAGACGGTGAAAGGTTAAGGTATAAACACCACTGGAGGTGGTAGTAAGGAGAGAGAGAGAGAGAGAGAGAGAGAGAGAGAAACTAAGAGGGTGAAAAGCTAACTAATAAAGTCTCGCTGGAGGTCGCAGTAAGGGGGAAAATGGATAAACTACGACTGCGAGGAGCTATAAGGGCGATTTTTCCCACCTGGCAGGAGTCAATGCCGCCCTTCTCGTATCCGGCGCAAAGGAAGATCTCCGGGATGTGCTCTCGCCTTCCCCCCTTCAAGAACATATCCCGGCACTTGGCGTTGCTCACGATGGGAACCGAACCCTGTGGGGGCAGTTTACAGGTGAAGGAGGTTACCAATGTGGCGAAGAGGCTGCATTATTATTATTATTATTATTAATATTGTTGTTCTTCTTCTTCTTCTTATTCAGGATTATGGTGATGACGATGACGACGATGATGGTAATGGAGATAGTGATGATGATGATGATGATGATGATGGTGATAATGCCGATGATTAAGGGTGCAGAACACTATGAAGAAAAGTTTACAATTCTCACTCAATTACGATGGCTATTTTTTTTTTTTAACATCAAGGTCATGATGATGATGATGATGATTATAATGATGGTGATTAGATTATTAGCTGTTTCTCTACGATGACTCATAAACCTATTCTTGCTGCAAAGTTATATTCACCTTATGAGAGGCTTTTCGTGGGGGAGGGATAAGATACCGCCTTCATTAATCTCCTTCACTACAAGGACTTATTTTACTGTATGCAGGACACCATAGATCGGAGCTGCAGAAGACCACCTACGAATTACCACGGATCCAGATCACAGAGAGACTTAACTGAACACCTGCAGGATGGAGGTGGTCTGACTCAAACTCACTGCATATTGGGAGGCGAACGCGGCTACCCCTAAACCACCGTGGCTCTAAGTACAACACAAAGCACACCCTAACATAGCTAACCTTCTGCAGGACGGAGGGTAGGCGGCCGTGCTCCGACAGCCGGCCCCATCCCGTAACCGTGGCCGTCTCGCCGATGAGCAGGTCACTATTCCCAGGTAAGCAGATGGGCAGGATGTGTGGCAGGAACTCGAGTGGCTCCTCCATCTGCACCAGGGCAAGGTCGTACTCGTAGGTGAAGAAGTTGTACTTGGGGTGCACCGTCTTGCGCTTGACGGCTCGCTCCACGTACGGGTAGGGCTCTGACACGGACGAGAAGTCATACTCGCCTACGCGGATGCGGATTTGTGACGTCAGAAGGCTGAAAAAATAAAATAAAACAACAATCGGTCAAGACACACCAACGGCCATATGATGCAGCAGGACCGACAGAATGACGAAAAAAAAAAAAAAAGGAAAGTCATAAAATCATATAAAAAAAACACCACTACAGTACTATGATGCTACTGTCAATGAAAATAGTTTATTTACTCTTTCTTACACAGCCAGTAGGAAGCAATTTAGTGGCATGATTTTCACTGCTATTTCATCTGCTATAAACGCTGGTAAATTCACTCAACTCGGTAACAGTGATAATGAACCTTTAAAATATGTTCAGCTGTAAAATATCCACCTCAAAATCTATACGTTGTCAGCAATGTGAAGTTTACTCTCGAAAAAAAGGTCATAAAACTTGCAAAGCATTAGTAACCAAGCAATTAAAATTCATCACCGTTATAATATACATAATTTCAATTAATTATCAATCACTAACAACCAGTTAGACTTCTGTGTAAAATAACGACTGCTACATCAGTGCTTTTTACCCTATAATTTCTTACCTACTCTTGACCTGAAATATCCTTTGAAAACCAAATAATACGTTTTATCAGAGAGTGTAGGGAGAATAACTGTCCACTCCAATCTCTGTGCACTCAGAAATAAAAGTTCATCTTATATTTAATCTCTTCCACTTTTCATTTTCCTCTGCTGGTTAACATTCCTACACCTGAGAGAGAATTGGTTTGACTCTCTGTCCATTGATGATTTTCTTTGACATGATGCATCAGGGAGGAAATATATGGTCACGCAGTAAGCGTCAAAGAGATTAAGTGAAATTATGATTACGAGTTCTGTCCCTGCTTATGCGTGGAAGAAAGTGTGAGAGTGTGACCCTGCTGCCAAATGGTGGGTGTCAAGCCACGCTCCGCTTGCTTTTACTCTCAAATAAAGGGAAAGTACTGGAAGCAACAATATTTCACTTCATATGACTTTGCTGCAACATGTATTAAGAACTGGGCCCATTCCACAACTTGAATACTATGTCGTGGGTGCAAGAAATTCGACAGGCCTTACTTATGAGGTGGAAATTAGTGTTTTTCTTTACTAGAAAAAAAAAAAAAACGAACTATCGCTTACTTAATATCGTTCCGAGCTTTATTGAAAAACACTTTTGCCACACCGGGTACCGGAAGTTAAAATGTATTATGTTTCACAAGTATTACTCCTGAATTCTAGTTTCCCTTGCTGTTCTGTAACCAAACAAAAATATAATGAAAACAGCAATGATATATGTATTAATGATCACACAGTTAATACGTTAGGCGTACGGAAACTATCTTCAACAAAGGCGCTTTTCAGTAAAGATTGGAGAAACCATTCCAGCTCCCACATTAGACAGTTGTCACTCATACTGCAAATGATTCATGCCTACGAAATTACCGTATCACTATTTTCTGTAGCCTTCCTCTAAAAATAGGTTGTAATGAGAAGTGAAATACCTTCGTCTCCAGCAATATCTCATTAATTTAGACTAACAGTAACTAGAGCCGAACTGGGGATATATTGTTCCTTCAGTCTTCGGTTTTGTGGTTCCTTTACTTATACAACATTGGACAGCTTTAACCATTGCACGATACGCAGGAAAAACTGAAGACTTATCTTTCCTACACTCTAGTTTTTTGTTCACTGTATTTACCATTTATAACTCAACACTGCGCAACTTCAGACACTGTCTTTGAGTGTAACATAAACAACAGCGAGTGTCCTGTTACGGAAAATAATGGCCTATAATGTAATAAACATTAAAGCGAGTTTCCTAATGCGGCAATAAATGACCAATATTGTGGGAAGAATCAAAGTGCGTGTCCTGTTAAGGAAAACAAAACTAGGTTGAGTGTCCCATTATACAAACAAACAGTGTTAAAAAAAATAGTAAACTATTATTCAGTGAAGTAGCAAAAATTCGAGTGAAAGTCGCCTCAAGGAAGAAAAAATTTCATGAAATGTGTAGTGAGAGTCGAGTAAAAACAAGAGCAGAAATATCATTAAAAAGGGAAATAAAAGAGTATAGACTAATAAGAGTCATATTGCGGGCACAGCACCAGCGTACTACTCACTCATCAACACAATGTCCAGCCGTGGCCGCCCATCTGTCATTAAGCAGCGCCCCGCCACACCGATGAGTCGACGAGAACCCGAAGAAGCTGTAGGGGATAGATACAAATTGATAGACTGATTGACTGATAAGGAGGATAGGTGTTGGGATGATTGGTAGGTGAGTACGTAGGCTGCTGGGTTGATAGGTAGGTGGGCAGGTGTTTGTACTGGTAGATTGGTAAATAGATACACAAAGATTGATTGATGGAGAGTTTTCTTGAAGGACAGCCAATTTTACCACCTTAGCCTAACCTAACCTGACCTAACCTCATGTAACCTAACCTAACCTAACCTGATCTAACCTCATGTAACCTAGCCTAACCTAACCTAATCAATCTTAGCCTAGCCTAGCCTAACCAAACCTGAAGGTGATGTAGAGGAGCGTTTTCAAGAAGGTAAGAAACACAGGCAAGGAATATTACACACAAATTAAGCTTCCACACCTAGTAAGTTTAATGATAGGTGTATGAGTGAAGGTAAAAAAAAACACAGGCAAGGAATATTACACACACATATTAAGCTTCCACACCTAGTAAGCTTATTGATAGGTGTATGAGTGAAGGTAAGAAACATAAGCAAGTAATAATATACACAGGTGAAGTTCATTAAGATTCTGCACACACCTGGTCCGCCTTACAGACACCTGCCACGGCCACTCCCCGAACTTTGCATTGGTCCCGTTCACGATCCTCCCCTCTGGCTGCATCATCATGGTTGGTACACCGCACTCTGCAGTTGCAAAAGGTCATTCTAAGGAGCTATGGTTGCAGTTATTACTATTACTACTACTACTACTACTATTATTATTATTATTATTATTATTACCAGCAGCAATTTATCTCAACATCAACATTATCACCATCTTCATCACACACACACACACACACACACACACACACACACACACACACACACACACACACACACACACACACAAAGCATCAAAATAACGCTTTCCCATTTTTTAAACTCTACTGGCCATCAAAACTTTAAACGCACAGCTGGACACGCCCACCAAGATATATAATTCAAGTTAATTATATTTCTAGAAGGAAAGATTTAAGAGTAAGGCTCACTTTTCACGGTTTTCTTTCTTTTTTATTTATTTATTTGTTTTGTCTGGCCTTCAGTAAGATTCGATTTCTGATGGAAGCATTCTTAGTGACACATAAAACTTGCTGCAAATTTTCTTAGCAAATTAGTGACGGTTATTCACCTTAATTTCCTCTTTTGAGTTATTTATATATTTCTAGTAATTCAGGATAGTAAAAAGATGTAATGGGCAAAATAAATCACTCAGAAGAAGGTGCTGCGATACTTCCGAGGCGACTGGAAATTCGGCTGTAATACTCACGGTGTTTGGTGTGGTTGCTACTGACGACGGGACCAGAGGGCGGAGGGGCTGTTGTGGTAGTTGTGGTGGTTGTGGTGGTTGTAGTGGTTGTAGTGGTAGTTGTGGTTGGTTTGGGAGTAGTCGTAGTAGTTGTTGTGGTAGTAGTTGTAGGCCTGGGAGTGGTAGTAGTGGTGGAGGTGGTTGTGGATGGTGTGGTCCTAGTGGCGGGAGGGGATGGTCTGGTTGGTCTTGGTCTGGGGGGCTGGGTGGTTGAGGCCCACCAGGGTACCACGCTGGGACGAGTTGGTCTGGGAGAAGAGGGCTTAAGGTTACTGCCTATCGACTACACGAGAATCAGTGAGGCAGAGAACTAATGTTTTACAGAAAAGGGAAAACAGATATTCATACTGGAAACTTAACACTCACTTGGTAGGTTTGGGGGGTCGGGTGGGTCTCGTGGGCGGCCTTGGCGGGATGATGGGAGTGTTGTGGGTGGCTGGGTGGGGCGGGGAGGTGGCGGGGCGAAGAAGGGGTGTGGTGGGGCGGGGGGATGTGGCAGGGGGGAGGCGAGACCACACGGAGCTGGACATGAGGGTGCTGGTAGGCGGCGGTCTGATGGTGATGGGTCTGGAGGTAATGGGTATGGAGCTAATGGGTCTGGTTGTGATGGGTCTGGAGGTGATGAAGGAACCACTGATGGAGGCCACAGGGGGACGTCCAAGGGGCCTCAGTGTGGTGCTGCTGGAGTCGTCAGGCAGCGGTAGACTAGAATTTTTGGTCGTGATACCCGGGGCCACCTGCTGACCGAGACCCGTGGAGTCGGGGGAGAGGTCGTTGTCGTTCTGGTCGTGGGTACAACACGATCCGAACATGAATCCGTCCATGCACATGCCAGCGTGATGGCCGTCACTCTTAATGCACTCCCACACGAACATGCACACACCCTCCCTCCCGCTCACGAAACAAGGCTTGGGCATCAGCTTGTTGTACGAATCTGGAAGCGGAAACAACACGTATTAGAAGCCAAGGTTTCACACAAACAGTTCACCAAGGGAAGGAACACTCTCAGGCACCAATATAGGTCAGGGAGGCTTTTAGGAGCGTAGGGTGAGGAATCTATGTGGAAACAATATCATTTGAATAGGCAGTGTCTATCGGAGAAATATCTTATCAGTTTATCTCTCTCTCACACACACACACACACACACACACACACACACACACACACACACACACACACACACACACACACAGTAAGGGGTGCTGCTGTGAACAAGTGATAAAGCAAGAGAAGTACCTCGGCTGGGACTGAATTCTTGTCCACTCAGCACCAGTCAGGGAGGACAAACCATCCAGTTCCAAGTTTTAATTTTACCTCAGTCACTGGCCAGAAGAAGCACTGTCTCCCTCTGTCTACATTTCCTACTTCCTATGATCTCCAGTCTTTCAAACTCAGTGTGTCCAGGCATCTCGAAATGGACAGATCTTGAACTTGGCTCTCTGTTATCTTGTTTTTGTTTTTTCTTGGAGGGAACAATTTTCGGGTTCCTGGCCCTTGGTTACTTTTTCCTTGCATTAAAAAAAAAAAAAAATACGGCTGTCTAAACCCCAGGCAAGGAGGGAAACAACACTATCTATGTTTTCCATATTGTAAAAGTTGATTAAAGGGGTGGAAAATCCCTCCCCCACACTTGCCCAGTTTCCAACAACATGAAGGGAGGGAAACCTGCTTCTCGGCGTAACCTGTCAAGTTGGCGGGCACCAGAAACATGTAAATAAGTTAGTTGTGGCATATGATCTGATAATGACTGGTTGTTGTTAGGGCCGCATGATGGGTAAATACATGTTATATTATCTGCCTTAACAGGTTTGGGGGTGTAAGGGGCAGTTTGCAGCTCCGTTTGGTCAATGAAAGTAGTCACGCATGTTTTCACTTTCTCTCCTTCAAAGATTTCCCTTCTTGCTTTTTGACGATATGTTTCAGATTATATTTACCCCCCAAAAAAATAAAATAAAAATAAAATAGATATATAAGGGAATGAATGAATGAATGGATGAATGAATACATAAATGAATAAATACCTTTGGAGAGTAAAAACGATTCAGTACGTAATTAGCAGGTGAGCTGAAAAACACCTGAACTGATATCAATATGAGGCGTCCAGTATCTTAGAAAGTCCGGCCGAGTGTGTGTGTGTGTATGTGTGTGTGTGTGTGTGTGTGTGTGTGTGTGTGTGTGTGTGTGTGTGTGTGCTTTCCACCAGATAACTCCTTATTTACGAGGTGACAGGAGAGAGTTGGAGAAGGAAAAGGTCTTTATACTCGTAAATCTTTTCACGGCATTCTGATCCACCACAAGGTATTGTAGTCTACCCACTTCAACTTGGCTTAAAACTGCCTCTCTCTCTCTCTCTCTCTCTCACCCTGATGTGGGAAAGTCTGGATGAAGATGATAAATTTTTGATTATTGTCTGAAGGTGTGCATCTATCTACCTACATACCAACCTATCTATCCACCCATCTATCTATCTATCTATCTATTAAGTTACCATATGAGTATCTTCATCTATCTTTTGCATATCGTTAGGTTAGTATCTTTATTTATTTCTTGCTCACTGTTAGAAAGTATGCATTTTTTTTTTCATATTATTGGAAAGTGCATACAATTATTTTTATTTTCATTATTATTACTTTTTCTTTTTGTGTGCATATTGTAAGATGGCGTCCAAGATCACCTGGCGTAAAGGAAAATGTCACGAAAAATTATACGAAGGTTTCTCTGATATTTTGAAAACTGAATATTGGCCCTGAGAACACGGAAGAAACCATGGGAGTTCCTGGCAATCTCAATTTTTTCTCTGGTCAGCACTTTGATCGAGAGAGAAAGAGAGAGAGAGAGAGAGAGAGAGAGAGAGAGAGAGAGATTTCAGTATATATCGTGGCAAATTGCAATACTGTCTTGTACGTTATTTTTGCAAACTCTGTCGAAAGTAAATGGGCACAAACACAACAACAACAAACAACAAACACAACAACAACAACAATAATAATAATAATAATCTCTCTCTCTCTCTCTCTCTCTCGCCAAACGCCTTAATTCCGTAAGGGATAGCCACAAACAAATAGCCTCCACGTCGCCCTGTCCTCTAACACTGGAATGCCCTACCTCCAGCTCACACCTTCTCTTTTATGTAATCTTCATCTCTCCATCTCATTCTTGGTCTCCCCTTCCTCCAACCCCCACACCTCACTCACATACTCTCTTTTAAGTCTCTCATTCTCCACCCCTCCATCTCATCCTTGGTCTCCCCTTCCTCCAAATCCTACACCTCACTCACATACACTTTTCTAGGTAGTCTTTCATCCTTCATCCTCCCCACATACGAGAGGACGTGGGGAGAAAAATAACATGCAAAATATCGACATAAAACTAGCAAGGATGAGACGGTGGGGAGATTCCTGAACCAACAAAATCACGCGCCTTGGTATCCCCTGAGCACATCTGTTGCCTTATGACTCTACGTTTTTCTGCTCCAGATAATTCACTGCTTGCATAGGGGCACTCCTGGCAAACACCTGATGGCCTGATGCAGTTTTCCTTCCTGTATTTTTCCAGACTTCACCCGTAACTCCTTCACAGAGAGAGTTGCACCTTTGAAGAAAATCCCCTCTCTCTCTCTCTCTCTCTCTCTCTCTCTCTCTCTCTCTTAATGCAAGAAAGAAGGAACCAAGGGCCAGGAGCCCGCAAACTGTTCCCTCCAAGAAAAAACAAAAACAACAGTGAGTCAAATTCAAGATCCGCTCATTTCGAGATGCCTGGACACACTGCGTTTGAAAGACTGGAGATCACAGGCAGTAGGAAATACAGAGGGAGACAGTTCCAGAGTTGACTTGTTGCATACACTTGGTTTACCTTAACTTGACCCAGATTTTCGTTCTTTTGTAGCTTACTGAACGTAATTCAGTGGTAAAAAAAAAAAATAATAATAATACGGCTCTACACGTACATCCTCTCCATATCGCTTCTTCATGATTAGTTTCCACCAGGGTGCCAAACCTCCTCATAATTCCTTGCACCTCGAAGTGGGAAGGACCCTGATTCGATCCTGGCAGGGTGCTGTCTTCCGCAAGAGGATGCCTGCAGGACGGCCCCTCAGAGACAGTTGCTTACTTGTGGTCGATGGATCTGCTCGACCAGACGGACCAAGCTCAAGCAACAACAACAGCAATAGTTAGTTTTAGGACCTGATACTGTCATCTCTCCATCTTAAAAGCCGAGTTGTAACAATAAACAGATTAACACTACAATTTGGTGCTATACTCGTTTTACTCAAACCTGGCCTAAAATTGCCATCTCAGGATCATACATGCTCATCAGTAACAAGAGAATAACACAAGAATACGATGCTGGTCACGAAGAATGTCTATGGAAAGGATATATAGCTGTAGCATTATTTTGCCACTGAGCTACGTGAAACAAGCAGCAAAAGGACGAAAAAATGGATCAGGTTATGGTGAAAGAACTATAGCCATGAAGAAGTGCTATGGAGAAGCTGAAGAACGCGGCATTGTCTTTCCCTGCCACTAAGGTATGTAAAAAAAAAACCTGTAAAAAGGTGAAAATCTGGGCCAACTCTCCATAAAGAGAACTTATAACAGGTAAAGTGTTTAGTCACCTCTTTCTGTGTGTCTACCTGTCCGCTCACTAACATATAAAAACCTTTGACCTACAAGACTAATTTTCCGGGCTGTTAACCATACCTAGGTAGTTAAAGTATGAAGGGTATGGGAATCTCGAATGAAGAAAGGTGTCCAGTCTACCCTATGCGTGGAGATGATTTTTTTTTTTTTCTCTCCCTCTCTGGGGTATTCTTGCTAATTACGCCTGCGGGCCCTGTAGCACGGCGGCTGTATTGTTTCGCTCGGTGTGTGTGTGTGTGTGTGTGTGTGTGTGTGTGTGTGTGTGTGTGTAAGTAGTGGGTGGTACTTTATTCCCATTGATTTTGTGTGGCAATAATCCGAATGTCAAGTAGCGTCCGCCTTCGTCATAATAAGTCGCAAAGGACCTGGCGCTAAGGAACCACCTACCATCCCATCTCCCCGTGTTTACCCCCTCCACTCCACCGTGTGCCTCGCCTGCTCTGAATATTAATGGTGTCACGCTGGCCGCCCCCCACACCACTCACCTTCATAACACCAGCGTCTGTGATTACCCAACCACCTCCTCAAACTCTCCCATTGTTCCCCATTATTGTTCACTGGATGAGGCATGTGTGTCGGCGTTAATTCACTCAGCCTTGTGTTCTTCCTTTTCTTATTCGTACCAACTCAAGGCAATTTTACTCAGTTAAGGAAAGTATCTCGACTTTAGTGAGTTGATGTTGGCTATATTCATCCTCTCCAGTTCAAGAAATTAATAAAAAATAAAATAAATCTTTCCTAAACAGAACAGAATAGTTTAAAGAGGAAAAAAAAGAATGCATACGACGTCCTCAGGCTGAAGGGGTTAATGATACCGCTTGTCAGGCTAACCTCACGCTTCTTAACCCTTTAATAATCGGAACAACTCTAGTATACTGCTCCAGCTAACGTAAGGCGATTTTAGACATTTTAGAGTGAGTCATAGGAGCTCTCTCGGTCGGAACAAGTCTAGTTATTTATTGAAGAGTGAGATACACGAGCCATTACCCCTCTCTTCGTTGGACGATGTCTCATTTTTGATAACCCCTTCAGTACGGTGACGTAGATGGAAATGGGTGAAATGAAATAATGTGGAATGAGTGAAATGATGAGTGAAATGATGCGTGACGAGGAATGAAAAGCTGAGTTAAATGATCAGTGAAATGTGTGCAATGAGTGAAATGATAAATTATTTGAAATTGTCACAAAACAGCATGATGCTAAATTACCTTTATGTGTTTACCTATGCCTATTTCTGGATCCTGTCCACTCCAAACATGATAGTGGGAAATAGGAAGATGATGATGATGATGATGATGATGATGATGATGATGGAAAAGAAGTTGCTGGTACTGATGATGATGATGACAATGATGATGATAAAGATAATGATGATGATGATGATTGTCATGATGGAAAAGAAGTTGCTGCTGCTGCTGCTGCTGATGATGATGATGATAATGATGATGATAAAGATGATAATAATAATGATGATGACGATAATAAGGATGATAATGATGATGCTCTCTCAGTTTCTGAATGCTGTCCACCCCAAGTTTATAGTGGAAATAAGCAAAATCTATATCTCACTCCTTTATTCCGAAAACTCTTAAATATAACAGCAAGGAGATTTAAAAATTAATATAAAAAGGGAATCCACGGGCTGAAGGGGTTAACAGTGACACAAAGGGAAAAATAGTGGGAGGGGAAACCTTTGTCTTGAAGTGCTGTGTTATTTCCTTTACAACGGGACTCTCAAGTTGTTGTGTATGGGGTGAGGTAAAAAGTGTAAATGCATCCGGAGAGAGAGAGAGAGAGAGAGAAACATCTACTATATCTATATATACTGTGTGTGTGTGTGTGTGTGTGTGTGTGTGTGTGTGTGTGTGTGTGTGTGTGTGTGTGTGTGTGTGTGTGTGTGTGTGTGTGTGTGTAATAGACAGAAAGGAGTTTAAACAAATATAAAAAAGGAGATTAACCACTTCAAGAGATCCATTCTGTTGATTTATACTTTTCGCCTCTACGTTTTTTTTTTTTTTTTTCCCCCAATTCGACACGGGATTCACGGGGCTAAATATTCTTTCCCTGTGTCATTTGCAAGTTTTTGGTGTGAGCTGGGGGAAGGGCAATGAAATGGCGGGAGACAGGGCGACATGGAGGCTATTTGTTTATGGCCACCCCTTACCGGATTAAGGCGTCTGGCAATAGACAGATAGGCAGATAGAGTCCCAGGCGATCGTAGTCAATTGAGAGTGAGTCATAGAAGCTAGGGTGCCAAGAATTTTAACCATTACCTCTCTCATGATCGGGAAAACTCTAGCTGACAGATTACATTAATTTTCGAATGAGTTATACGAGCCTGAGAAAGTAAAGGTGCAAACTAGAAAATAAATCGCCTGGGAAGAGATGTTGCGAAATCTATACCAGAGAAGATAGGCCGCAAGGGAAGACAGTTGACATTTTCGGTATTATTTCACTTCCGCCCCATAATTATTCTGGACATGAGGCTGCGTTTAGGTTTCGACTAATTTGAGAAGGAAATTTTAAGAGGAAAAGTTATCTGAATTGATGAAACTGGAGGAATACTTAAAAATAATAGAGGATGATTAGGTGACGAAAATGAATTGACTGAAATCGGGTAAAGTTTCAGGTTGACTTTAACGATTTTGGAAAAGAGGCAATAAATCGGTTATATATCGGTTATTATGGATTTGCGAAGGAGGTGTTCTAAGTAAAAGTTGTTTGAATTGATGACACAAAATCGTAGAAATCATCAAAATAATCGATGGGAATTATGGATAGAAATTGAAATATAACCGCTTTCTCTTCCTCTACCGTCTATGAAGTCAAGGTTCGGTTGAGGAAGCTCCCTAGCACCTTTTCCTTGCGATTTATTTTTGGATACGGCCGGGTGATATAATTTTTGTACGTTATTTATAAAGGATGATATTGAAATAATTTAACACAGATAAAGTAAGAATTCAAACTCACACCCGTCTCTCTCACACACAAAGTTTCCACTCGTCTCAATATCTACACAGTAAGGGGCGATATGCAAAATAAATCGCACAGGAGGAGGTGCTAGGGAGCTTCCTCGATCGACGTGAATGCCGGGCAAGGATGTTTACTCCGTTTTACACCGCGTAACGCACAGACAGATTTCTATTTACACGTCCGCCGCTGAGCAGGATGAACGGGGGCGGCCACGCGAGAAGGCTGCAAGTGTTTTCCGTTTTTTTCTGCATAATTTTGTTGATGTATGAATCTTTGTGTGTGTGTGTGTGTGTGTGTGTGTGTGTGTGTGTGTGTGTGTGAGAGAGAGAGAGAGAGAGAGAGAGAGAGAGAGAGAGAGAGAGAGAGAGAGAGAAAGAGTGTTTCCAGCCCAGAATGGCCCCGGCACCAGGTAATCTCACTTCATCTCCATGTATTGTGGTAACGGCCTCACCTCCCTGCCCTGGCCAGGTCACACTACCGACTCTTCATAACAAGGATGGAGTTCTCATGGACCTAGTAGCCTCCCTAGTCTCTCTCTCTCTCTCTCAACTGCTTAGTATAAAAGATATTTCCAGCGCTTAATAAAATTGCTTAGAGGTTTCAAAAATAAATTCTAAGCAACATCATCGGACTGAAGGGGTTAAGGATGTGTGTGTGTGTGTGTGTGTGTGTGTGTGTGTGTGTGTGTGTGTGTGTGTGTGTGTGTGTGTGTGTGTGTGTGTGTGAGGGAGCCTCCTTGGACCATGAGAAATCTGCCTTTTAATTCCTGAGCAACAGTTTCTCAGCGGGACCTCTCAAGTGGCCCTGCAAGTACACACAGCCACCTGCACACACACACACACACATACACACACATCTTTTTCGCATGCACACAAATACCACCAACTGCATCCACATATACACTCTCACACACATCTACACAGAAGTTCTCTCTCTCTCTCTCTCTCTCTCACACACACACACACACACACACACACATACAGTACTCACACGCTTTACCTTTAATTTTCATTCATCAGTTTTATGCTGTATCCTCTCTGATGTCTTATTTCTTTCACACTCTCCATGTTCATAGCTTTCCCTTACTTATTAAACTCTCTTCCTTATCTTATGTCTTCAGTTTTTCGTTTATCCTTTAGCTGGGTTATTCTTGGCTAATTTATCGACTTCCATATAACTGAGTGGAGACCTGCTATATTTTGTTAAGTTTTTCGTTCTGTATTTCTTTCTCTTCTTCTTCTTCATCATCAACATCATCATTATCATCATCTTTTTTTTTTTTTCTTCTTCTTCCTTTCTTTCCTTCCTTCTTCCAAACACATTTCATTGCAGTACCAATCCTAAGTTGGCAGACAAAAGGCTACGATGATGATGATGATGATGATGACGATGATACTGATGATAATGACAACTACATAGCTACGATGATGATGATGATGATGATGATGATGATGATGATGATGATGATATAACACAAAGGCAATACTTACAATAGGAGTGAGTGTCGATGGCTCTTGCTTGAGGTCTTAGTGCTGATAGATGGGGTGGGAGATCAGCACGCCCCAGCACCACCAGCACTGCAGTCACCACACCCACACACGCCCACACCGCTACACCTGAGGACAGACACATGTAAGTATAGCACACACACACACACACACACACACACACACACACACACACACACACACACACACACACGCACGCACGCGCGCGCGCGATATAAACATGGACAGACACACATGACGTAAAATAAGAAAGCGAAACGGGTACCCTTCTTTATCATGTATTCCACGTAGAGCGCATGGCACTCACCTGGAGAGGGGGGGGGGGATTGGTTACATGGAGCGCTTCTTAATCGGGTGGAATGAGAGTCTTCGTCTAATCAACTCTCCTTTCCCTACCTACTCCTTTCTGACTCTCTTTTGTTCGCCGCAGTGTTGCATCACCTTCTTTTCTATCACTGTTATTCTGGTCACTGCTCTTCGGTACTATCTACTTGTACTTTTCCCCGTTATATTGTGGACGCAGCCCCCGTCTAGTTACACGATTTCACTACTTTCCTGCCCAACTCATTAATGCAAGATGCAACTGGCACTCTCACTTTTTCACATTCGCAACCGGTTAATTCTGGAACTGTCTTCCTCAGTCTGCTTTTCCCACTGCCTAAGATCTCCTGGCATCTTGAAATGAACGAATCTTAAATTTGCTTTTTCTTCAGGCTGGCAGGCTCTAAGTCTTGTATTCTTTTTTTTTTTCCTTAAAAATGGAACTCATCATTATTTCCGACGCATTGCTTCCTACTGGGAACGCCCCGAAAGAGGATGACATAAAACTGCCTCCAGGTAACTTTATCCTCACCTTCCCCTCTCAGTCCCTGTAACACTCCTCCTCCTCCATCTCTCACACCAATATACAGATCAACTCTCTTCCTCCATATCAATTAAGGTTTGCTTTTTTCAGCCTTACCCTCAGTATCACTTCGAAAAACTCTCTTTGGCAATCTATATATGCACATTCTTTTATATATGTCCAAACCACCATACCACCTCAGTGTTATTTTTTCTGTTTTATAAGCCAGTAATTTCACAGGTGTGGTAATTATACTTTCTACGCCTCGTGGGTTAGGTTAGGTTAGGTTGGTTAGGTTAGGTTAGGGTAGGGTAGATTAGGTTATGGTAAGGTAGAGAAGGGTAGGGCAAGGGAAGCTAGGCTAGGTTAGGTTTAGGAAGGGTACGATAGGGTAGGGTAAGGTACAGTGGAGTGGGGTAGGATAAGGCAGAGTGGATTAGGGTATGGTATGGTAGGGTAGGATAGGGTAGGATTGGGCAGGTTATGTTAGGTTAGGATTGGGTAAGGTATGGTACGTTGGGGTAAGATATATTAAAGTTAGGGTAGGGTAGGGTAGGGTAGGGAAGGGTGGGGATGGACAGGGGGCGATTGACGGTGTATCTAGGCCGACAAAAGAAACTACACTGTCCACAAACTTCCGGTCTACGACATTGCCTCTGCTTCCTGTGTGTGTGTGTGTGTGTGTGTGTGTGTGTGTGTGTGTGTGTGTGTGTGTGTGTGTGTTATCTTTTAAGTAGCTGGGGCATAAACACAAAGATCTTAATTATCGGTCAACACGACAGCTGAGACAAATTTCTTAACCTGTCTGCTGCGGTGGCCAAGGGGTTAAGACTGCTACCTCTGGAACCTCTTGATAATAATTCAGTTTAATTCATTACTACCTGATGAAGTAAATATGGCAGAGGCGGGGTATTTCAAGAGGTCAAGGGGTGGGGGCGGTCAAGGGGTGGGGGCGTGGGAGGGAATTCTAAAATCTGGACCATTGAGATTCGCGACAATGTGCCAGTAGGCGAAGGGAAGTACAGTCAGGTCCCTAATTGAACTGCTAGGCGAACACGGATGAGGGAAAGCAAATTTCGTCCAACAGTCTGATCGGCAGAATAAAAAAATCTTTAAGGAGGGCAAGGGAGCCAGGAAGGAGGAAGGGGGTAAGGGGCGGAGGGAGGGGGTCAGGAAGAGTGAAGGTTCGTGTTGGGGGTGGGGGTGTGGGGGTGGGGGTGGGGGTGAGGAAGTAGGTTAAGCCAGCTGGACCTCTCTCTGGATGTGTTATGCTTCAGTTCTCATGCAGTCTCCTAAAAAAATAGTAGTAGTAGTAATAGTAGTAGTAGTAGTAGTGGTGGTGGTGGTGGTGGTGGTGGTGGTGGTGGTGGTGGTGGTGGTGGTGGTGGTAGTAGTAGTAGTAGTAGTAGTAGTAGTAGTAGTAGTAGTAGTAGTAATAATAATAATAATAATAATAATAATAATAATAATAATAATAATAATAATCTGCTCAAAATCCCAGCCTTCATTATTCACTCCTAGCTGAATAAAATCGTCTGGAGTCAGCCGGGATAAATTACGGTACCTGAGCTGTCCTGGCCATGGGGGGGGGGACTGATAGCCACGGGGGGGTTGATGATTCCTGTATTGCCACTCTCAGGCTCCTATAACCCATCCTCAGCTGAAGGAAATCGTTTGAGTTACGTAAAATAAAACACGAGAAAAAAACACGACCATGAGTGTTTTAGATGCTTATCAAAATTCAATAGGCGATTTTTTTAATTATATTCTTGATACCTGGGTGAATTTATTTTGGGGTTAATTCTCGAGGAAGGGCAGCTTGAAGGCGGAGAGAAGGATGGATGGATGGATGGAGAGAGAGAGAGAGAGAGAGAGAGAGAGAGAGAGAGAGAGAGAGAATTATTCACCTAGCTTTCTTTCTCCACACCTGTCAGTAGTCATCAAAATTTAAAAATAATCCAAGTTCGAGGTTGTCCAAAAATTAGCCAATTATTTTTATTAATTAAAATCCGGAATTGGCCAAGGTATTAACCAAAATTTATTAGTAACCAAAGTCCAATATTAACCAAAGTATTAACCACAGTCCAATTGTCATAAAAGACTTTGTGGTTCCTTTGTGGTTGAGTTATATATATATATATATATATATATATATATATATATATATATATATATATATATATATATATATATATTAGACTTGTAGACGAGCGGTTTTTATATCTTGGAGTAGCTTCCCATTTGTCATGTAGTGACAGGAGAGGTAAAGAATAGTATGGGATTATTTTTATTTGTCTTGGAAATATTAACAAGTCTCTCACACAGAGCGGAGTATAGAGTCCCAGGCTCGCATAGGGCTGTCTATCTATCTATTTATCTATCTATCTATTATGATTTGTAATTATAATACACAATATTAACCATAGTATTAACCACAGTCCAATATTAACCATAGTATTAACCACAGTCCAATATTAACCACAGTTCAATATTAACCACAGTCCAGTATTAACCACAGCATTAACCACAGTCCAGTATTAACCACAGTATTAACCACAGTCCAGTATTAACCACAATATTAACCACAGTCCAATATTAACCACAATAACTCAATTTTAACCCCTTCACTACGCTGTCGTTGTTTTGCTTATATTCCTCATACTTCCAAAGAACTTAATTTTGATCAGTAAAGACATCTAAGTAGAAGGTTCAGGTGCTGCCTCTCCTAACCCCTTCACTTCTAGGCGTCTGTTTTAAAAGATGAAGAAAATCGTCTGGAGATACATTGAACGTCTGAAAATTTACCCCCATCGGACTGAAGAGGTTAACCAAGGCCTAAGTACTCGTCAAATTTATCCATGAAAATTTCTCACTCTTCGAAACTAAAAATTTTTGTCTATCTATCTATCTATTGCCAGACGCCTTAATCCCTCAAACGGGATGGCCACAAACAAATCGCCTCCACGTCACCCTGTCCCCCGTCATTTCACTGCCCTGCTCCCAATTCACACCCCTCTCTGTCATATACCCCTCCACTCCATCCCTCCATCTCATCCTTGGCTTTCTCCTCCCTCTCTCCCCCTCCACCTCACTCACATACACTCTCCTCGTCAGTCTCTCACTTTCCATCCTCTCCACATGGCCAAAATCAGCATAACCCTTGACTTCTTCGTATGCTGAAAAAAATCGTCTAGAGGCAGCAAGACACGAAAAAAATATCATGGCACTAAGTATAAATTCGTCAGATCTTAATATTGGCCAAAATTCAGTATTCGTGAAAGTTAAAACTGAGTGAAAATGGCAAACGTGTGGGTGACGGGGAGGGGGGAGGTAGAAGTGGGGGGAGGAAGAAGGGAGGAAGGGGAGGGGAGGAGGGGAAAGGGAGGGAAAGAGAGGGAGGGGGGAAAACTGGGAGGGGACGCGACAGATGTGTGTCACTCTCACCACTGTCGCCGCGCCTCGACACACACACACACACACACACACACACACACACACACACACACACACACAAGCAAGCGAAAGACTGTGACGAATGGTGTTTGAGAGAGAGAGAGAGAGAGAGAGAGAGAGAGAGAGAGAGAGAGAGAGAGAGAGAGAGAGGAGCAAAGCAGTGCAGGCTAAATTTCTGCATTCCTCTTCAACGATGCACTAAATAAGGCAATCCATCTGAATCAACAGCAGCTGCATCAATAAGGAAAAATTTAATAACATTCCCCATCCACTCCTTCACTACGGTTACCTTTTTCTTTATATAATTTAATTTTCTTTGAGACGATAATCATTTCATTAGCAAACTCATCTCTTTGTAACCACACACGTCACGCGAGATAACTTGTGGCTTTCTCGACTTACGCTCCTCTCTCTCTCTCTCTCTCTCCTTTGGATATATTAAAACCTGATACTCTGGCCCGTCTACACAGAAGGGGCCGTAAGATCTGCTATGTCTGTGCAGTGTGTGTGTGTGTGTGTGTGTGTGTGTGTGTGTGTGTGTGTGTGTGTGTGTGTGTGTGTGTGTGTGTCTCTCTCTCTCTCTCTCTCTCTCAGGCATTCCCAACTGGAGCAGAAAAAAATCCATTTACATTTAATGACTCAAAAATTGTGCTTCTTCATCTCTCCACCTGAGAATATTTATTTTTTTCCTTGAACCAAGTACAGCTACAGACAAAAGTTCTCCTCATATTTCACCACCACTGATTCTCACTTTCCTCTTCTGGCTGATATTGTTAAGCTCAGAGGGGCTTGGTACGTTTCTCTGTCCATGGATAGTTTGCAGAGGAAAAAGACGGTCATGCCCTAAGTGTGAAGCAGACGAGGTGGAATAGAAAACCAATTTTTGCATCCGACTGTAAAAATAATTCTGGCTTTTCTTCGTCTTCTTTTGATATTCTCGACTTCGTTGTTGTTTTTTTTTTTTTTTTTTTTTTTTGGTGCATGACCTGAGGCTGAGATTTCACAATAATCTTCTTGTAAGTTTGAGATATTAATTCATCTTGGCCGAGCTTCTAAATGGTGTGTGTGTGTGTGTGTGTGTGTGTGTGTGTGTGTGTGTGTGTGTGTGTGTGTGTGTGTGTGTGTGTGTACGCCCCTTGTGACCCCCCCTATTGTGACCCGCCGTGGTGTGACCCTCCCGACACACAACCCTTCCAGTTCTCACGTCTCCGTCCCACTGACTGGCACCACAAGGCCGGAGAGTACTGTGCCTGTCTCTGCCTCACCCCCTCTGCCTGAGACACACATATACGATTGATTCTGTCTTAACTATATGATGTTGTAAAAAAGTCTGTACAGAGAGAGAGAGAGAGAGAGAGAGAGAGAGAGAGAGAGAGAGAGAGAGAGAGAGAGGATATGTTTCTCTGTTCCTAAGATTTTCTCTGATTTTGATACGGAAGGGAAACAACTAACACACCATAAAAGAGAAAAATTGGAGGGTAATTCTGTCCCTCGAATCAGCCCTCCATTTTGTGCAGGTTCTAATACGCAAACTTATGAACACTTCCTTTTTATAACTAATTTTTATTCATTTATTTATCTATTTATTTACGTCGGGAGGGATGTAAAACTGAGCAAGGGAGGTCCCAGTCAAGAGGCTTAAGTTGTCGAGTTTATCAGATACTTACCGATCCTTAAGTAACACCATCGTCTAAACTACTTTTAATATGCAGTTTGGGGCCATTCGTATAGATGCATCATGACTTAAGGTGTGTAATTAAGCCTTCAATTAAAAGTGGAATGGATGCTTCAATTTGTTCATAATTTCTAAAGCACGTAACGATCATGGACGGCGTTCAATTTTCTATAAAGCCGCTGACTGCACTATAATGTGGGATGCAGGCTAATTCCTAACAGCTATAAGGGCTCCATAAACAAACGTTAAAAATTAGGGGCATCCATTCCACCTCTCGATTTAAGGACGAGGCATATGACCCCTTAAAATCGTACCTGCCTCCATATCCCACACAAAGTACCATCCACTGTACCATGGCCTCGTGGACTCACCTGTACCTGTCTGTACCTCACCTTTATAGACCAGGTTTCCCCACCACTACCAGGCTGCCACGTGCACTGTCACCCTGCACGCTGACCTACTCATGTGTGCACAATGGATCAACACACGCACTGCTCTTCCCTCTATTGTGCAACGTGAATTACAACTTGAACTTTTGTAAGCGAAATGGATGAGGACATTCCAGTACACCTGTGATCATTTGGAACCAATACTTAGCTCTGGTCACACACACACACACTAAGATGTATGAAATGAGTTCTAATGTGGGAGTGTGTGAGCGTGTGTGAGGTGAGGGGTTAGGGAGTGAGGGTGTGTGGGGTGAGGGGTTAAGGTGTGGGGTGAGGGGTGTGGGGTGAGGGGGTGGGGTGAGGGGGCGCTATTACCACCTACGCGGTCTGTCACCCTCTCTCCCCGTCCATCCCCCCTCCCCTCTCCCCGCCTCTCTCATTAGCTTCCTGACTGAGGGGAAGAAGAAGCCAGGCAGGAAACATCGACCTCTCAACCCTTGTGTGTGTGTGTGTGTGTGTGTGTGTGTGTGTGTGTGTGTGTGTGTGTGTGTGTGTGTGTGTGTGTGTGTGTGTGTGTGTGTGTGTGTGTGTGTGTTTAGATGTAAGTGTTAATTTCCTCCTCTTCGTGTCTATGTGTGTGGGTGTGTGGGTGTGTGTGTTTAGATGTAAGAGCTAATTTTCCTCCTCTTCTTCGTGTCCATATGTGTGTGTGTGTGTGTGTGTGTGTGTGTGTGTGTGTGTGTGTGTGTGTGTGTGTGTGTGTGTGTGTGTGTGTGTTTAGATGTAAGTGTTAATTTCCTCCTCTTCGTGTCTATGTGTGTGTGTGTGTGTGTGTTTGTTTAGATGTAAGGGCTAATTTTCTTCTTCTTGTTCGTGTGTGTGTGTGTGTACTAACAACCACAACCCTTCACCTACCACCCATCACGATCTCCTGCCGTGACCTGTAATAAAAAATTCTCACTGGTCACACAACACTCCTTAGGTCCTCAGGGTATATTTTTTTCCCAGTGTGTTCTAGCTACCACGTGACTCTTCTATTTAGCCTGGGAAGGAGATATATTATTTGTAAACCGTCCTGATCGAGTAGTCTGTCCTGGGATAAAGAAAATCGTCTGAGGGTAGCAAGGATGAATTATTATAACGTCCTCAGGCTGAAAGGGTTAATATCTTCATTACGAGGACACTTATTTTCAGTTTATTATTGCCAACACCTAACTATTTAAATTTTAGTTTATTGCTACTACTTTTAAATCCTGCTTGGGAGGGATTTTTTAAACAGATGGGGTTGGATTCCCTGACATACGTAAGATTTATTTATTTATTTATTTTATAAAGGACGCAGAGAGGATAGTGCAGAATCGACGAATTTTTCTCTCTTACTTTTCATTTCGAAAAAAAAAAAATCTTAAATGCATTAGGAATTAACCATAAATTTGTTTTTGTAGGACGCGTCTTGGCTCCGATAGTCCGGCCTTTTTTCCATGTGGTATTGCAAAATCAGAGCCCATTTAAGACACGAACATGATTTTAAGTTTGTTTGTGAACATGGAGTTACTTATTTATTTATTTATTTTTTTGCAATCTCCTTCCATCAGTTCTTTGTTGTATTTCCATATTTTCGTCCATCAGACTCTCCTTGTTTACGCTCTCATTCGTTTTTCTTTTTTTCTACTTGTGGTCTGTTCACACGTCAGTCATGCTTGATTTAATCCTTTCATTCTTTCATTCCTTCCGTCTGTCTGTCAATCTTTCTTTGTGTGTGTGTGTGTGTGTGTGTGTGTGTGTGTGTGTGTGTGTGTGTGTGTGTGTGTGTGTGTGTGTGTGTGTGTGTGTGTGTGTTTCTGTCTTGCTACCCTCACACGATTTTACTAACATGTGTGAATAGGAAGCTGAGCTACTGATTCTACTGTCACCACAGATTTTCCGGACAAGACAGGGAAAAATCTTGGGATTCCTCATTATCCCTGAACAAAATTGCCCAGCCAAACGTACAGCCTGCCTGTACGTATAAACAGTCCGGTATTAGGGCACAAACAGGGAAATTTAGGCACGAAAATAACCTAGTGTAGTGAGAAGCCAACTGGAATTCAGGGAACGGACAGTCTAGCCCTTGTTGAGACTCGGAACACACGCACACACACATCTGGTAAGGTATAAACATTTTAATTCAATAACAGAGATCAGCCACAGCAACATGAGACAGTGTTACTTGCACAACTAGCTAAGTTTCCCCCTTCTTTCCTCTTTGTTATCATCTGGGATTATTCACATCATCGCTATGGTACTAGATTCACTCAACGTCACTCAACACATCAACAGCTCGACACTTCAATCAACTCCATGTGATGCGCAGTTGAGGACAAGAGTATCCGCTTTCTAGTAAAAAGGAGACAAACTAACGCATGCTGTAATCAGGAACCTGTTGGATTCCGAGGATAGCGTTATTGGAATTCGATGGTAATTTGTCATTGTCCTGTTATTTTTTTATTGGTAATTTGATGTATCAGTATTTATGTTTGCAGCTATAAATCACATTGTCATATTAATCTGTCACAGTATAGAGATAAGTTGTTATGTCAGAGGAGTGAGAGTTTATGCCATCAACTGCTCTCGGCCTTCATCACAGCAATACCCTCCTACCACCATCACAACTACTCACCACCACTACCACCACCAGAACAACTCACCACCACTACCACCACCACAGCAATACCCACTATCATTCTCACCACCACCACGGGTCACTCACTCCACCACTTGATGTGACCCTCACCACCACCACCACCACCTAAGGTCAGTCACTCCGCCACCCACGCGTGTTACTCACTTCACTGCTCTTCACACCAATACTTCCCAACTTTTTTCTTTTTTTTTTCTTTTCCAGTTCCTAAAAGCATCAATCAATCAAATTCTCAATGCGACTTTTGAGCTTCCTAATTTAATAAAAAATAACACACACACACACACACACACACACACACACACACACACACACACCAGACTCACAAACTGATGATTAATTTCCTGTCGTAACTTGGAATTCTCTTTACAGTATGGACAAAGAGGCATGGCAAGATTCAGCATTATTCATTCCTAGTCCTTCCTGAAGAGACAAAAATAACTATGTTAATTTTCCTCCCGTAACAGACTTTTCTTCTTCCTCTTCTTTTTTTCCTGAAAGACAAGGAGACACTGGAGGATTTTTCACTTTCTTTTTCTTTCCTGTAAAAACAAAACTGAGTTACGACAGGCAACTGATCGTGAGAATTTTAACATAAAATTGCATCTCCATCTTGAATACTGAATTGTAACACCGGCTTGACACTCGAATATGGTGCTAGTAGCTAAGTAGTGCTATGGCAAGGATATAGAGCCGTAGTATTGTCTCATTCAGCCACAGAGCTACGTGAAATAAGATGCAAAAGGACGAAAATCTGGGCTAAGTTAAGAGGAACGAACTAGTGGTATTCTGTGATGCTAGTCACGAAAATGTGCAATGGAATGGATGTAGAGACGAAATCTTGTCTCATTCTGCCACAGAGCTACGTGAAATAAGCCGCAAAAAAAAGACAATCTGGGCAAAGTTAAGGGGAAGGAACGAGTTGTACTCCATGTGATGCTAGCCACGAAAGTGTGCCATGAAAAGGATAAAGAGCTGCAGTACTTCCTTATTCCGCCACTGCGCTACGTGACATAAGCTTCAAACGAGCGATAATCTGGCCCAAGTTATGAGAAATGAACCAGTGTCACCCCATCAGCAGGCAGGGTCAGTCTCCCACCGCTGGCCTGTGTCAACCAACACTTTTGTCATTCCTGGAAAAGTAAACACAAGCTTGAACTTCCTTGTTGTGTCTGGCCGCTACCTTGTGTCTTGTGGTGGGCTGAGACGGGAAGAGGTGGTACTGGAAGGAGGCTTACAATCAGGGGGTGGGGGGGGAGGGGATGTCCTAGGTGGCACTGTAGGCTCCGTTGCACCTGTTTCTAAGTGATTTATTTTGCTTATTACACCTTTATATCTTTTCTTCTGTTATTTCTAAATTTCGATACTGATACAGTTTGCCTCTGTAACGTACGTACTATGTAAAATAAATTGCTTAAGACGTGGTGTTAGGAAGTTTTCAGTGCTGCCTAAGATAAGAACCAATTAGAAAAATTTAGTTAATATTTTACCGCCTTTACGTCACAATTACGGCATATCCGCCACTTTACTCCCTGACACATCATATAAATCAGCTATGGACAGAAAAACTCGCACCAAGCCCCTCTTAGCTGGGAATATTGGACAACGCAGGAAAGTGAGACGTCAAGGAGGAGAAACATTAGGCCAACTTTTCCTTCTGATTATACAACACGATGGTACCTGCTGGTAATAAGGGGAACAGAGACTGTCTTCTTTACTGACTGCGGAAGAAGTGCTTTGTATCGTTGATAACACGATCATCATTAGTGGCGTAGAATAATAATGAATTAAATTATTAACCATGTATCTTCTGAAACAAAGAACAACGAAACAGAGGATATAAAATAGGAGGGACACACTGCTGAGAGCAAAAATTGAATGCTTTTTAGAGATGCATGAGATAAAAGTAGTTCTTGGGTTATGGAAGGTTTGGACAATCTCGAAGTGAATTTTAGCAAACATCAGTAATCGACAGAAGGTTGGACTGTTTAGGAAATGATTAAGATGACCACTAAGCATCTAACTGGTTTGCAGCAGAAGTAAGGTATTCGAAACAGGCTTAGTTGTATCTCCCTTTTGGTGTGCCTACAGATAAGCTGGTGTGGCAGTGTGTTGTCATGAAGCACACATAATAAGTCGACTGGCAAAGTGAGTCAGGAACACTACCGTTGTTCCTGGGAAGCTTTTGTTTTTAGAGGAAGGCAATAATTTTTTTACTTGACTGTGGCGAAACACTTTATGATGAAAGTCGTTTTCTTGCCTGAATGAAAAAAAAAAAGTTTGTTTAATAGAAAGTAGGTTCGTTAGGTATGGAAGAAATATATACATTCTTTTTAATCGCCTCAAAATTATATGAATTATAATGTTGTAAATATCACTGAGAAAAACGTAACAAACACAATCCATACTTAAAAAAATGCCTTTCAACGCCACAAGACAAAGGATTAATTTCACCAGTTGCGTCATTTCTCTTACAATAGATTAAAAAAAAAACTTGTCAATGGAAACGATTCTGATATTAAGAAATCCCCCCAACAATACTGCACTGATTTCCTTTTGTATTATGCAACATGGGTGACATCTTCCACTGTTCATCCAGGTTTGTGATGGTGTGTGTTCGCTTGGTAAAGAAAAAGAAAAAAGCTAGTTCTAAAATTTGTTCCAGAGCGAGAGAGCTACCTTTATTGCCAAATATCACTTCATTTTCAAGCCAATCGTTAAAATTTATATGTTCAAGGATTTAAGGTCTTTGGAACAATTAGGAGTGTTTCATTTTACGAATTTGCACACACACACACACACACACACACACACACACACACACACACACACACACACGTCATTTATACACATACTACACAATATAAAGACTTCAAAGGCTTAAAAAAAAAAAAGTCTCCAAATGAAATAAGAAGACAGACTTAATATCTCTTCCGCCCGAGCAATCTGAAGTGACAATGCGTGAAAGATTGGAGGTCGTAGACAAAAGGAAAGATAAACAGACACAAATTAGTTTTATAAATTAAACACTTCACTCCGATGATGCTGTAGTTACTCCTGCCACCTTCAAACGATTTTCTTTTCAATTTAGGAGACTTTAAAAAAATGTTACCTAAAATCTCAATGTCCTTCTGTTGCGAGCTGGATATGTTACCACTGTACCACCTTAAATGCCTTTCCTACGTTCAATTATCAGTATGAGTTTGGAGGATGAGAGACTGACTAGAAGAGCGTGAGCCAGGTGGAGGGGGAGGCCGAGGATTAGATGGAGAGAGGGATTGGAGAGATATGTGAGAGAGGAGGGGGGGAGGGGCTTTGAATTGGAGGAAAGGCAACCAAATGACAGGACAAGAACGACGTGAAGGCGATTTGTTTGTGGTCATCTGTTACGAGATTATGGCGTCTGGCAATAGACAGATAGACGGACGGACATATAGATAGATAGATAAACTGACAGACAGACAGAGGTAGACATAGATAGATAGACAGATATACAGATAGATAGATAAGATAGATAGATAGACTGATAGATAAGAGGGGGAAATCTGGTAATGGGGGTTTTAGTGAAGGCTTAGACTAATCCATCCCCCCTGAAAAATAAAACCGTCTGAGGGAGACCAAATGCGTCACTGATGCAGCTAACCACTTCAGGGCGATGATGTCTGTCGTGTCTCATTCTTGCTATACTCTTTTTACTCTAACTTGGCCTAAATTTGCCATCTCTCCATCTCTGAGTTGTTGCACTATATTGGTACCGGGATATGGTGCTGGTCACGAAGAAGTGCTATGGAAAGGACGTAGGGTCATCTTGCTGTCTTTTCCTGTCAATGAACTACGTGAGGAAAAGCTGCAAAAGGACGAAAATTTGGGCCAAGTTGAGGTAAACGACCTATATTTTAAATTCTTAGAGATCTGTCAAACTAGAGGAGTTATATAAGCTTTACCATTTAATTCTTAAGCGCGAGAACCCTTTATTAAACTGAATAAAACAGAATAACGTTAGTAGGAAAAATAAAGATAAAGACGCCATCACACTGGAGGGTTTAAGCTTAATAAAATCGTCTGGTGTCAACAGGAAGAGCGTAGAACAAAAGTGGTGCTGGTACTGGAGGGGTTAAGAGGGTGATTAGCGTGCAGGGTGAGGCTGTAAGTGTGTCAGAGTGGCCAGTGTGAGCGTCATCTGTCTCTCTAAACCAGGGGGCCCATATTTACAAAAACCCCTAACAAATTTACAGGAAAAGTGAGTCTTAAGTCTGTTTCTCTACACCAGGTGGCTATATTTACAAAGGACCCTAATTAATTTACAGGGAAATCTAGTCTCTGAACCAGGGGCTTATATTTACAAATGACCCTAACTAATTTACAGGAAAAATGAGTCTTAAGTCTGTTTCCCCAAACCAAGTGGCTATATTTACAAAGACCCTTATCTAATTTACAGGAAAAACGAGTCTCCAGTCTCTCTGTAAACATGGGGTCATATTTACAAACGAACCTGACTAATTTACAGGAAAGGCGAGTCTACACAGCAGTTATACAGTACAGCATCACGTATCTTTTTAGTTTCGTATTTTGTGACTTTAATATTTGCTCTGGTTTTGCATGGGATGTTTTGAGGTGTCTGGTGGTTGTGTGGGATAAAATAAATGTAAATAAGAGCGCTCCTGTAAATATGTGAAGCTTGGGAAAGTTTGTAAATTAGGTCCCAGTCCGTCGTCGGGGTGATGAGGCAGGGGTCACTCGCCCATCTGTCGCAGCTTCTTTCCCCCCAACACACACACACACACACACACACACACACACACACACACACACACACACAAACACACACACACACACACATTAAATGGTAACAAGGGCTGGCTAATGACCCATGCTGTTAGTACCGTCATCATTAATACCATTTAGGAGACCACAAAAACCACACCAGCGCCAATTAACACCCACACCACGACAGGCCTTCCCTACCCTGCATAAACCTGTATATCTTTAACCATTAACACTGTCGGGGTCTTATATTCATCCCAGCTGCATAAAATCGCTTGGGGTTAGCTGAGATGAAAGGGTAGAGTTGTATCGATCATATGAGGTTTGATTTACTCTTCTCTACACTCACAGTCTCACAGATATTCAACCTACGAACTGGACTAGGTTCTGTGTGTGTGTGTGTGTGTGTGTGTGTGTGTGTGTGTGTGTGTGTGTGTGTGTGTGTGTGTGTGTGTGTGTGTGTGTGTGTGTGTGTGTGTGTGTGTGTGTGTCAGTACCCGCACAAGACGATAGCAATAATGGCGAAGTTGACAATGATAATTATGATGACGATGACTATCACAATGACGAAGACGATGATGATGATGATGAGGAAGACGATGATGTGTGACGGTGTAATGTAGTGAATATCGATACGGTGCAGTGTAGTGAGGTGCAGGTGAATGTGAGTTATGTTGTGTGTGTTTGTGGTGTGATGTGTGCAGTGCAGGTAAGTGTAATGTAGTGTATTTTGGTGTGGTGTAGTGTGGTACTGAGGAGTGGTGTTGGTAAATTTAGTGTATTGTACTGAGTTTTGGTGTGTGTGTGTGTGTGTGTGTGTGTGTGTGTGTGTGTGTGTGTGTGTGTGTGTGTGTGTGTGTGTGTGTGTGTGTGTGTGTGTGTGTGTGTGTGTGTGTGTGTGTGTGTTGTAGGTCAGCAGCCGCGAACGAGCATAATTACGACGACGACGATGAAGACGATGACAATGATGCTGAAGAAGATGATGATGATGATGTACAACGGTGTGGTGCACTACGGTATAGAGTTGCACAATATTGTACTGTGGTGTGGTGTAGTGCTGAACAATGTAATGTTGTGTAGTCGGGTGTGGTGGTGGTGTGGTGTGGTGTGGTGTAGAGTTGCACAATATTGTACTGTGGTGTGGTGTAGTGCTGAACAATGTAATGT